>NW_012115189.1:1675719-1698214 GCF_000951035.1 Colobus angolensis palliatus
AAAACACTGGCAAAAGTAAAACCTAAAATAAATATAAATAAATAAAATTAATATATAAAAGTTCTACAGCATGTAGTAATAACAACTAAAATAGCTCTGGGTGAAGTGTCTTGTAGGTAAATGTTTTATGATTAAGTCTCTACTAAAAAGAATCAGCCGTTACTTCTCTGCAATATATTCTCTTAACGAACATATTTAAAATACAGATGATGTAGTAAACAGGTATTGTCTAGATACTCTCCTATTAGTATTATTAAGGACTTTCGAAGTCTTGGGTCAGTCAGGGGGATACCTTCTAATGCATTTAAAAGACCATAAAGTCAGCCAGGTGCGGTGGCTCATGCCTGTAATCCCAGCACTTTGGGAGGCCGAGGTGGGAGGCTCACTTGAGGTCAGGAGTTCGAGACCAGCCTAACAGGTGAAACCCTGTCTCTACTAAAAATACAAAAATTAGCTGGGCGTGGTGGCACACACCTGTAATCCCAGCTATTCAGGAGGCTGAGGCAGGAGAATCACTTGAACCTAGGAGGTGGGAGGTGGAGTCTACAGTGAGCTGAGATCGTGCCACTACGCTCCAGCCTGAGCGACAGAGCAAGATTCCGTCTCCAAAAAAAAAAATTAGCTGGGCGTGGTGGCACACGCCTGTAATCCCAGCTATTCAGGAGGCTGAGGCAGGAGAATCGCTTGAACCTAGGAGGTGGGAGGTGGAGTCTACAGTGAGCTGAGATCGTGCCACTACACTCCAGCCTGAGCGACAGAGCAAGATTCCGTCTCCAAAAAAAAAAAAAAGGCCATAAAGTCCTTTGACAGAACTTCTCTTTTATCTCTGATTAGATACAAGTATCTAGCTGGCATACGAAATAATGAAAAATAAACCAAAATTGCAAGTCAAGGATTATGAAATATTGAAGTTTAAAATTAGAGCTATTTTTGATTAACAACATATGATACTGGAAAGACTGAAAACATTCCTCGATCTTTTGAAATGTTAGGGATCATCAAAATGTCATTAGTACCTATCTCATGATCCTGACATTGCAAAGAGCATGCATTCTCAATGGAGGCAAAAACTGGCTAATTTTTGTGTTTTTAGTAGAGACAGAGTCTCATCATGTTGGCCAGGCTGGTTTTGAACTCCTGACCTCAGATGATCCACCCTCCTCGTCCTCCCAAAGTGCTGAGAATACAGGCAAGAGCCACTGCATGTTTTTTGTAGAGATGGGTCTCATTATTATTGCCTAGGCTGGTTTCAAACTTCTGGTCTCAAGTGATCCTCCTGCTTTGGCTTCCCAAAGTTCTAAGATTACAGGTATGAGCCACTACAGTTGGCCAACAAAAAATCTTATTTTTCATGCATAAACCACAGATATGCATACAATATATACAGAGATACAGAATATCTGTGGGATAAAATTTCATGAGAATTGGCAATTAGGAAAAATATAGCTGAAAAGGTTGCTTGGAGGGATTATAATTTTAAAATGTTGAGAAACTTGTATAGCAGATTATCACAAAAATGATGTCACAAATAGACACGTGTTACATTTTTTTGGTTTGAGACAAGGACAAAACAAAGGGAAACTTTTTGATCCAATGAAAAAACACAAAAGAATAAGAACAATTTCTAGGTTGAATTTGTAGAAACTGAATTTCAAAGCCAAAAGAAGTGCCAGGTCATTTAATCCAGATCTCTCATTTCACAAAGTAGAGAATCATAGCCCAGAGAGTTAAACAACAGTCCCAGGTCTCCAGCCTCACACTCTGCTCTTTTCAGTATTCTCTTGCACTTTTGTCTGCTATAACAACTTTGATTTACAACCCCCACACAAAGGTATTCTATACAAAACCCACTAGAAGGCAGAAGCAACTGACATTAAAGCAAAGCGAAAAA
The DNA here is from genome assembly GCF_000951035.1 of Colobus angolensis palliatus. Lineage (NCBI taxonomy): Eukaryota > Metazoa > Chordata > Mammalia > Primates > Cercopithecidae > Colobus > Colobus angolensis. The sequence continues at coordinate 1,677,611 of NW_012115189.1, forward strand.
TCTAACATTTCGATAAGTGGCAAAAAGAAAATTATTTTCAAAGAAAAAAAGAAAGTACAGGTGTTAAGGTAAATACACAAAAAGTCTACATCTAATGACAGCCTTCAAAAACACCAAATCAGGATAGTTATAGAGATCTCATGTCATAGGGCCCCTTTTCTGACGGGATGTTTCTTTTTCCAAAGAAAAATATAGGTGTTGAAAAATTGAGACCTAATGATAGCCCAAAAAAGACACTAACCAGACCCAAATACTTACAGAGCCTCTGTTCTCAATGGATACTTCTTATAACTACTGTGCAAGGATTTATTTATTTAATCTGTCTAGCAATAATTAGTTGATACAAAAAACTTTTCTAATATACATATTTGCTTATCTAGAAAAACAATGTACCTCTTAGATATATAAGCTCTTCTCATTTCCTAATCCCAATTGCATAGAATTGGTCAAGGGAAATGTCGAAAAGTAATAGAAGGTAAGAGATGAATTTCCTAAGGGGAAATTAAGAGACTTGATTGGTTGCTTAAAGTAGAGGTGTTAAGGTACATAATTTGTTTGGAATAAATTACGGTAGTTAATATAACAACAACAAAATATCGTGACTTTATGTTACAAAAGTTATTTGTGACCTAATATAAAATTCTCGCCTGGGAGACACTTTTGCCACCGGTGCTTCTCTTTCCTATTAGCTTTGTCCCAGAAATAAGAGTGCTTGATAAACCCACTTCTTACTGATGAACAGAGATTGGCCCTTCCACAAAGGTCAGTCACAGAGACGGATGGAAAAAAAATGTGACATGGCTGCCTTCTCCCTCAGCCTGCTTTACGAAATCCCAACGAGGTCTGGTATTTATGTGCATGTAAGATGTTCTTTACAGCATGAGGAAACCCCTGAGCTAATATGGTCATCTTTTAGTATACATTTCCTGCCAACATGCCATTGTAAAATACTTTTAGTTGATTATGAAGTACTTCAGTTTTACAGCTTATAGAATAATGTCGTCAGCTGTGGAGTTCGATAATGCATAATTAATTGTAAATAGTTTTTCATCTGAAAGCAACAGATTTAGAACCAAATGTTTACCCTCACAGAGGCTACAAACCTGGTTGCATAGAGAGAAGTACCATCACTTCGCATTACAGTACAAATTGAGGAGGGGTCGCCATTCCCAGAGAGATCTACAACAGCCGTTCCTTTTCTAGAAATGCAAAAAGGTAACTTTGAAGCAACATAATAAATTCAGACCTTTAAAACTGTAATATCTAAAACATTATCTTCAGCAAACCAGAAGCTATTTTTATTACCCACACTGCAATAAGCAATGCCAATTCAAGCTTTAACCAACAATGGTAAAAAACAAGAATACGACCAAGAATCTCTTACGAATGGGTATGATGTAATTAATATTTGGTTATCTTAGCTTTTAAATCTGTAGTTCTGGATAAGGTACTCAGAAATAAAATCTTTAATATACCCAGTTGAAAAATGAGATGCAGCTGCATTGTAACTATGAAATGTCACACATTCTCCTTCTACGGTATTATAACATTCAATATTGGGCTAATTTTTAACCTGCCACAAAGTACCCAAGTATTAAAACCACAGATTTTTGTCTTTCCTGTATGACCAAACTTTGGCATCTGTATATGACAATCTAAAAATTTTCCTTAGGGACATTACTGAGGATGCTATTAACTACGTTTCACATCTTCCTTATAAATATGACAGGAGAAATTTTGCTTTGGTACTATGAAAAGTGACATGTCTCTTAAGCAATTGGTTTGCCTCTACATTATAGACGTCTGGGCTTCTTTCACTGGTATATCTCTGATTAGCTGACAGGGAGCTAAATGCTAAATTAGAAAACAATTAGGCAGGAAACAAAAATAAAACGTATCCAAATTGGAAAAGAAGTTAAATTGTCTCTGCAGGTAATATGATTTTTTTTTCAATATGATCTTATAAATAGAAAACTCTGAATATGATCTCATAAGTAGAAAACCCTGAAGATTCCGCCAAAAAACTGTTAGAATTAATAAACAAATTTTGTAAAGTTGCAGTATAGAAAATCAACATACAAAAATCAGTAGTTTTTTTCTTTTTTTTTGACATAGAGTCTCACTTTGTTACCGAGACTGGAGTGGTGCAGTGGCACGATCTCAGCTCATTGCAACCTCCGCCTCCTAGTTTCAAGCAATTCTCCTGCCTCAGCCTCCCAAGTAGCTGGAATTAGGCATGCGCCACCACATCCAGCTAATTTTTGTGTTTTTAGTAGAGATGGGTTTTCACTATGTTGGCCGGGCTGGTCTCAAACTCCCGACCTCACGTGATCCACATACCTCGGCTTCCCAAAGTGCTGGGATTACAGGCGTGAGCCACCACGCCTGGCCAAAAATCAGTAGCATTTCTATACACAACAACAAACTATCTGAAAAAGAAATTAAAAAAAAAAATTCCATTTATAATAACGTCAACAAAATCAAAATAGGAATAAATTTAACCAAGGAGGTAAAATATCTGTACACTGAAAACTATGTAACACTGATGAAAGAAATCAAAACACAGATAAATGGAAAGATATCCTGTATTACTGGATTGGAAAAATCAATATTTTAAAAATGTCCATACCACCAAAAGCAATCTACAGATTCAATGCAATCCCTACCAAAATTCCAATGGCATTTTTCACAGAAATAGAAAAATCAATCATAAAATTTATATGGAACCACAAAAAACCCCCAAATACCCAAAGCAATATTGAGCAAAAAGAATAAAACTGGGCCAGCTGTAGTGGCTCACGTCTATAATCCCAGCACTTTGGAAGGCCAAGGCAGGTGGATCACTTGAAGCCAAGAGTTCAAGACCAGCCTGGGAAACATGGTGAAACTCCATCTCTACTAACAAATACAAAAATCAATCAGCTGGGTGTGGTGGCACATGCCTGTAATCCCAGCTACTTGGGAGGCTAAGGCAGGAGAATAGCTTGAACCTGGAGGTGGAGGTTGTAGTGAGCCAAGAAAGCACCAATGCACCACAGCCAGGACGACAAAGCCAGACCCTGTCTCCAACAAGAACAACAACAACAACAACAAAGCTGGAGGCATCGCACTACCTAATCTCAACAACTACTACAAACTATAGTAATCAAAACAGCATCACACTAGACAAAAACATAGAGACCAATGGAATAGAATAGACAGCCTAGATACAAATTCACGGTCAACTGAATTTTTTTTTTTTTTGAGATGGAATTTCACTCTTATTGCCCAGGCTGGAGTGCAATGGCTCGATCTCGGCTCACCGCAACCTCTGCCTCCTGGGTTCAAATGATTCTCCTGCCTAAGCCTCCCAAGTAGCTGGGATTATAGGCATGTGCCACCACACTCAGCTAATTTTTGTATTTTTAGTAGAGATGGGGTTTCTCCATGTTGGTCAGGCTGGTATCGAACTCCCGACCTCAGGTGATCTGCCCGCCTCGGCCTCCCAAATTGGTGGGATTACAGGCATGAGCCACTGTGCCCAGCCAGGTCAACTGATTTTTGACAAAGGTGCCAAAATAACACAGTAAGAAAGGGACAGTCTTGGCCAAGCGCGGCGGCTCACGCCTGTAATCCTAGCACTTTGGGAGGCGAAGGCAGGTAGATCATGAGGTCAGGAGATTGAGACCATCCTGGCCAACGTGGTGAAACCCTGTCTCTACCGAAAATACAAAAATTAGCTGGGTGTGATGGCGTGTGCTTGTAATCCCAGCTACTTGGGAGACTGAGGCAGGAGAATCGCTTAAACCCAGGAGGCAGAGGTTGCACTGAGCCAAGATCACGCCACTGCACTCCAGTTTGGCAACACAGCGAGACCCCGTCTCAAAAAAATAAAAAGAAAAGGACAGTCTCTTCAATAAATGACATTGGGAAAACTGGATATCCATATGCAGAAGAATGAAACTAGATCCTTATCTCTCACCATGTACAAAACTCAACTCAAAGTGGATTAAAGACAAATCTAAGACCTGAGCTGTAAAACTATTAGAGGAAAACACTGAAGTCTTGGCACCAAGATTTCTTGGAGCTAGTCCTCAAAGCATAGGCAACAAAAGCAAAAATACACAGATGGGATTGCATAAAACTAAAAAAGCTGCCGCACAGCAAAGAAAACAATCAACAAAGTGAAGAGACAACCTAGAGCATGAAAGAAAATATGTGGAAAACATGTATCTGGTAAGAGGTTAATAAAAAACTAAACCAAACCAACACCACCACCAAAAAAAACTCAATTAAAAAGTGTGCCAAAGAAGCCATTATCCTCAGCAAACTAATGCAGGAACAGAAAACCAAATACGGTATGTTCTCACTTGTAAGTGGGAGCTGAACAATGTGAACACAGAGACATAAGGAAGGAAAGAACACACATTGGGGCCTGTTGCGGGATCGGGGGTGGGAGAGCATCAGGAAAAATAGCTAATGGATGCTGGGCTTAATACTTAGGTGATGGGTTGATAGGTGCAGCAAATAGCAAATCACCATGGCACACATTTACCTATGTAACAAATCTGCACATCCTGTACACATGCCCGGGAACTTAAAAAAAAAAAAAAAGAAAAAAAGAAAAACAAAAATGTGGGCCAAAGACCCATATAGACATTTCTCAAAAGAAGGCAAACAAAAGGCTAACAAGTATATGAAAAGGTGCTGAACATCACTAATCATCAGGGAAACGCAAAATTGTGGATTGTATCCACAATAAGAAATTTCTTCACACTTGTTAAGATGGCTTTTATCAAAAAAAAAAAAAAATAAATAAATAAACATTGGCAATGATGTGGATAAAAGGGAACCCTTGTGTACTAGTGGTGGGAATGTTAGTATAGCCATTATGGAAAACAATGTGGAGGTTCCTCAAAAAACTGAAAACAGAACCTCCATATATATGATCCAGCAAACTCACATCTGGGTATACATCCAAAGAAATTTAAATCAGTATGTCCAAGTGAAATCTGCCCTACCATGGTTATTGTAACACTATTCACAATAGCCAAGATGTGAATTAACCTTAACAGATGAGTGGACTTTAAAATATACAATGTTATACAACAGGTAATATGCAGGTAATATACAACAGGTAATATGCAGCCTTAAAAAAAAGGAAATCCTGTCATTTGTGATAACATGGATAAACTGAAAGGACATTATGCTCAGTGAAATAAACGATGTACAGAAAACAAATACTGTATAGTCTCACATGTGGAATCTAAAAAATTCCAATCACAGAAGCAGAGAAGTAGAATGGAGGTTACCAAGGGCAGGGAATGGGGAGATGTTGGTTAAAGGCTACAAAGTTAAACAGGAGTAAGTTCGGGAGATCTATTGTACAGCATTGTGAGTATAATTAACAATAATGCATAGTACATTGGAATACTGCTAACAGAGATTTTAAATGTTCTCATCATAGGTAAGTAGATAACGGTGACGGATATGTTAATTAGCTTGATTTAAACATTTCACAGTATGCATATAAATATCAAATCATGTTGTGCACCATAAACATATACAATGTATCACTCATCAATCACAACCTTTTTTTAAAGAAAAATATCTACCATAAGCAAGGGAACAGAATTCTAGGAGGGATATGCTAACATCATCTCTGACTTCATATTACTTTTCCTGCCTCTACTTCCTGTTTTCATCATTTTCCTCATTTATAAGCCTGTTATAGTATACTTATTTTCAAATGCTGCCTTAAATATTTTTTGAAAATGCAGGGATTTCTTTTAAAAGGTAAAACTGAGTCAGAAGATAATGAGATTTATTTCCTTTTTTCAGTTATACCATTATTAGGTTATATGACCTTAGGAAGGTCACTTATATTTTCTGTGCTTCAGTTCCCATCTTTATAAAAAAACAAGTAAACATTGTTTCTCCAAACCTTAACAGCTTTTGCTATGGCAGCAAAATACAGAATGTGGGAAAGTACTCTGAACAGGAAAAAGCACTATAAAAAATCCCAAGAAAGCTGCACATTGCATTCTGTTGTCCTTACTCAAAGGATACATCAATAACAATTTCAAAGAACAAATAATTTTACTCAAGAATAGAAACCTGATCATACATTGTTTTCAGTAGGAGTCCTTTACTCTCCAGCAACTTTAAGACTTCTTGAGATTTTTCACGATAAAATGATTCTCCTGAATATTCATCAAAATATACTCCCAGACGCTAAAAGAGTTCAGAAACAAAAAGACAAAGAAATGTTAATTGAATCTCCTATTCTTACCCTAAGGCAAAATTAAGGATGCTCTACCACCTGTCATACACATGAACACAATAAAAATTAAATTAAGGGCTGAGTGTGGTGGCTCATGCCCATAATCCCAGCACTTTAGGAGGCTGAGGCAGGAGCATCACTTGCACCCGGGAGTTCAAGACCAGCCTGGGCAAGATGGCGAGGACCTCTTTATTTTTGTTAAAAAAAAAAAAAAAATCACTCCTCTCCTCAAACCTCCTAATAGTTTTCACTATACCAGTCAAGTCCTCACAGTGGTACTGTGCTCTGCAATACAGTAATTACTAGGCCCAAGTGACAATCTAAACTGTTAAACTGGAATTAAGCAAAATTGAGAATTTAGTTCTGTCACACTATTCACCACTTCAGGCCACATGTGGCTGGTGGCTACTGAAGGAGACGGCCACAGATACAGAAGATTCCCATCACCACAAAAAGCAATGGATAGCCCTAGAGAAATCCTAGAATTATGCCCCATATGCTACTAGCTCTTCAACCTTCTCCTGTCGTTCATCTTGCTTACTTACTCCAGTCACATGGGCTTCTTTACAAAATTCTCCTCATTCCACCTAAAGACTCCATATCTGATCTCCTCAGCTAGCATCTAACACCATCTAATAAAAAAATAGTTGTTTCTTGCTTTATCTTTAATTTGTTTAGTTTGTGCTCTGTCTTTAGGCTAGAATGTAAGGTCCACGAGAACAAGGGTTTTCCTCTTCTATTTGCTGTTGTATTATTCCCTATCCACCAAATGTTTATTAAATGAATCAATTTATTAACTATCACATACCGGTTTAAGGAAGTGAAAGAACAAAAAATAAATACGAAAAGGTGAAGGAATGCTAGAACAGAAAAGCCAGATAAAAATGAAGTATGAGAATATCACCTGATACTGGTTTAGGATTATTTTGCAGTTCTTTCAGCCCAAAACACAAAATTTGAGTCCTAATTTTAAATTCATCTATGGATCTATTATTAAAACACAAGCAACTTTACTATGCAGGTTACAGCCAAGAGCTGCACCGCATCATGGGAAAGCAGAAGGGAGGGTCAACCAGTACCTTGTAAACCCGAACGTACTCTTCAATGCTTAAGTCCCGAAATTTTTGCCACAGTGAAAGTGCTTGCACATCGCCCAGTTCCAATCGTTGGAAGAACTCCTGCGCTGATTTTACTACACTTTTATCATCTGCTGCTTCTTTATTAACTTGTACATAAACCTAAAGGTACAATAGTACATTAAATGAAGTATATAACCAGTCACTGTTATCTCTAACACAAAAAGAGAGCAAAAAAGCACATTCTGAGAATTGTCATTGAAAATTTTCCAAGTTGGGTACATTACAGAGTGTAACTTTTCTTCTTTGCCATGGGCCCTTGGTGAAGCCTATTGACCCCTTCTCAAAATGTTTCTAAAATTCATAAAATAAAATACACAGGGTTACGAAGAAAAGAATTACTTTGAAATAACCAAATAGCCGAAAATTAATTTGTGATATAGTAATGGAGGAAAATACTCAATTTCTGAGACAGGTTAGGGAAAATAAAGTATAATTTTTTCTTTCCGTCCAAATCCACAGACCCCCAGGGTAAGAATATCTATTTAAGACTAAGCTGGCATTTCTTCTGTTTTTTTCAAAATGCCGTATTATTATCCTGTAACTTCACTGAGAAAGGTTGAATAAAGTAGGATGGCTCGATCTGGCAAAGAAAACAGCTAAAGGATGATTTAGCATTTGTTTTAGTCGAATATTTTTAAACTGTTCTCTAAACAGCTTACTGTGTAAAATAGGTGATCTTGGTAAAAAAGACAGCTTTTAGATAGTTAGTATAATTATACTCTAAACTCAGGATCCTAAAAACTGTGTGGAGCACCTCTTCCGGAGTTTAATTTTGCATCACCTGTCTTAGCTGGTTTAGTTCCATACCCAGCCAAGGACTAGGGCAGAGTTGATGGTTTATTAAGGGCTCAGGCTTACTCTTCCAGCTCTAGGAATCTGGGTTCCCAATGTAGTTTCAATCATTTTCCAGTCTCCAAAATATAATGTTAATAAATGACATTAAAATATTAATATTACAGTTCAAGTAGTACTGAAGTTATACATATGGACTACAAATATTTTATTTACAAATTGTAACTCACTTGCAGGTTGAAACATCAGTAACTTTACTATCACATTATTCTCAGAAAGCTATTCAAGTCTCATGAAAGCAATAAAAATGGGTGAGTAAACTATGAAAAAATAAGGCTTCTAAACTCTTACAGTGTTATTATCAAAATATCCGGACAGCAGTATTTGGATAGAAAAAATGCTTTTACTGCTGGAGGACACATTGGCTTATACCCACTAGATACTACCAACAAACGGGACAGGGCATTAAACATCTCTCAAGGTAAGAAAGTTTCACCTTTCATAGATGATTTATGTTAATTACTGGAATGACAGACTTAAATAAATAAATACTGCTAAATAAAAGTTAAAATTACCTTTTTTTCCCCCCTAGAAAAGAGTTAACATAGCAGGCCTGATACTATTATATTTAAAACATCCTGCTTGCAAGGTTGGCCACCGGCTGGCATCTATTAACTTAGATTTTTGGGAGTGTTTCCACCAACTTAACTGATAAAAGTGGTCACTGTGCCTAAACTGTGTGTGCAAACAATACAGCTTAGGCTGAACTTCTGCTTTCCTTCTGGGAGTTTGGGATTTAGGACATTCTAAGCAGAGGGTACCTACATGACCAACTCTCAACAAAAACCTTGGACATAGGGTATCTAATGAACTTTGCCAGCGGACATTTCACATGTACTCTCAAAATTTGCTGCTAGAAGTATGTGCGCCTTGTGTGACTCCACTGGGAAAATCTGGGAGTTTGGAAAGTCTGGTTTCCTCTGGACTTTACCCCATATGTGCCTTTTCCCTCTGCGATTTTGCTTTGTATCCCTTCACTGTAATAAATCATAGCCACAAGTAAGACTATGCTGAGTTCTGGGAGTCCTCCAAGTGAATCACTGAATTGGGGAGAGGGGTGGCCTTGGGATACTTGACACATATCATAAAAAGGTGACGTTTACATGGTCCTATTAGTAAGTCCAGAATAATATGTACAATGTCAGTTAGAAAACAAAGAAGATTTTGGTAAGGTATGGGAAAACAAAGAGGGTCCCCATAAGATAGTAAACTGCAGACTTCTTGATTTTTGAATGACCCAGCCATTGCCAACTGCTTAACAGTCCAGTATACAGATGTTAAAAACATAAATATATATTCACAAATGGTTTTCGATTCTATCTCACACACATGTACATGTGCACACAAGTTATAAGCAAACATATGCAAAAAGTCTTTATTTTCACAAAAGACTCTTTTTTTTTTTTTCACAAAGCCTTTCTCCAGGGTGAAGTTTTTTTGTTTTTAAATCTAGGACTTTAAACTCAAATAACCAAACATTTAAGAATCTATTATGCATTCAAGCTATTGATAGGACTATTTTAGAAAAAACTTCACCAGAATCTTCTCTTTCTTAAAAAATAAAAATAATTAAATCAAAAAGCCCTTAAAACATGTGAATATTCTTAGTATTTCTGCAATATGTAGTTATAAAACAAACATTAGTGAAAATCAACTGACACTATCAAAGAGAAGAGCTTTAATAAGCACTTCCCAATATACCTATAAATGCACAATATAAAACTATACAGTTAGTATGAAGCTTTTTTACCCTTGGAAAGTACGCATTTTGAAGATATCTTGCTTTTAAGGCTAGATTTAGACACAAAGAGATAAAAAGGCAATTTTAAATTTGGGCTTGATAATAAGACAGCATGGCTTAGTAAAGTTTTTGAGGATGGAAACACAATTTTTCTTTTAAAAGAAAACACAAAAACCAGTTGTGTTTCCATTAGGGAATAAACTAAATGTGTTAGACTTCCTTAAAAAAAGTATTCCCTTTTCCCTATTTCTAGATATTGGGCCTGCCAAAAAGCATAAAAATTTATTTTGAATTTAACTGAGATAATTATAGTAAGCTCTTGGGCTGATCTGCCCAAATATAAAGAACTAAGCACGAAAATTAAAAGTAGTAGGATAAACCTTTCTTATCCCTTTAAATTTGATCCTAGAATACCATTAGCCACATGGGCACAGTTCAACTCCTTGATGGGGGCTCTAACCCCACTTATAGCCATGCTTGTCTTAGAAATACTGACAACTGCTAAGGATGGTTAGCAAAACTTAGAAACCACAGACCCTGTTTTAATATATTTGTCATCTTAAAATGCATTGAATTTTTACCTCGCTGTTTAGAAAAGAGTATGTAAAAATAATCATGATTATAATTTGAACAAACAACTTCACTGTTTAATGCTGTTTCATGCCTTGATCAGAAATTTCTTAGCTGCTAGTTGACTCCTAATATGAAATGAAAAATTAAAGACATTCAAATGAGTTCACATAATTAAAACTGAATATATCAATATTGCAAACAGTTAACAATAAAGCCAAAATGTGGTAGGTAAAAAAAATAACTAATTTGAGCTAATTCATGAGTTATCAAATTTCTCCTCCTTAATACATTATTAGTAGTATATGAACTGCATTTCACCTTCCATTCATCTTTTCATACTTGGAATCTCTTACTTTTACTATGTGTACATACATAACCACATTCATTATATCTTATATCTTTATTCAGGGATGATAATTATTAACTCCTTGTAGAGCACCACACACTAGCACCTAATAAACGTTAACATTTCTCATGCTGACAGAAGTATTTTTTGCACATTTCAATGGTGTCAGATATTTACTGAGCTATTCATGTGTACTTTGTCCTTGCTAGGTATTTCAAAACTCATTCTAAGAGGAAGACTAAGAGGACAATGAGACACTGTAGTGTTGTCCCAAACAAGCAGAGAGAGGGTAGAAGAGCAAGCAGTGTTGGGAAGGGACAGCAAGAAACAATGGCCAAGTGGAGAAATTGCCAGGATAGAGGAAAGGAGAATTACCTAGAATGGGGAGGAGATGGGGAAGACTTCCAGGAGGAGCAGAAGCTAGGAAGTGGGATGGTGCAGGCAGGCCCACAGTGGGAAATGATTCACGGTGTGTGTACATAGCGACCTGGTCTGGCCTGTGGACAGGGCAAGGACCACCAGCTAATGTCTGTCCACAAGAAGAGCTGCATGCCTCCAAGCATCATATAGGCTGGGATACTAAACATATAAGAGACCAGTGTGCACTGAAGACAAGAGTCCTCTAGGACTGTCCTAGAAGGCACATAAGAGCCTGGGGAACTTTGCGTGATTTGGGAGGTGGGAAATTCTTAACAATGACTTACACTGACTCTTACTACTCTCAAAAGTGATGGCTGGAATCAGATTTTCTTAAACTTATAATTTAAAAACTATTTCTTACATATAAATGTTATTAAGGAACAAAATTAATACTAGCCATAACAGTAACATTCCCTGGAAAAAGAAATGTAACTTAAATGATGAAATCTTGAACGTGATTTTTCATAAAATAAAAACTTCAACTGCATAAATATCCCTATATGTGACAAGAATTTAGTCTTGAATTATTTACTTAAAGTTGAGAAATTGGAGACTCTAAAGTTAGGAAAAACACTGTCTCTTGAGGAATAGATACTAATTCTATGTTTTAAAAAATGAGAGCAAGTAAACATTATCACTCATTGAATTGGTGCTTTGATCTTGTCCTATTTTTTTAAATACTTTTTCTGCCTACTGACATGGGGAAGCTCAGGGTCAAAACTATTATGTAATATTACCTAGTGATACATTAACCCCTGACTTTCTATTTTTCTTTTATTAAATGCCCATCACTGTAATTACCTTAAATCCTGTTAGAAAGGGTTAAGGTAGAAATACTGAAATAGAACCTTTGAAGGCCATTTTGAACTGAAAAAATTTATACTACTTGTGTTATTATGTAACTTTTTTTTTTTTTTTTGAGACAGAGTCTCGCTCTGTTGTCCAGGCTGGAGTGCAGTGGTGTGATCTCAGCTCACTGCAACCTCCACCTCCTGGGTTCAAGCGATTCTCATCTTCAGCCTCCTGAGTAGCTGGGATTACAAGCATGCACCACCACGCCCAGCTAATTATTTGTATTTTGTTTTAGTAGAGATGGGGTTTGCCATGTTGCCCAGGCTGGTCTCAAACTCCTGAGCTCAGGCAATCCACCCGCCTCAGCCTCCCAAAGTGCTAGGATTGCACACTGCATCTGGCCTATGTAACCTTTTTTAATGTCAGTGCTAGGATACAGGCTAATGCATATTTTATTGGCATGACATTTATCTCTTATAAAAGGCTGCCCTTACATTTCATAAAAATGACTATGGTTACAAAAGTCATATTAATAGGCAATATGCAATGAGTCAAGTTCTATTAATAAAACCTTCTGTAGCAAAAAAAGTGGTTAATATGCTTAGAGATCTGGTTAGATATTAAAGTCTATTCAAATAATTTAAATCTAAAAGGAAGCCTGATAAGTTACCTTTAAAAGTATTATTAAAATAGGTAAAAGTAAATGATGACACCCACATATCCATGATTCAGATTTAATACTTGTTAACTTTCACCATAAGAAATTGCTTTTTGCCTGGGCGTGGTGGCTCACACCTGTAATCCCAGCATTTTGGGAGGCCAAGGTGGGCAGATCACAAGGTCATGAGTTTGAGACCAGCCTGGCCAACGTGGTGAAACCCCGTCTCTAGCAAAAACACAAAAAAATTAGCTGGGCATGGTGGTGCGCGCCTGTAATCCCAGCTACTCGGGAGGCTGAGGCAGGAGAATCATTTGAACCCGGGAGGCAGAGGTTGCAGTGAGCTGAGATCGCACCACTATACTCCAGCCTGGGCAACAGAACAAGACTCCACCACGAAAAAAAAAGAAATTACTTTTCAATGAAGTGGAAAGGCTTTTTGATATATTGTCTAAAACTTACTGCAAATATTTTCCTGAATCACTAATGTGAATTCTAAATAAAAAAAAATTAGTTATTTAACAGCCAATTCACAAGGTAAGAGGGAACTATAACAAAACTACTTCCCTGCTTTGTAACTGAAAAAAAAAAAAATTAGAATAATTAAAGTTTCAAATGCTGGCCAACAAAATCCTAGGTCCATATACAAAACAGCTAGATGTCATGGGAAAAAAATGCTATAAGGTACAGAGAAAAACCAGTAGTGAAACATACGCACCAAAATGGAAATGCAATAAATGACTGTGGGTGTTAAACATTTTCATCAAAGAAATTCTGCAACTATCATATAATATCATTTCCAAGCTAGCTGAGAAACTGAATATACTAATAGTGATTATAGTGCAATTTAGAGAATACTGATCATAGTGCAATTTAGAGGAAGGCAGGCCATAAAATCTGCTACTGGATGGCCTCTGCCAAAGTCAAACAAATATGCCAGAAGGTTGAAAGTGCCAAAACTCAACTACAAATTGTGTCCCCAGTATAGCAACTCAGGGGATGAAAGATAGGAAAATTCTATATACATAATTAAACCAATGGAAATCAAAGGCTCATAAAGCCACTCTATAGTGGGGGTGTGTGGGCATTGACCGCATAGAGCACTCAGGAGCCAGACTACCTGTGTCAGAATCCTGGGTTTGGCCCGTGGTTTCCTCTGCAGTAAACTGTGTTAACAAAGTAAGTTAAATTCTGACAAATGGTAATTAGTGTATCCTGTAAGAGTTACTTATTTCCGGACAAACAATACATTTTATATTCCACAACTTACATATAATTAGAGAAGGGGGCAAAAGAGAACTGTAAGAGCAAATTCATTCAGGCATTTACTGCAAGCCATAGTATTTAGAGTTGTGGATAAGGAAGATAACGAAGACATGGTCCTTCCTCTCAGAGAACTCACTACTAACTATAACTCGATAAGGAAAAAAACAAGTGTTCGACCAAAGCTTTGAAAAAACAGATTTTCACAAATAAGAAAGAGTAAATGCAGATCGTCTTAAAGTTTTCCTTCAAATAAATATCAACCAACATTATTTACCAATACACCAAGCACTTTCCAAGCTTAGAATCACTATTTCTGACTTTCTGGTCACCTATTCTGGTGACCAGAAATAACCATGTGGCAGAGCCTCTGTATTACCACCTACGCTATTTTCTTTTAGAAACAGAATAACATCATCATTTATTAACATTTGCTTAAAGCTCAAAAAAATTCCTCATTTATGCTAACAGTTGTTTTTGAAAGTAATCCAAAGTGACAAATGTAATTTTAAAATGCAAACTGAGTCTACAAAATTCGCATAAAGATATAATAACCTGTAGGATGCCATTTTAGGCTTTGCATGTTTTCTGTCCTGCAAAAGGAGAAGGAAAAGAGCAAGTGAGTAATGGTCTTGTCGTCTGTTACAAATAGCAAAGTGGGTGTATCTGACTTGCCTTCTTTTGTCTTTAAATACAGTTTCCTGGTGAATCTATTAGGCAAAAGAACACTAATGAAAGCAACACAATTATTATTCGACTTTTTAGTTATTCACAGAAGTACCCTGTTGCCCTTAGGCCTTCTATAAGTGTACTCATCAGTAAATGACCTCTAACACAGATGTTGATCTTCCACTATTTTTGAGTCTCTAAAGGCAGGAAATGATATTAAACTGCATAGAAAGAAATATACCCTTAGGTTTTCGTGGAGTTTGAAAACAGATTTTCCTGAAATATTTAAAATATTGTACAGCCTCAGCAACATAGTGCAACTTCGCCTCCACAAAATGGCGAAAAATCCCCACAAAACCTTTACCTATATAGGGCCAGGCACAGTGGCTCACGCCTGTAATCCCAATACTTTGGGAGTTTGAGGTGGGAGGATCACTTGAAGCCAGGAGTTTGAGACTTGCCTGGACAACATGGCAAGACCCTATTGCTATTTAAAAAATGAAATAGGCTGGATGTGGTGGCTCACACCTATAATCCCAGCACTTTGGGAGTTTGAGGTAGAGGATTGCTTGAGCCCAGGAGTTCGAGACCAGCCTGGGCAACATAGGGAGACCCTGTCTCTACAAATAATCAAAAATAAAAAAATTAGTCAGGTGTGCTGATGTGTGCCTGTAGTCCCAGCTACTTGGGTTGCTGAGGTGGGAGAACCACCTGAGCCTGGGAGGTCAAGGCTGCAGTGAGCCGTGATTGTGCCACTATATTCCAGGCTGGGCAACAGAGGAAGATCCTATCTTAAATAAATAAATGATAAAAATAAAATGTCATAGAAGACAAAGGTTTACCATTTGCAAGATTAAACAAAATCTTTTGAGGTGGGGCAGAAGAAAGATAAAAAGAGTAACTCTCACATGTCATGCTGTACTCTTAAATCAATGACACAAGGTCTCCAAGCAGGTATGTGTATTTTCTGCATCATGGGGTGTCTCTGTGTAAAAAGTGAAGTAGAGGTTCATCTTCAAAGACACTTTCCTCCCTGTCTAATTAAGAACAAATAGTGACTTCTCTTAGAAGTAAAATGTATTCAAACACCTGTGCTAACATTCTTAAATATCTGCTAGCCGTAATAAAGAAATCAATATACTTTGTGTTCTTAGCTCCCACAATTTAGTCTAAATATCTATCCTGGCATGCTTACAATGGTCCAAGCAAGCATTAGGTGACAGCCTGTTCCTCTTCCTTATTTGGAGGTGTTTTTACCTTTCTCAGCATTCCACAAGTAACTTCCTCCTTTGTTCTCCCCTGCCTTTGCCTCTTTTGAAAAGTTCTAAGTTGCTAGCCAATTGCGACAAATACAGAATGTGAGGTCCCATTCCAGCCAATGGAAACTGGACACAGCAGTAGGGTGGACGTATCAATTTATAAACGACCCTGTCTCCTTTGTTTGGTGTACTCTCGTGGCAAAACTGCTGGCGAGTGTACCCTTTCTGCAGAGTAAAAATGGCCTTGCTGAGAGAATTAAATTTATGCTCAAGTGCTATTTCTTTGTGGCACTGGGGAACAAGCAGTCTATTTTTAAATAAACATTTTTACATATAACATCTTTGGGCCTGGATCTCACGCAAGGTTAAGCTTGAGGTAAAATTATTCAAGTGTAAAAATAAATAAATAAATACAGTAAAAACTCCAGGCACTGAGGGAACATGCTTTATTTATAGACAACCATGAAGAATTATTAATTTTTAAATTCCTGCCTATCAATAAAACTCTTAATGGGAAAGAGAGGAGAAATCTTTTGGTTAACATGATAAATCAAAATGCAGTCATTTAGAGTGCAGTATTGGCATGGACTTGGGAAAATGGCAAACCTTTTTTAAAGGTCTTTAAGAACTGGAATATGGGCTGGGTGCAGTGGCTTACACCTGTAATCCCAGCAGTTTGGGAGGCCGAGGCGGGGTGGATCACGAGATCAGGGGTTCAAGACCAGCCTGGCCAACATAGTGAAACATCATCTCTACTAAAAAACACAAAAAAATTTAGCTTGGCGTGGTGGTGGGCACCTGTAATCCCAGCTACTTGTGAGGCTGAGACAGAAGAACTGCTTCAACCCAGGAGGTGAAGGTTCAGTGAGCCAAGATTGCGGCACTGCACTCCAGCCTGGGCAACAGTGTGAGGCTCCTCAGAAAAAAAAAAAAAAAACAACAAAAAACAAAAAACTGGAGTACGTTTTTGTTCAATTTAACTGCAAAGCCAGCTGCAGGGGAAAAATCACGTAACAGAAAGGAAAATGATGAAGCACTCTGTGTGGCTTAAGCTGGAGAAGTAAAGCATTATTTTTGCAAGTGCTCTTCCTCACACACAAGCAGAACATCTTTAGTCTGATCCCCTGATCTGTCACCAATATGGCTGACTTCGTATCTGTGTTTCCACTGCGAGGCCCAGAAATGGCAGAGGTAACAACAAGGACAATGAAAAGGAAACACATCCCTGGAGACTGTTTGGACAGGAAGGACTTTATTAATAAACTTCAGGAAGAACTGAAGATAAAGAAGCAAAGTATCCAAGGGACTAAATGAAATAGAGTAGACAGAAATTCACATTGGACAAAAGCCAGGAAAATGAGGTGAAAGATGTAAATGGGAAAAGCACACACGATTTCAGAGAGAAATAGACATGCCATTCCCCACACCAGAAAAAGAACAAAAATATTCATTTTTCAAGTCTAATTGATATACAGCTATTACCATGAAAATAGCTGTAGTACATATTAACTGGCAGAAAATTGAGAAATTTCTGTGTTGAATCATTATCTTACATGTTTATTCTAAAAAGATTCTATACCTGAAGAAATACTGTCCCAAATCAACTAAAAGAACATTTAAAAAATCTTAGATTAGGAAATAAAAATAACCTAGTAAAATAAGTGCAACATTTTCTTTCTTTCTGAGACAGGGTCTTGCTCTGTTGTCCAGGCTGGAGTGCAGTGTCATGACTACTGTAGCCTTAAACTCCTGGGGTCAAGCAATCCTCCTGCCTCAGTCAGTCTCCCAAGTAACTAGGACTACAGGAACAGGCCACTGTGCCTGGCTAATATTTTATTACTTTGTAGAGGCCAGGTCTCATTATGCTGCCCAAACTGGTTTTGAATTCCTGGTATCAAGCAATCCTCCTGCCTTGGCCTCCCAAAGTGCTGGGATGCAGGTGTGAGTCACTGTGCCCAGCCAAAAGCAACATTTTCAACTACGTTTTGGTTCCTTGTTTTAAATAACATATTTTTTAAACCTCTGGAGGCTGGGCATGGTGACTCATGCCTGTAATCCCAGCACTTTGGGAGGCCAAGGTGGGTGGATTACCTGAGTCAGGAGTTTGAGACCTGCCTGGCCAACATGGAGAAACCCCATCTATACTAAAAATACAAAAATTAGCTGGGTATGGTGGCACACGACTGTAATCCCAGCAACTTGGGAGGCTGAGGCATGAGAATCTCTTGAACCCAGGAGGCAGAAGTTGCAGTGAGCTGAGATTTTACCACTGCACTCCAGCCTGGGCAACAGAGCAAGACCCTGTCTCAAAATCAATAAAGATAAACCTCTGGGATTAAAAATATGTTACTAAGCTACACAGTACTCTGAAAAAATTTTGAAACGTTTTCTTGCCAACTTACTTCAAAGAGATGCTGTAGAGGATTGGACTGCAGTTTTTCCTCATAGCCAAACAGTTGGAAGCCAGTTCCCAGAAGACCTACCATGATAATCCGTAAATGAAAAATTATCAAGTTGAACAATAGAGAATAGGCATGACCGGACTATGCATAATTCTATAAAAAGAGCAACCTGTCATATTATGTATCCTGAGAACTATTACAAAACACACTTTTACCTTCTATGACCTCATAAACTGACACAAGTCAAATTCAATATATTTAATCATAAATTCAACATACTGAATAGATCACTGAAATTAAGTTCACAGAAACCAACAGGTTATGAGCTCATCAAAGGTAAAGTCTGGACTAATTTATCTTTGTACTAACAGTGCCAAACACCACCCTAGCAGACATTACAAAATAAACATTTATTATGCAGCTACTCTGTTGAAGTGACATCATGATGCTAGACACTAGGCACTCAAAATTTATAAAAAAAAAAAAACTGATGGAAAGTGTTTTCAAACTTTCTTTTTAAACTTGTAGGCATTAATGTGAAGACAGCAACGGTTTTGCTGTTATATTAGTTCTTAAACAAATAATTGGAGGAAAACAGCAAAAGGTAAAACTTGGAACATCCTTCATTATTTCTCAGGTTCAAGGCAGCCAAGCAACAAAAATCTTAAATTTGACCGTGTATAATTTTTCAGTCTTTGATGATAAATTCAGAGTTCAGGGATAGTGTTAATTTGTACCTTAAGAAAAAAAAAAAACCACCAAAAACTGAGGTTGGTAAACTACAAATTAAAATTCCTAGTACAGTCTGGGAGTATGTAGACTCAAGATATTCTGCATAAAGATGATCATAATTTCCGTTTGAAAGGATATATGCAGTCTGGGGTAAGAGGAACATTAGTTTTATTACTTTAAAAACCAATTTATGGCTGCAGCCTGGGCAACAAAAGCGAAATTTTGTCTCAAAAAAAAAAAACAAAACCACAAAAAAACAAAATTAGCCTGGCATGGTGGTACATGCCTGTGATCCCAGCTACTTGGGAGGCTGAGACAGGAGAATCACTTGAACCTGGGAGGCAGAGGTTGCAGTGAGCTGAGATGGTGCCACTGCACGCCAGCCTGGGTGACAGAGCAAGACTCCATCGCGGAAAGAAAAAAAAAATTATTTCCATATCAATTACCAAGCTTCAGATCTAAAGGGCTTTACTGATATACATTTTTCTATACAAGGTTCAGTAGAAAGTAGGACGTGACTGAACACAGGAGACAGGAATATACAATACTTTGGAACTTAGGAACAAGAAGGATGACTGAAGCTCTATTCACTTTCAAGCAAGAGCAAAAGTGATTATGATTCAGGGTGGCTGAAGCAGTGTGTGGAAAGATGCTCAGTGTTCCAAAACACAAAAATGGGAAAAGTAAAGGCCAATTCCATTTAACATTCAGCCTAATACGTTTTCAAAAACTAATTCTGTGCTTAGAAACTGCCAACTTTCAAATGGAAGTAGCTGAAACAGCAAAATTATTCTTTAACAATGATGGTTATAATGGAAATGTTGACAGATCATTAACCATAGCAGTCCTTTAGAGAAAAACTGCTATAATGAAATCCTGCAGCTAAAATGTAATGAATACCCTAATCACATATTTGCTAATGCCTGTGAAATGTCTAAATTGGTCAAACTAATAAAAATCAGTGCCATCCATTAAGTCTGACTATTGAGCCTAGGGCCGAGCCCTCTGACTACCAGCTGTTGTGAACTACAGGTTGATTTTCTAAATGCAGGGTAAGTATTCTGATTCTTCCACAGTGAATAGTAAGAGTACTATTAACAGATTCAACGTCTACTCTTCTTAGAGTGCTTCTTACATGCCAAGCATTGTAGATATAAAAGTTAAGTTCACGCCTTCAAGGAACATGCCTCAGTAGGGCAGGGAAGCACACAAATAAGAATATAAGACAGGAGGCTTACCGTATTTGAGTAGAGCTGGATACGAGGAAATTGGTGATGTGAGAAGATAGGCAAGGGTGTGTCTGTGTGTCAGAGAATGCTTTATAGAAATGATACTAGAGATGTTTCTTAAAATATACACGGCGGTGACACCAGAGATGTTCTTAAAGTTTGTATTTCACACAATCCTAAGCCAAAAGAACAAAGCTGGATGCATCACGCTACCTGACTTCAAACTATACTACAAGGCTACAGTAACCAAAACAGCATGGTACTGGT
>NW_012115189.1:1699214-1699597 GCF_000951035.1 Colobus angolensis palliatus
AAGACACATGCACATGTATGTTTATTGTGGCACTATTCACAATAGCAAAGACTTAGAATCAACCCAAATGTCCATCAGTGACAGACTGGATTAAGGAAATGTGGCACATATACACCATGGAATACTATGCAGCCATAAAAAAGGATAAGTTCGTGTCCTTTGTAGGCACATGGATGCAGCTGGAAACCATCATTCTCAGCAAATTATCGCAAGAACAGAAAACCAAATACCGCATGTTCTCACTCACAGGTGTCCCCTTGGACAAAGGAAGGGGAGCATCACACACCAGGTCCTATTGTGGGGAGGGGGTAGGGGGGAAGGATAGCATTAGGAGATATACCTAATGTAAATGACGAGTTAACGGGTGCAGCACATCAACATGG
>NW_012115189.1:1700183-1723063 GCF_000951035.1 Colobus angolensis palliatus
AAAAAAAAAAAAGTTTGTATCTCACAATCTACCCTGTCTTTCACTACCATAACAACTTCACTTACCTTGCCTTCTCACACCTTGATTACTGGTTTACATGAGTTAGGAATGGTTCTGAGTAAACTCATTATATGAAAGATAATTTGTGGTAGTACTTAACTGTTTGGATCGCACTCCTCTCTTTTTCTCTTTTCCTTCTGGACTTTCCCCACCCCACTCCTGCCCCTCACTGTACAGTTAAAGGGGAAGCCAAAGTATCACCCTTTGCTTATCTTCTGGGCCACTGGCTATGGTATAATAGTGGATCCTACTTCATGTAGGATGGCCCAGGGAGGCTGGATGTCCTTAGATTGAAAAATGGCAGGGCTGTGGTTGAAAACGGTGTACACAGTTAGACTTACTTCTTCCCTGTATAGTCACTTCTACGTTTAACTAATAAAAGCAGGCAATTCCTCTTTATTAAAACCACAAAAGCTTACATCAGGTTTTACTCTGGGGTTTTGTTTTTTCAGACAGGGTCCTGCTCTGCCACCCACACTGAAGTTCAGTGGACTGCAGCCTTGACCTCCAGGGCTAACACGATCCTCTTACCTCAGCCTTCCGAGTAGCAGGAATACAAGGGCATGCCACCATGTCCAGCTAATTTTTTTGTATTTTGTAAAGACAGGGTTTCACCATGTTGCTCAGGCTGGTCTCAAATTCCTGGACTCAAGTGATCCACCCGTCTTGGCCTCCCAAAATGTTGGCCACTACAGGAGTGAAATACCATGCCTGGCCCAGGTCTTCTTTGAATGTGTGAAGTTACCTTCCCCAAAGGTAACTTGTGTGGTGAGAATTACTCAAGTAAATAGAAGATTTTATGCAAAAAAGCCATTAGGAAAAAAAAAATAGGTAGGACATACTACTTCATCCAACGGGATTCTGCCTATATTCCGTCCAGAAGATCAAAGTTTTTAAAAATTGAATTTTACAATGAAATGAAAAACAAAATCTCAAACGTACTTACCAAACTGCATGCCCCAATCGCCAAGGTAATTTATTCTTATTACTTGATGTCCTAAAGCTTCTTTGAGATTTGCTATAAAATTTCCTAGTAATCAATAAAGTATAGTTTCTCATTCTTGTTATCCATTTTTGACATAAGAACCATGTACTTCTCTATTATCAAAGCATAAGTAAAAAATTCTTTTCACAAAATTTACCAACTCACTGTTTTTCACCAAAATATTCACCATTGTGTTTTCATATATGTTATGGAAAGGGAGTAGGAAATTACTTGTAGGGCAGTTATTCCAAAGAATCGCACATTTCACAGTAACAGAATTTTCATCAACATCATTAATAGGATTTTAGAACACATTAGAGTAATTGCTATTCTAGTCAATTTCAAGGAGAGAAAAAAATCCCAGTAATTAACAAGAAATATATTTGTCTGTGTCCTAAGAACCGAAGCCTCACTGCTGTATTTTCCCTTTTTGTGTTTTCTAAATAGCTCATTCTATCTCCTTTTAATCACTAACATCTACCCTCTGCATGCCTGCTCCCTAACAGCATGTAATAATCTAAAGCCTTCACTTTCCCATACTGCTGATGCTGGTTTCACACTCAACATCTATTCCGCTTTCCTTCTTTTGTGCCCTCATCTACTGCCGAGGCTGAAAACCTAAAAAGTACAAATCCCAGAGTCTCTTTTTATTAGAGTTCCAGAAGTCTTCTAGGTTTGGGCAATCAGATACAGTTTATGTAAGATTTAGAAGGGGAGTTATTTCTATTTTTTTATGACAAGCACAGTTGTGGCGGCTTTGTTTTTATGTGACACCATGAACGGAGGTCCTAGTATTCCATGATGGCCACCAAAGAAACTGAAAGTATATGGGGCTGCCTCTTAAGACTGTATGGATTCTAGATGGCATGGCAGGAGTAGTGGCATTTTCTTGACCACGGCAGTGGCAGCATGGTTCTACAGCAGTGGAAGTGACTGCAGAAGAGGCAAGAGCTCCCTTGATGACAAAGTTCTATAGCGCAGTTTTGGGAGTTATTTATGTCAGCTTAATCCAAAGCTTCTGCAGCCCTCCCAACAACTTTGTAAACTATTCAATATCCTATAACAAATCCTCTCCTGCCTTTACTAAGAATGGATTTAGTTTTTTGCAAATAAACCCTCACCAATATCCATACCTGTCTTAAACTACTGCAGCTATCTTCTTTCCAGCTTCCCTACTTCTAGACTTTCCCAATCTGTAAAGTCCCAGCAATTGGAACCCCAGTTTTTCCAGCTGGTACAAAGATAGCATATTCTTATTTTTTTTTTCTTAGCCCCTTGTTATATCACAAATCCAATTAAAAATCCAATTAAATGTCTGAACCTAGACTTCTGGAATTAGACTGCCTAATTTCAAATCCTGGCTACAATACTTTGGAATCTTGGGAAAGTTACTTTTGGTAGCTGAATTTCTTCATCCATAAACCAGAGTTAATAGTATTTACCAAACTGGGTTGTTATAAAATTGAATTATATAATACATGAAGACACAGCATGGTAAGTTCTCAAATATTATCTCTAACTGGTCCAAATATTTCCCTCAACTGTGAAAACAACTTTATCATACCCTACCCATCATTTACTCACTCCTATACTTTTGACTTACTCACATAGCTTTTCTTATATTGTATATTTCTTATACTTTTTCATCAAGTCCTGTCATTTCTTCTCTTAAAATGCTGCCCAAGAACAATGAGAGCTGACCCCACAACAATCTATGCCACAAGTACTAATTTCTCCAATTCTGAAAAGTATTGAAGCACAGGTTAAACAACTTTCTCTTAAGCATGCAATAGGACAGATTTCTACATTGGAAGTGAGATTAGATTGAGATAAACTCCAAAGTCCCTTCCAATTCCAATATTATATAATTTTAATTTCAGTTTTTAAATTCACCTGCTGCATGACACGTGTTAAATAAATGAAAATTGTTAATTATACACTGAAGCATTACAACTATGAAGTACTACATAGTAATCTCTATTTATTGAAATAGTCTTCTTTTGTTGTTTTTTGAGACAGAATCCAGCTGTCGCCCAGGCTGCAGTGCAGTGGTGTGCAGCTCACCACAACCTCCGCCTCCGGGGTTCAGGCAATTCTCCCACTTCAGCCTCCTGAGTAGCTGGGATTACAGGTGCACACCACCACACTGGCTGATTTTTTGTATTTTTAATAAAGATGGGGTTTCGCCATGTTGGCCAGGCTGGTCTCGAACTCCTGATCTTAAATGATCTGCCTGCTTTAGCCTCCCAAAGTGCTGGGACTACAGGTGTGAGCCACTGCGCCCGGCCAGAAATAGTCTTGTTCTCATTTCCAGTCTTGAACATTCTACTAAGTGCTCACATGACTGAAGTGAATTTTTAACAAAAATTGTTATTTGTACTTTATAATTTTGACAAAAATTGTTATGTATTTTATATAAACAAAATATATGAATAGGCAGAGCGTGGTGGCTCACGCCTGTAATCCCAGCACTTTGAGAGGTCGAGGTGGGCAGATCACTTGAGGTCAGGAGTTTGAGACCAGCCCGGGCAACATGGTGAAACACTGTCTCTACTAAAAATACAAAAATTAGCCAGGCATGGTGACGCATGCCTGTAATCCCAGCTACTTGGGAGGTTGAGGGAGGAGAATCTTTTGAACCTAGGAGACAGAGGTTGCACTGAGCTGAGATTATACCACTGCACTCCGCCCTGGGCAACAAAAAAACCACAAAATATATGAGCAAAAAAATTTGAAGGGTTATATATCCCCACATAACTATTTTTACTTTTGTATCTTTGAGGTCTTCTCCATATTTATACTTACTTTTAGAAAGTTAAAAATCATAACATAGATAGCAGTTAAAATTAGTTTCTCAGTGAATCTTTGGTTTTGAAATGAATTTTCTGTTTCCATCGTTATTAACCAATGTTGTCCATTTCATGTAATATTGAATTAGCATGAGGCTCATATAAATTTAAACTTTTTGTTTTTTGTTCTTTTGTTATTTAAGCATTAAACCATTAAATTGAACTATCAAATACTTCCTCAAAGGCACGTTTAGTATTTTATGTGAAACTAAACACTTACCTATGATGGTAGAACGCAAATGTCCAACATGAAATTTTTTGGCAACATTAGGTGAACTGCAAAAAAAAAAAGGGAAAAGTTATTTCTCTATTCTAAGAATTAAGACTTCTAAGAATCAACTAGGTTATGCCTCCATACTTGGACAAAACTGTGGAGTAATGCCTTTGGTATTAGGGCAAAGATAAGTTAAAAGTCAAAAATTTACAGCAAAGATAAATTAGAACTCAAAATTTTGACATTATGTTAATGAAATTGATCCTGTGACTCCTGAACTAATAGCATTCACGTAAGTGGTATACTTACGAAGTGGATACATTTAAGGATTGATAAAACCAACACAAATTACTAAGTTTAGTGCAAATCCTTTACCCTCTTAAAAATCACTGAGGGCCTCAAAGAAATATTTTTCATATAGGTAATATCTGCTACTATTTACTGTATCAGAAATCAAAATTTAAAAATGTAAAAATACCCCCAGCACAATGGCTCACGCCTGTACTCTCAGCACTTTGAGAGGCTGAGGTGGGAAGACTGCTTGAGGCCAGGGGTTTGAGACTAGCCTGGGCAACATATCAAGACACTGTCTCTACAGAATTTTTTTTCAAAAAACTAGTCAGGTAGCTGGGTGTGGTGGCTCACACCTGTAATCCCAGCACTTTCTTAGGCCGAGGAGGATGGATCACTTGAGGCCAGGAGTTCTAGACCATCCTGATCAACATGGTGAAACCCTTACTTCACTAAAAATACAAAAAATTAGCAGGGCATGGTGGTGCATGACTGTAATCCCAGCTATTTGGGAGGCTGAGGCAGGAGAATGGCTTGAACCTGGGAGGCAGAGGTTGCAGTGAGCCAAGATCACGACATTCATTGCCCTCTAGCCTGGGTGACAAGAGCAAAACTCTGTCTCAAAAAAAAAAAATAAATAAATTAAAATAAATTAGTAGGGTGTGGTGGTGCATGCTTGTAGTCCTAGCTACATGGAAGGCTAAAGCAGGATAGCTTGGGCCCAGGAGTTCAAAGTTATAGTGAACTATGATGATTGCACTTCAGCCTGGGTGACAGAGTGAGACTCTGTCTGTAAAATTAAAAACAAAAAAAAAAAAAGGAAAAATAATTATGCATAAAACCTCTAACAATTGGAATGTGACTCACCACTCCAAATTCCCAATCAACACATTTATCACTCCCGTGCGTGCTCAAGAAGTTGTAATCAATCATTTAACATAGCAAATGCTTCCAGAGCACTCACTACCTGACAGGCACAGCTGCACATACTTCACGTGTATTAACTCATTTAATACTCGTATGTGCTGTGAGGTAAGGTACTCTTAACTTTTATTTTACAGATGAGGGAACTGGGACAACAAAGAGAGATGATGAAGCAAATGTGGCAATATCTTGATGACTCTTAAATATATGAAACGAACATATAGGGGTTAATTATACTGTTCCCTGTTTTGTGAAGGTTTGAAAATTTCATAAGTTTTTCAATATTAAAAAAAGATAAATTATCTTTTATATTATCAATTATTAAAAAAATTGAACATTTTTGGTTAAAAGTGGTAAAACTAGAGCTTAATTCTGGTTTGTCTCCAAAGCCTTGTCTCCAAAGCCTTTGTCTCCAAAGCCCTTCAGAGTACTACGATTTAAAAACTTGATCCTACGACATGCGTGCATATTTTAAAAATTCTCTTCTCCTATCTCTCTCATTTTCAGAAGAAATCCAAGAAAAATGTTCTCTATCAATTTTGATCCTGTCTCCACCTATTTTGTCTCTACTTTGAAATCACAACAGCAAGAACTGCAGCATCTGGAAAACCTCTAAGGGAGAGAGAAGCAATGGTCTCACAACAATGCCACATGTAAACTGTCAGAGAGCAAAGATGGCTGCTAGGAGATAGACAGGCTCTGCCTTCAACAGCATTCAGACACTCATTTAAATTCCAGCCTTCCTTAACTGCTTTAGAAAAAGGCTAAGAGAAGCAAATCCATAAGCAAATTAACTGCCATACAAAAAGCCTACAGAATACAACTTGCATAGAACAGGTTATTTTTAGATACTTCTTAAAAGCATAAACAAAAAGGAGCAGTATATGGGAAACCAAAACTTAAGAGGAAAGCCAGGGAATCAATGAGTAAGGAAGACTGATGCCACAGTATTTCTAGAACTTAGTTGGAGTAAAAGGATGGTGAAGGTGGAAAAAAAAAATGCAAAAGAAGGTAAGTAATGGTGGCAACTTTTCAAGTTTTAGGAAACTTATAATGGCATTACTTAAAAGGATGAATGTATGGCAACAGGTAATATATTGCCTCCCTATTGATTTTCCTTTACTTGCCGGTTAGGTAATTGAAAGGGGTTTAAGAGTAATATGGTAATGAAGTGCCTCCCCAGTGAAGAAAGCAGTATGTCCATTAATTTAAAGACATGAATGAAAATAATCAAAGATGATCACAAATTCTTTGCTTCTCTCACCATTAAGAGATGTACTCTATTTTTCTTTCCTTGAATCTGGGGTGATCTTGTGACTTGCTTTCATCAGCAGAAAGTGACAAAACTGATGATGCCATGCCTGTTCCAAGATTAGAGGTTTTCACTATCTTAGAGCCTTGAGTACCTCTGTAAAGAGGTCTTGCTACCCTGTTGGAGAAACAATGTGGTGGGAGAGACAGATGCCTGGCCAGAGAAGTAAATGAGCCACTTTTGATTTCTAGCCCCAAGAGTCTCCAGATGACCACAGTTACATAAATGACCTCAGGCAAATAGAAGAACCACTGGCCTGAAATACTCCTCTCTCCCCATTTCCTCATACATGGTGTCATAAGTACCAAAATGGATGTTAAGACACTAATCAGAAGCTGGCAATTCTTTTTCTTAAACAGCCAAATAGTAAATACTTTAATAGGCTTCTGGACCATCTGATCTGTCACAACTATTCAACTCAGCTCTGCTCTGTTCAACTGCCATTGCAATATGAAAGCAGCCAATGTAGATGATGTAAACAAATGTGCATGGCTGTGTTCCAACAAAATTTTATTTGCAAAAACAAAAGGGGCAAACTGGATGTTGCTTATGGGCTGAGGTTTAACAATCCCTACATTAAGGTTTGCAGTGGTTTCTTATTCAAGAGAAGATAAAACAGGCAAATTTCCTTAAGAGATGGCCTTAGTGTAGTTCCTCTGTGGTATGAGGATGACTGTAGGAAGTCCCTCTACTCTTTGTGATGCAACAAATATTTAAACTCAACTTTAAATATCATAATTGTGGTGTACTGCAGTACAAGAGTCATTCATAAGTGTCTACTCCATAGGAGCAGAAGCTTACTCAGTAATTGGTCCTTATCATAAATTCATGAGTTTGGTCTTAGAGGGTCTGTCTTTTTTAAGAAGACAAGTGAGTGGCAGAGACAGTACACATGCGTAAAACCCGCTCTTTCACTGACTGTACAGGTGCTAATCATAACTAAGTTTAAAGGCTATTATCATAAACTGCAATAATGAGTTAGTGAACATAATACTTCCCATATCGATTTTTTAAAACCTTCCACAGACGGCCAGGCGCGGTGGCTCAAGCCTGTAATCTCAGCACTTTGGGAGGCCAAGACGGGCGGATCACGAGGTCAGGAGATCGAGACCATCCTGGTGGACACAGTGAAACCCCGTCTCTACTAAAAAATACAAAAAACTAGCCAGGCGAGGTGGCGGGCGCCTATAGTTCCAGCTACTCGGGAGGCTGAGGCAGGAGAATGGCGTAAACCCAGGAGGCGGAGCTTGCAGTGAGCTGAGATCTGGCCACTGCACCCCAGCCTGGGCGACAGAGCCAGACTCCGTCTCAAAAAAAAAAAAAAAAAATCTTCCACAGACATAAATACTTAAGAAGACAAAAGGCTCTTAGCAAGTTCTATCTTTCTAAGTAGAAAAACAGTTCATCAAGACTGTTCTTCAGCTTTAGGAAGACAAATGCAACATCTCTGATAATTTCCTACGGTTGTCAGTCTGTCAGCTGTACAATGAAAGTATTAGTTTTTAGTGTTCCCTTTTCTCTCTTGGTTACCTCAAACAGTCCAAATACCAGACAGTTATACTGACAGCATGTTAGAAAGTTCTATGAAGACTATTTAGAGGCACATTAAAACTTCAAGCTATTTTTCTGGTGATTAAAAAATACATTTATTACAAATACTAAAAGACTTGTTTCTCTGGTAATCAAATTACTTAAAAAAATTTTTTTTGTTGACACAGGGTCTTGGTGTGTCTCACCTGAGCTAGAGTGCAGTGACAATCCCAGCTCACTGTAACCTTGAATTCCTAGGCTCAAGCCATCCTTCCTCCTCAGCCTCCCAAGTAGCTGTCACTACGGGAGTGTGACACCATGTACAACTACTTTTTCTATTTTTTTTTAAGAGGTGGGGTCTCACTATGTTGCCCAGGCTGGTCTCGAACTCTTGGCCTCAAGTGATCCTCCCACCTTGCCTTCCAAAGTGCTAGGATTACAGGCTGAGCCACCATGCCTGGCCACTTTAAAATTCCTAATACGGCAGTAACAATTACCTCTGCCTTAAGAGTCTATTAAAGTGAATAACTAGTTCTTCCAAAAAAGGAACTGTTAATACTAAAAAAAAAAAAAAATTTTATTATTAGACATTTTTTAGAGGTCCAAAAATATGTTTTTATTCATAGTTCAATGATTGATTCACTGTGATTTCAAGAAATAATATAACTGCACTGGTTTTCAAGTTCTCCATATGTTATTTATTAAGACCCCAAATGATGATGGTAATAACACTCCTCTGCCTAGTCAACTTCATTAAGCAACACATAAAAGGGGTGCACCCTCACCTGAATTCAACCACAATCTTCTTCCGGGGAAGACCAGAGAAAAGTTCACTTTTTAATCCATATTTTGAGCCATCTTCAATTACTTGTTGTAGCACTGTCTGAAAATTAAAGGAGTATAATTTAATGAACAAAAATTACAATGCTTTTAATTACTCTGTTGCTGAGAATTAAATATTGCCAATTTGTTCATTCTAATTTATGGAACTGAGATTTTCATAGAATCCTCAGTGGCACTACCTCCAGCACCACTTTTCATGTTACTAATGCTAGTCATAGTAGTAACTTAACACTTACAGAGATTCTGTGCCCTTTTACACTCCATGTCTATTTATTCTTACAGTAACCAGTTATGTAAGTATTTTACAGAGAAGGAAACTGAAGTTTGGTGAAGTTAAGTAACCGCCAAAAGTCCCACAGTAAATATGAACAACAAAACCAGAAGCACCATCTAATACTTATTGAGTTCATACGATTTGCCAGCCACTGTTTCAAGCATTTTATATGCATTAACTTACTTACTCCTCACGACAGCCTTACAGATAAGAACTATTTTAACAAATAAAGAAAGAAAAGTACTGAGGGGTTAAGTTGTGCAGAAAAGAACTTTTGCAACTTCACAGCTAACCTGTTAACTGCTGCATGCTGCAGTTTTTGTGATATTAAAAACTACAAGTAATGGTAGGAAAAAGACAAAAATGTATAATGCCTATTGGCTACACAAATAAGAAACAAGGAAATCCCACAGAAACTTCCCAAACATATTCCAGGTTAGTTTTTAGTTATTAACATAGAACTATGGTATATAATTCACAAAATTCATTTTATTTTTTGTTAATGGTGATGAACTTTTGTTTACTCGTATCAGTTGGTTTTCTTTCCCCAACTGCATCTATATTTTACTTTTATTTTTACATTTTTGAGACAGGGCTTTACTCTGTCTCCCAGACTGAAGTGCAGTGGCACAATCAGGGCTCACTGAAGCCTCAATCAGACTCAAGCGATCTTCCTACCTAAGCAATCCTACCACCTCAGCCTCCAGAGTAGCTGGGACTACAGGTACATGCTACCACACTCAGCTAATTAAACAAAAATTTTTTTTGGAAGGGCACAGTGGCTCACGCCTGTAATTCTAACACTTTGGGAGGCTGAGGCAGGTGGATCAGGAGATCAGGAGGTCAGGAGATCAAGACATGATCAAACATGGTAAAACCCCATCTCTACTAAAAAAATACAAAAAAAAAAAAAGAAAATTAAGCAGACATGGTGGCATGTACCTGTAGTCCCAGCTACTTGGGAGGCTGAGGCAGGAGAATCGCTTGAACCCAGGAAGCGGAGGTTGCAGTGAGCCAAGATCGCACCACTGCATTCCAGCCTAGGTGACAGAGCAAGACTCCATCTCAAAAAAAAAAAAAAAAAAAAAATTTTTTTAAAAATTTTTATAGACAGAGTCTCTCGCTTTGTTGCCCAGGCTGGTCTTGAATTCCTGGGTTCAACAGATCCTCACACCTTAGCCTCCCAGAGTGCTGGGATTATAGGCGTGAGCCACCACGCCTGGCCCCAAAATGCATCTTGAGTCTTAAAAATGTGGTTTATGTTGTGAAATAAACATTTATGTTTATTATCAAAGAGTTGGTTAAAATGGTCTCTAAATGGAACAAGCAGAGAAGGGAGCAGCAGCCAGTACCTAACAATTGACATTTAAGAAGCATAAAGTGCTGGGTCCAAGATTAGCTGCTTCTACCGTACCCATTGTCTTTAAGTCTCATAATCTTAAAGATGGGCAACATTTACCATTTAATGGATCCAAAACTAAGGATCAGAAATTGTATGTATGTGCACAAGGACATAGAGAAAATAATATTCTCTTGATTCACATTGTGTAATAAGAAACAGATAAAGAATTAATACAATATATAGACAGTATACAGAATATTGTCTGTCATAAACTAGAGACCCAGTATTATTAGTCCAAGAATATATATGAAAAGAATACATCAGTAAGAAATCCAGATTCAGATTATTCTAAGCGGAAAGTCTACAAATCTTTCACTTCTTCTTTTTATGTAATGAATGGCAGACTCCACAACAGTTAATCACAGTAAGTTAGAATTATCTTTGACAATAACTCTCTATCTACTGATTTACCTGGCACAAACAACAAAAAGGCAACGTTAATAATTTTTTAAAAATTGAACATTTAAGATAAGGCTGAAGTCCCTCTCGATCATCTGTCCTTATCCTAATTCCTTCCCTCCTTCCTCAGGAATAACCACTTTTCAAACATCATCTTAGCTGGTGACTACTCCCTTCTTGCAACTATCCTCCTTCCTTGGTTGTAAAGACACCATTCTCTCAACTTTTGCTTCTCAATTTCCTTTGTAGGCTCTTCTTCAACCATCTGCCCTTGACTCTGCACTCTGTGTTCCATTCTTGCTTCTAGCTTTTTATTTTACACTTTCAGGTCACCTTAAGACTTCAAATACTTGGCCGGGCCTGGTGGCTCACATCTGTAATCCCAGCACTTTGGGAGGCTGAGGCAGATGGATCACCTGAGGTCAGGAGTTCAAAACCAGCCTGATCAACATGGTGAACCCTGTCTCTACTAAAAATACAAAAAATTAGCCGGGTATGGTGGTAGACGCCTGTAACCCCAGCTACTTGGAAGGCTGAGGCAGGAGAATCGCTTGAACCCGGGAGATGGGAGTTGCAATGAGCCGAGATCACACTGCTGCACTCCAGCATGGGCAACATGAGCGAAACTCCATTTCAAAAAAAAAAAAAAAAAGACTTCAAATACTAATTACTTCTAACTACTTAATCTCTCTAGTGCTACAGACTGATTGGATATGCTTCTCATGCATTTCACAGAAAATACACTTGTTCTTCCACCACTGTCTATTTCCACAAACTGCACTACCACTCACCCAACTAACCTACTCAGAAACCTAGGAGTCCCCAACATTTACCTTATTCCCTCAACCTCTGTAATTAGTCACTTGTTAATCACCAGGTCCTGTGTGTATTATCTCCTAAATATCGTTACAGTTATTTAATAACTGGTTCTTCTACCCTGGTTTAGGTCCTCATCTGTCAGCTATACCACTGCAAAAACAACACCTACAGTAACGCACCAAATAACAACGTGTCAGTCAATGATGAACCACATATATACAATGGTGATCCCATTAAGACTGTAACAGAGCTGAGAAATTCTTATCACCCAGCAAT
The DNA here is from genome assembly GCF_000951035.1 of Colobus angolensis palliatus. Lineage (NCBI taxonomy): Eukaryota > Metazoa > Chordata > Mammalia > Primates > Cercopithecidae > Colobus > Colobus angolensis. The sequence goes on from NW_012115189.1 coordinate 1,712,362, forward strand.
GTTGCAGCAGGTCATAATGCCTAGTGCAATGCAGTACTCACATGTTTGTGGTGATGCTGATGTAAAAAAAACTACTAGGCTAGGCTGCCAGTCATATAAAAGTATAGCACATACAATTATGTACACCACATAATACTTGATAATAATAAAGGACTGTACTGATTTATGTATTTAATCTACTATATTTTTGAATCATAATTTTAAAGTGTACTCCTTATACTTACTAAAAACAATTAACTGTAAAACTGCCTCAGACAGGTCCTTTAGGAGATACTCCAGAAGGCACTGTCATCACAGAAGATGACAGCTTCATGTGTGTTATTGCCCCCGAAGACTTTCCAGTGGGACAAGATGTGGAGGTGAAGACAGTGATATTGATGATCTTGACCCTGTGTAGGCTGAGGCTAATGTGTTTGTGTCTTAGCTTTTAACAAAAAAATCTAAAAAGTAAATTAAAAAAATTAGAAAAAGCTTACAGAATAAGGATATATTTTTGTACAGTTGTATAATGTGTTTGTTTTAAGCTGTTATTACAAAAGAGTTCAAAAGTTAAAAAATTAAGCTGAGATATAAAGAAAAACAAATAGAAGAAAAAAGTTTAAAAAATGAAAAAGTTTCTAGAATAAAAATGTTACAGTCAGCTAAGGTTAATTTATTATAGAAGAAAGAAAAATATTTATTTTTTAGAGATAGAGTCTCTACTCAGGCATGGTGGTGGGCACCTGTAATCCCAGCTACTTGGGAGGCTGAGGCAGGAGAATCACTTGAACCTGGGGGGCGGAGGTGGGAGCTGAGGTTGTGCCATTGCACTCTAGCCTGGGCAACAAGAGCGAAACTGTCTCAAAGAAAAAAAAAAAATAGAGACAGGGTCTCGCTCTGTCACTCAGGCTGGTGTACAGCAGTGTGATCCTAGCTCATTGCAGCCCCAACACTCCTGGGCTCAAGTGATCCTCCTGCCTCAGCCTCTCAAAGTGCTGGAATTACAGGCGTGAGTCACCACGTCGAGCCAAGAAAAATATTTCTTTAAATTTTTGTTATTTTATTCTGAAGTTATGGTACAAGGAAAAATATGTTTTTATAACCCATTGTAACCTAAGTGTACAGTGTTTGTAATGTCTACAGTAGTGTACAGTAATGTTCGAGGCCTTCACATGCACTCATCACTCACTCACCCAGAGCAGCTTCCAGTCCTGCAAGCTCCATTCACAGTAAATGCCCAATACAGGTATAGCATCTTTTATATTTAATACTGTATTTTTACTGTACCTTTCCTATGTTTAGATATGTTAAGATACAAATATCACTGTGTCACAATTGCACAAATACTGTATTTGGTATTTACATGATTTACAAGTTTATAGCCTAGGTCTCTGTAGTCGGTTTTATCATCTAGGTTTGGGTAAGTACACTATGATGTCCCTTAATAACAAAATCACCTATGGACACATTTCTATGAATGCATCCCATTGTTAAGCAACACATGACTATATAATAAAACAATAACACCTAACTACCTTTTTACATAGCATACACATATAACTGAGTCTATTTTACTCAAACCCTTCAATGATTCGAACGGTTTAAGAGATTTTATCAACTAGGTATAGTGCCTCACACCTGCAATCCCAACAATTTGGGAGGCTGAGCTGGGAGGACTGCTGGAGGCCAGGAGTTTGAGATCAGTCTGGACAACATAGCAAGACCCCGTCACTGAAAATTTTTTAAAAAGTAGCCAAGTGCGGTGGCCTGTGGCTGTATTCCCAGCTACTTTTGGAGGCTGAAACGGGAGGATTACTTGAGCCCAGCAGGTCAAGCCCTGCAGTAAGCTACGATGATGATGCTATACACCAACCTGAGTGACAGAGACTCCATCTCTAAAAGAAAAAAAAAAAAGAAATTTAAAAATATATTTATCAATTTCCAATCTGACTTTTACTTGACACACGCCTATCACTTTTGGTTTTTTTTTTTTGAACTTTTTCGAAATTTATTTGTTTAAAGGCATACCATAGGCTGGGCATGGTGGCTCATGCTTGGGAGGCCCAGGCAGGACGATCACTTGAGGGCAGGAGTGTAAGACCAGCCTGTGCAAGACCCCATCTCTATTAAAAAATTTTTAAAACTGCCTGGGCATGGAGGCTTGCGCTTGTTAGTCCTAGCTGCTCTGGAGGCTGAGGCGGGAGGATCGCTTGAGCCCAGGAGGTTGGGACTGCAATAAGCTATGATCACACCACTGCTTTCCACCCTGGGTGACAAAGCAAGACCCTATCTCAAAAAAACAGGAAAAAAAAAAAAGGCACATTCTAATATCCATAAAAATCACAAGTTCGAAGTGTTAGGTTTTTCTGCCAATAAATATCTATTAAAATGAAATAAATTTCACTGCTGTACTACCAAAAATCATCATACATGCTGCCTGTGATACACATAACATGGAAAATGATGACTCATAGGAAAAAGCTGAAACTCTTATGCAAAGAACAGAAGGCCTTTCACACTAATTTCTTATCCTCCCCCATGCCATCTATGTGCAAACCATACTCTCAACTATCTGCTAATTTCCAGATGATGCCATGTTTCTGACTATCTGTACTCTGTCCCAAGCCATCCCCTCTGCCTGGAATGCCTGTTCTTGTATCTCCCAAATATATTTTTAATCTTCATTTCAATTCAAGGTTATGTCCTTTCCTCAAGATACACATATATGTACTCTTTTTTACACTAAGGTTGCATCTTAAATATGCCACCACTATAACACTCGTCACATTATCGTTTCCATTACACGTTACACTGAGGTTTTTTTAATGCTTTTCTTTTACATTGCAAGCTCCTTGAGGTCGAGATCCAAGCCACTTTATCTTTAGATCTCAGTAATTTAGACTCTGGCAAATAATAAGCAGGAGATTTATTAAATCAAATGAAAGCTTTTAACTGCAGAATGTCAGTGAGTTACAAATGTTCCCAGATATTCTAACAGATGAATAAGCTAGAGGCCCATCTATTTATCAGTATGTATGTTTAAACGTAAGTTGTATTCAGTAATGTAAATACTGGTGCATAAAAGGCTTTTAATTAGAATGAAATCTTTCAAAGGTTTCACTTTTTGGAATGCTTAGCCATTAGTGAATATTCCAATTAACTGGTACTTTCTCTTTGTCTATCACCATTGTCTTTTCCTGTGGACAAGTTTTGTTATTTTATCTAACTCTTTGTTGGTTAATTATTTCTTTATGGCTCTGATCAGGACTACCAAGGAAGCTATCACTCACCTCCCTATGTCTAAGGAAGTTATCACTACTACCCTACCTGTTAATTCTTTGGTCAACAGTTGAAAAGTGCTTAAAATCATTCATTCCTATTTACGGAAACTACACGTGACTTGAATGCATCCACTACCCATGAGAAAAACGTCTATTAGTGAAATAGATGCAGCCACTGGAGCAGAACTAGAGCCATTTAAATGAGTATCTTTTTCTTTTACTTTTGGTAAAACATGCAAAGTTTAACTTGGCAAATTGAAAAGTGTGAAATAAAATGATGTTATCCATTGTGTTTTTGAAGCATCCCTAAGAAAACAGGGTTTTGTTTGCATTTTTTCTATTTGGTTTAGATCATACTTTCTTTTTTCCCTTTTAACAATTAAATATTAATTGAAGTTACAGTTTCTCTTGAAAGTACTGCAAGCTACTGACAGGTGGAAGTTTGGTACCAAAGTGACAATTCTTCGCAATGCCATTATGGTTACTTCTCAAGCAAAGCTGTATTAATTCTTTGTTGGTCCTAACAAGAGTTGAATTTTTTTTCTTGATTGGATCTGAAAAATCCATTAAACATGCAAATGATGGCCAGGCGTGGTGGCTCATGCCTGTAATCCCAGCACTTTGGGAGGGTGAGGTGGGCGGATCACCTGAGGTTGGGAGTTCAAGACCAGCCTGACCAACATGGAGAAACCCCATCTCTACTAAAAATACAAAATTAGCCAGGCATGGTGGCAAAGGCCTGTAATCCCAGCTACCCGGGGAGGCTGAGGCAGGAGGATCGCTTGAACCTGGGAGGTGGAGGTTACAGTAAGCCAAGATCGTGCCACTGCACTCCAGCCTGGGCAACAAGAGCAAAACTCCATCTCAAAAAAAACCATGCAAATGATCACCATCTGAGACCTAAAAATTATAGTGTAAACCAACTTACTGCACTGCCAGTTGTATAAAAGTATAGCACATCCAATTATGTACACTATATAATACTTCATTATCAGTGACTACGTTAGTGATTTATGTATTTACTTTTAATCATTATTTTAGAGTATTATCCTACTTATTAAAAAATGGACTGTAAAACAGTTAAAATTATAAAACTAGAGATCCAATATGTGAGAAAAACAGATGCTATAAGCTTGAGAAAAGACAAATAGCTCAGAGTAATCTCAGCTATGTGAGGTATGCAGGCCCAGAAAGACATGCCTATCAGACATCAGTTATGCACAAACTCTCCCTCCTATGGCTGGGGACAATTGTTTTATGTGATTTTTGTTCCCAACTAGCTGCCTCACACGTTATCTTCATGTTACTGGAATTTGTGATACAAAGAAAAATATACAGCCTATCAATAGTTTACATTATTTTAATGTAAATTCTGGTTAACAACTCAAACTCCCTCTTCTTTCCCTTTAAAAATCCACTTGTAACTGCTGCGAATCAAAGGGTATATTCAGGGCAACTTGAATCTGTGCTCCTCAGCTGCAATCCTCAAGCTTGGCCCAAGTAAACTCTCTACTTATATTAATTTTGCCTCAGTTTCCTCCTTTTAGGTTGACAGCCAAATGTAGAATAAATTAAGTTTTGAGTAAAAAAGAATTATCACTAAAATTGTAACACACAGTAGAGGTACATCCAATAGTCCTTTTCTGAACATGAGTGCTCACTGCTCTAGGATCTGGCTTTACTGTGACACTAAGCAGGGCAACTGTAAGCAGTCTGCTTGCTCCTTTAATCAAATTCCCACTAAGATTCAGATCCTCAAGGCTGCAATACGGAAGAATTCCCATATGCGAAAGAGTAGCTGGACTTCAAAGCCCTGACCCTTGTCCCTGCATTGTCAATTGAGAAGGATTTGGGAATATTTTTAATAAGTGAGCTAATGGGTATCCTCAAATCGGAAAAAATTCTTTAGTTTGTTAATTGAAATAAAGCTTGAAAATTCATGGCCACTGAAATTTTTGAGACAAGGTCTTGCTCTGTCACCTAGGTTGGAGTGCAATGGCACAATCACAGCTCACTGCAACCTCAACCTCCCAGGCTCAAGCGATCCTCCCACCTCAGCCTCCAGAGCAGCTGGGACTGCAGGTGCAAACTACCATGTGTGGCTAATTTTTTAATTTTTTTTGTAGAGACAAGGTCTCGCTATGCTGCCAGGAGTGGTCTCGAACTCCCAGGCTCAAGTGATCCTCCTGCCTCAGCCTCCCAAGTGCTTATACAAACTTAGATGATATAGTCTACTACACACCTAGGCTGTATGCTATAGCCTATTGTTCCTAGGCTACAAACCTGTATAGCATGTTACTGTACTGAATACTGTATGCAATAGTGTCTGCACACCTAAATATATCTAAACACAGAAAAAATATGATATTGTCTTATGGGACCATCATCTATACACATTGTGTATGAAATGTCATTATGTGGTATATGACTGTACAGTGCTACGAGAGCATATAAATGAAGGGGTCAGAAACGTACTGCCAAATAAATATCAAGATTTAAAGGATGAGCAGGTGTTAACTTGGGGTGGCACTCCCCAAGTTATGGATCAGTGTGTGCAAAGGTTTTCAGGCTAGAGGAGGTATAATGAATTAAAGAACTGGAGGAAGACCACTGTGGCTGAAGCAAAGAGAATGAAAGCACAATGGCTGGATATTAACTTATTCTTACCTTTGTTAAGAGCTCTCTGTTTATTTTGAAATTTACAGTCCTTTGACCAGTACTGATTGCACTCACCACTGTATCACATCTTAGCTGAAAAGAACAAATCGCACAAAGTAGGTATGTTATATAATAGGCCTAATGAGATATGTAGTTCTAATACTATTTTTGGCTTACAAAGACACAAGTAAGTCATCTTTCCTAGTCCCTATATCGGGTCCTAGTTCTTAGGCAATCTCTTTAGTTCCATAATTCTATTTAAGTAAACACATTCTCTTCTTTTCCCAATTAACATACTATTCTGTATTTACTCTCTCCCCTCCTCATTCCCTTTCCCTCCCCTCAAATTCACCTTTTAACAAGTAAGAAAAATCACTCTACCCATATTCCACCTACTCTGACATACAATGAACACTTTTTATCTCACCTAGCTTTCATGGGAGCCACAGAACATGACGTTCTGTCAGGGTCTAAGCTAAAGCACCTGCACCAGCAGATAAGATGTAATTTAGATAGTTCATCTTATGCATATGCCTTCACTTTTTAACCTATTAGATGTTTGAACCCATCTCATGAAAAACCTATGGAACTTGAAGAGATTATCTGCTGTCACTAAAGAGCAACTAGTCTTTATTTTTAAGAACTCACAAGAAATGGGGAAAAGGAAATACATATTATATTTTGAATAATTCTATTCCTGGTAAATATCTGGGAGTGATTTTCTGATCAAATAAATATTTACTAAGCTACCAATCCTCCTTTATCATACTCATCCTGTAAATAAGCATCTTTTTCTATGATAGTGACTTTCATTGTTCCAATTCTTTAGAGTTCCCAGACACTGCCTCTGTGACATATGTTAATATGCTTGTCCAACATATCTGCCTTTTCTGAGGGAATTACACTAACAATTTATATTTAGTAATTCCTTATAATCCTTTCAATTCCTCTTTTAGATATCAAACCCATCAGAGAACTTAGAAATGAAAGAGGCTTATTATAATCATCTAACCACCTCTTCTCTGTAATCATGATTCTATTTACATCTAATCAATTCTTCTCATATTTTAATGTTCATCTTTTCAGAAACTAATTTTAAAAATTGCAACTCACTGCTCTCATTTATCAAGCTTGTTCTCCTAAATTCAAAAGTCCATCCAGATTCAATGTGTAAATTTAATTAACACTTCAGTCTTCCTGTAAGTGGTTAATCAAAAAATTGAACAATGTCAGCTCAAGAGGAATGCTTTATAACTAATTTGAAAAATCATTATAACCTTACAGTATGTGGCTAAAATGAATTTAAATTATATTACACAAGATGCCTTGAACAAAGAAACACTATTAAATTCACTATTATGGCTGAGATAGCCTGCAGAGTATTTTTTTTTAAATAACAAGTTTATTACAATGTCAAAAAGATAATAGTGCTAAAGTACCTTCTCTGCTAGTCTCTTGGCTTGAACTTGAATATCTGGTCTTGAATGGTCATTGTCTTCTTCCAACAAAGAATCCACAGAAAGCTGAAAATCAGCTACTTCTCTAAAGACAGACATTGGAAGGAGATAGACCTGTTACCTTAAAAGAATTAGTTGTGTAACAAAGACTAATCACTATGAGTTCTCTATTGAGACATACCTTTACCAGAAGAAGGTGTTCTGTGTACTTTCAAAATTAAAAGCAAGGGGCCAGGAGCGGTGGCTCATGCCTGTAATCTCAGCACTTTAGGAGGCCAAGGCAGGCAGATCACCTGAGGCCAGGAGTTCTTGACCAGCGTGGCCACATGGTGAAACCCCATCTCTACTAAAAATACACACACACACACACAAATTAGCCAGGCATGGTGGTGTGTACCTAAAGTCCCAGGTGCTTGGGAGACTGAGGCAGGGGAATCGCTTGACTCTTGGAGCTGGAGATTGCAGTGAGCCAAGATTATGCCACTGCACTCCAGCCTGGGTGACAAGAGCGAAGCTCCATCTCAAAAAAGTAAATAAAATAAAATAAATTAAAAAAAAAATTAAAAGCAAGAAAATTAGAAATAACCTAGTATTTATTTAGAATATTTTTCTTATTGTCTTATAAAATTCTTCCTCTTCTGGCCAGGTGCGATGGCTCACGCCTGTAATCCCAGCACTTTCGGAGGCTGAGGCAGGTGGATCACCTAAGGTCAGGAGTTTGAGACCAGCCTGGCCAACATGGAGAAACCCCATCTCTACTAAAAACACAAAAATTAGCTGGGCATGGGGGCGCACACCAGCTACTCAGGAGGCTGAGGCACGAGAACTGCTTGAACCCGGGAGGCAGAGGTTGCAGTGAGCCAAGATCGTGCCACTGCATTCCAGCCTGGGTGACAGAGCAAGACCCCGTCTCAAAAAATTCTTCTTCTTCTATTACCCAAATGTAGCTTTATGGTATCTCTGTGAAACAGGTAGAGCAGTCACCTTATTTTATAGACATGAAAACTGATGTCTGGCAAGCTAAATGTCTCCTTTAAAATCCTTCTGAAATAAACACAGATTGAGAAAAGAGCCCAGGTCTCTTGACCTCTTCTACAATGCTTCCTCTACTACTCCAAAGGTATGCTTCATTTAAACCCTTCCACTGACCTCCAAATAATGTATTTTTTAAATGTTGTAATTTGAGTTTCGACATGAGAAAAAGAAGAATATTATTCTTAACACTCAGCAGTTCATTAAAGAGACAGACAATGCCGTTTATTCTTTTCATTGAGTAGGTGAAAAAACAATACAAAAACAAAGAAACACAAAGCAACTGATTAGTGAAAATAAATCATTTGCATCATGAGATCAGTTCTCTCTAGGAAAGCAGGGTAGGGAATGAAGTCAAACAAACACATTTCAGTGATTTCAACATTATCTGTAATGCTTAATAAAAATCAAAAGCCCTCCCTTTCCCTACAAAATAAGACTTGAAGTAACTTTGGAAAAAGGACTTGACAGCTTAGAAAGTGACCATGAGAGTACTCATTACATCATTCTCTATGAATTTTTCTGTAGGTTTGAAATAGTTCAAGGTGCAAAAAAATTTTTTTAAATTAACATATAAGCATCTACTATAACTATTCACATTAATTTATCTTCTGGACTAGAGAATGAGACTCGATAGGCAGAGTAAGAGGGTTGAAACATTATTTATCCAGCCCATCTGTCACTGGAATGAAAAGACTTATTTTTGAGGAGGCACAAATTATTTCCTTCATTAACACTTATGAAACTCAGGGAAATAACTAAAAATTCCTGTGTGACTTCTGGTTAATATCACATTTAAAAACCTAGTCTACAATTACCATTAAGAATTTTCCTGAGCCTTAATACATCAACCAGCTGCCTATTATGTATTATACTTTGGGCAGGTACAGTGGCTCATGCCTGTAATTCCAGCACTTTGGGAGGCCAAGGCAGGAGGACTGCTTGAGCTCAGGAGTTCAAGACCAGCTTAGACAACATAGCAAGACCCCAATCTCTAAGAAAAAAAATTTATATTAAAAAATGAAAACAATCTAAATGTCTATCAAGGGAATGTTACAACACTGTTAAAAGAGATAGTCATTTAAAAAAAGAATGTCAGGAAAAGGATTCAAAAATCTTACATTTTTCTATGCAGTTTTATAGCTATGTCTTTTTAAAGACAAGAAAAAAGTAAAAAGTACATCAACTTGCTAAAATCAGTTGTCTTACTATAGTAAGACTATTGGGGGCTTTTATCTTTTCTTATTCTTCTGTATTTTCCTGAATTTCCTTAAGAAGATTATCTGTTTTGCTTTTATAATAGAAAAACAAATTTAAAAAAAAAACCTTTAAAAAGGCAAAACATCTAGGCTATGAAAAGCAGTAGATATCAAAATAAACAACTGTGGATGAGGAGAGCCCAACACACTGGCTCATGCCTATAATTCTAGTGTGGAAGGCTGAGGTGGGAGAATTACTTGAACTGAGGAGTTCAAGACTAGCCTGGGCAACGTAGGGGGACACTGTCTCTACAGAAAATTTAAAAAATTAGCCAAGTGTGGTGGCCCGCACTTCTGGTCCCAGCTAATTGGCAGGCTGAGATGGGAGGATAGCTTGAACCTGGGAGATCGAGGCTGCAGTAAGCCATGATTCTGCCATTGCACTCCAGCCTGAATGACAGAGCAAGACTCCATCTCAAACAAACAAACAAACAACTGGACCCATATAGATGATGGTGAGTGATGGGCACACATAGGGTTCATTAAACTAGTCCCTGTATGTTCATTCTTTACACTTAAAAAAAAATTTTTTTAAGCAATATTTATTTTCCCACTATGTCTGAGGAGTTGTAATATTGGTCAGTGTGAAATCCACAGACTTGATAGCCACTGGCTTATAATAAAGTTGTTAATTCTGTTTACTACCATCAGATAGTAGATAGAAAATAAAATCGACAGAATTAGATCAGAGTAAAGTAATTCATTATATTAATTAAACCATGTTAACAAAAATAGTATTTCTTAATTCTCCTGGCACTTATAAACATTCTGGAATAAAGTCAGAAATACAGAACAGGTAGGCTTAGTTACATACTGTAAAGGAAACCTGAATTTATTATGGCAAAGCAATAGAGATTCCCTTTGTTTTAAGCAAACTGAATACGAAGAATTTCAGATTTGTAGGCCAGAAAAATCTTGAGGCTCTCCTCAATATTTCTTTTCTTTTTTTTGTTTGTTTGAGACAGAGTCTCACTCTGTCACCCAGGCTGGAGGGCAGTGGTGAGATCTTGGCTCACTGCAACCTCCGCCTCCCTGG
>NW_012115189.1:1723113-1761403 GCF_000951035.1 Colobus angolensis palliatus
AGATGATGGTGAGTGATGGGCACACATAGGGTTCATTAAACTAGTCCCTGTATGTTCATTCTTTACACTTAAAAAAAAATTTTTTTAAGCAATATTTATTTTCCCACTATGTCTGAGGAGTTGTAATATTGGTCAGTGTGAAATCCACAGACTTGATAGCCACTGGCTTATAATAAAGTTGTTAATTCTGTTTACTACCATCAGATAGTAGATAGAAAATAAAATCGACAGAATTAGATCAGAGTAAAGTAATTCATTATATTAATTAAACCATGTTAACAAAAATAGTATTTCTTAATTCTCCTGGCACTTATAAACATTCTGGAATAAAGTCAGAAATACAGAACAGGTAGGCTTAGTTACATACTGTAAAGGAAACCTGAATTTATTATGGCAAAGCAATAGAGATTCCCTTTGTTTTAAGCAAACTGAATACGAAGAATTTCAGATTTGTAGGCCAGAAAAATCTTGAGGCTCTCCTCAATATTTCTTTTCTTTTTTTTGTTTGTTTGAGACAGAGTCTCACTCTGTCACCCAGGCTGGAGGGCAGTGGTGAGATCTTGGCTCACTGCAACCTCCGCCTCCCTGGTTTAAGCAATTCTCCTGCCTCAGCCTCCCGAGTAGCTGGGATTAAAGACACGTGCCACCATGCCTGGCTAATCTTTTGTATTTTTAGTAGGGACGGGGTTTCACCATGTTAGCCAGGATGGTTTCGATCTCCTGACCTCGTGATCTGCCCACCTCAGCCTCCCATAGTGCTGGGATTACAGGCATGGGCCACCGCGCCTGGCCCCAATATTTATTTTCTATAAACTAAAGTCAATACTTCAGATTGTTAAAGTGGAAGCAGGCAAACGAAATACTATTCAAAAGATGGGCCAAGATGGTTCAGCTTCTTAAAGGCCTTTGACACATCAAATGAAAACGGAAACAAACAGGCTCAGTATGGTGGTTCATACCTATAATCCCAGTACTTTGGGAGACCAAGACAGGTGGATTGCCTGAGCTCGAGAGTTCAAGACCACCCTGGGCAACATGACCTAAACCCCATCCTATAACAAATACAAAAAAGTTAGCCAGGCATAGTGGCGTGAGCCTGTAGTCCAAGCTACTTTGGAGGCTGAGGTGGAGGATCACTTGCACACAGGAGTTTGAGGCAGTAGTGAGCCCAGATCACACCACTGCCCTCCAGCTTGGGAGACAGAATGAGACCTGGTCTCAAAACAAACAAACACCAAACCAGTAACATTTCCTTTATTATGCAGAATGTCATTTACAGATTTTATGAAACAGGCAACTGGTTTGGAAGGTGATACCTATTTACGTATAATCATGAGATCCTCTTGGTAGTGGTTGCTTCTCTTACAGAAAGTCAATATATACAAAAATCTGCAGTGGGCCATTTTAAAGGTACTTTTACTAGAAGGCCAAATGTAGCCTTTCTCTTTCTTTTTCACTTACTTCTTTGTTCTATTCTGAGAAGAATATTCATTCTCAAGTCCTGACAAAGTAATAAAATACAAGGACATAATGGTACTGGTAATTATATCTTTACTTCTTTTCAAAGCTTAGGGCTTAAATGCCTACTATGTAGCTAATTTCTTGTCATTATTAATTGACAGAGAATACTTCATCCACAAATTGAAGTTTTCTACCCAAATGGTAAACAAGAATCTTTAGGATGACCAAACTCACAAAGAGATACCTCTCTATAACGGAGAAAGCAACTACAAGTTGTGTGTAGTCCCAACCAACAGTTTTCTATCACTGGGAGTACTCAAAAGGAAACTCAATAAACAAACACAACATTAAAAACCTAGTAGATAAATATGGTACAACAGTATTCAAGCACCAGATGGTTGTACAATCTTTAATATCCCTTCAAAAACCCTGAGATTCTAACCACAATTTATCTTATTTATTGTTACAGAATTGAATTTGAACCTCGTTCCCAAAGACTTTGCTACAATTACAGTTACTATCATAACTAAAATAATGAACATAAAAATACATAATCTGCCATATCAGAGTATTTAAAATACAGAGTTTAATTTTATTAAAGTCAATAGGAGTAATAGGTTGAATATAATGAATCACATCTTATAGTTAATTTCAAGGACTATTCCACAAATCGAAGAGTAACAATTCTTTTTTGCTTTTTTGGTATAACAACAAAGTCAGCAACATTTTAGATTGTTACAAGCATATTATACTTAACTCTTTCTGGGAAATTGGAACTGCAGATATTGACGTGATCAAGTTTTCTGGTGGAAGATTCAACACTCTGGAAAGCTAAAAATCAAAAAGAACAAAACAGTGCGAGATCGTTGACATTATTTGTTCCATTCAATGGAATACCACTTGTAAGAATAAACTATTAATATGCTTAACATGAATGAGCTCCAAAAGCATTAGAAGTGAAGGAAGCCAGATTCAAAAAGGTACATAGCGTATGATTCAATTATTTAATCCTCTGGAAAACCCAAAATTCTAAGGATGAAGAATAAATCTGTGGTTGCCAAGGGTTAAGGGGAGGATTTGACCATAAATTAATAGAACCGTTCAGCAAAAAGAATGAATTTTACCTTTGTAAATTAAAAAAAAAAATTTATGGCAAGCGAGGAGATAAACTGCTGAGAATCCACAAAAATTCATTTTTTTCATTAAAAAAATATTGAGTGGCTACTTAATGTGTCAGGCATTATTCCAGGTACTGGGGATACAGCAGTGAACAAAACAGATGGAAAAGAAATAAAAATAAAAAATAAAACCTCATGGCATTTACAAATAAACAAATAAACAAGTAAATAATAGGGAAAATCTGATCCCCATCCCTATCAAAGGCTTAATCATTAGAATAGTAGGGGTGGATGTGTTATATACACATATTTTGTAGCACAGAGTCTCGCTATGTTGCCCAGGCTGGTCTTGAACTCCTGGCCTCATGTGATCCTTCCATATCAACTCCCCAAAGTTCTGGGATTACAAGTGTGAGGAACTCTGCCTTGCTGGATTTGTATTTTTTAAAAGCTCCTTGCACGACTGCTAATACATAGCCAGAGTTGTGAACTATTGCCCTAATTGGACATAGTTAGGTGGAAGAGACATTCCCATGTACTGAATGATTTATGTTTTATTTTTTTTTGAGACGGAGTCTCACTCTGTCTCCCAGGCTGGAGTGCAGTGGCGTGATCTCGGCTCACTGCAGCCTCTGCCACCCGGTTCAAGCGATTCTCCTGCCTCAGACTCCCATGTAGCTGGGATTATAGATGCACACCACTATGCCCGGCTAATTTTTTGTATTTTTAGTAGAGACGGGGCTTTGCCATTTTGGCCAGGCTGGTCTCAAATTCCTGACCTCAGGTGATCCACCTGCCTCAGCCTCCCAAAGTGCTGGGATTACAGGCCAACACTATTACCAACTATTACCATGCCCAGCCGGATTTTTTATTTTTTATAGAGACAGTCTTGCTATGTCAACCAAGCTGGCCTCTAACTCCTGGCCTCAAGCAAACCTCCCACCTCTGCACCCCAAAGTGCTGGGATTACAAGAGTGAGCCACGGCACCAGTCCTGAATTATTCCTATGTGACAGGCATGTCTTAAGTGCCTTAATTTTTCCTTGCAACAATCCCAGGCTTTCCTACTATTTCAACCCTCATTTTATAAATGATGAAACTGAAGTACAGGGAATTTACTTAACCTGCCTAAGTGGAAAGAAAAGCTAGGATGTGAACACAGGCTATCTAAAACCGGAACCTATACTCAACCCCTATGCCATATTGGTTTGGTTGTATTTCCTCCCAAAATCTCATCTTAATTATAGCTCCCAAAATCCCCACGTCATGGGAGGGACTAGGTGGAGATAACTGAATCATGGAGGCAGTTTCCCCCATCCTGTTCTCGTGACAGTGAGTTAGTTCTCACGAGATCCGACAGTTTTAAAAGAGGCTTTCCCCCACCCTTCGCTCGACACTTCTCCTTGCTGCTGCCATGTAAAGAATGTGTCTGCTTCCCCTTCGGCAATGATTATAAGTTTCCTGAGGCCTTCCCAGCCATGCTGAACTGTGAGTCAATTAAATCTCCTTCCTTTATAAATTACCCAGTGTCAGGCATGTCTTTATTAGCAGTGTGAGAACAGACTAACACACATATGTATATCCTTTCATTCAGAAATGCATAAAAACAAAATAGTGAAATAACAGCACTGCCAGGATAAATTTACAACTGTCTTCAAATTTTCCCCCACTTCTCCAATCCTCATGTAGCCTCTGCAAAAGACTACATGGCTGTAGAGTTGGGAAAAAGAGAAGGGAATGATGGCGGAAACAGAAAAAGTAAGAATGTAAGAAGAGTTTAAGAAGAAATCATCTTCAAAGGTGTTTGTGACTGTTCAGGAGAGCAATAAAATCAAAACCACTGTCTCTTGATTAATAATAACATATACTCTCCTGTTGTCAACAGAAGTTATTTGTTGAATTTCACAAATGTTATTAACTGTAAAAACTTGCCCAAACTTGCAGAGCTGGAGACATCACTTTCTTTAAGTGGCTTGTACATTTCCACTTTGGCTTGGTACAGATTGAGTTTTTAAAGTTTCTTCTCAAGGTACAGTATTTTTTATTTTCTAGACTTTAGGAAGTAAATTACTGTATTCCTTACTAAAAAGTCATTTCTTTGGGATGTATTTACAGAAGTAGGTAAATATTTCCAAAGCAGTTATAGGATAAAGGCTGAAACAGTTCATGTTTCTAGTACAAAATGTTTCCAGAATAGAGACATCAGTAATAAAGGTTCTATCGTAATTTCTCAGAAAAAAAGGATCCAAATTCCAGTTCTACTTTTATTAGTTAAGAGACCTTGAGAAAGCAATTTTACATGAATGAGCTATAGTTTTCACTGCTCAAATATGGGGATAAGGAACCTGTTCAACAATAAACTAGGGCCCTTGTGATGACTAAGAAAAATATGCCATATAATAAACATGTAATAAATATTTCCTTCTCCTTTTAAAAAATTTAAGTTTATTTTGGACACATCTCCCAAACTTACCCATAATCATTAAGATTTTCTGTCTATCTTAAATATTACAATTCAGCTGAAAAAAAAACTTAGTGATTATGATTAGGTCAATTTCAAAGCATTTCAGCTGACAAATAGATTGTGACCTTGGGTAGCAATAAAATGCTTACATTCAAATGAACAACATGCAATTCTCATTTAGAGAATTCTTTTGGCTAAACTAAAAGCTACTTAATAATTTCTTCTTTTTTCCCCCCCTAGAAACAAGGTCTCACTGTTACCCAGGCTGGAGTGCAGTGGCTCACAATCATAGCTCACTGCAGCCTCACCCTCCTGGTGTCAAGTGATCCTTCCACCTCAGCTTCCTGAGTAGCTGGGACTCCAATGAATTGTGCCACCATGCCCGGCCTCATGTATTATCTTATTATATTTTGTTTGCTACCAAAAATCTCTGAGGGTGACTTAAGCACATAAAATTAAACAGAGGTATAAAATTATACCAGAAAACCCTAAGCTCAAGGTACTTACGCTTCTTGGCAATCAAGGTACAAAGGGAATCTTTCTACACAGCATGTTTTACTCCTAGTAATATTGGGTAAACATATACATATGGTGTGTATAAACATATATATGTGTGTATATATGTGTATAAACATATATGTGTGTATATATGTATATGTGTAAATATATACACACATATATATATTCAGTAAAGAGCAGGAATGAAGTTTTCCTGAAAGCAATTCTAAGACTACTTTTTCCTACTCATATCAATATATAAATAACAAGACAGTAGTTTCAATAGCAGTTTCACAAAAGATACATGTACAATTAGTCTGTTCTTGTACTGCTATAAAGACATAACTGAGACTGGTAATTTATGAAGAAAAGTTTACTTGGCTCATGGTTCCACAGGCTGTACAGGAAGCATGTATGGGGAGGCCTCAGAAAACTCAATCATGGCAGAAGGCGAAAGGGAAGCAGGCACATCTTACATGGTGGGAGCAGGAGGAAAAGAGCGAAGGCAGAGATGCTACACACTTTTAAACCAGATCCTGTGAGAATCCTATCATTGAGGCAGCACTAGGGGAATGGTGCCAAACCATCAGAAACCATCCCCATGATCCAATTACCTCTCACCAGGCCCCACCTCTAACACTGGAAATTACAACTGAACATGAGATTTGAGTGGGGACAGGGAGCCAAACCATATCAGTATAGAAACATTCTTATATAATGTAAATTTTAAAACAAACAAACAAGAAAAAGGGGGTTGGGGTGAATGTGGAGTTATTGTTTTATTTTATTTATTTTTTTTGAGGTGGAGTCTTGCTCTGTCGCCCAGGCTTAAATGCAGTGGTGCCATCTTGGCTCACTGTGAGCTCTGCCTCCTGGGTTCACACCATTCTTCTGCCTTAGCCTCCCAAGTAGCTAGGACTACAGGTGCCCACTACCATGCCAGGCTAATTTTTTTTATTTTTTTAGTAGAGACGGGGTTTCACCGTGTTAGCCAAGATGGTCTCGATCTCCTGACCTTGTGATCCACCCACCTTGGCCTCTGCAGTTACTGTTTAATGGGTAGAGTTTTAGTTGTGCAAGATGAAAACTGTTCCACAGATAGATGGTGGTGATGGTTGCACAATGTAAATGTACCTAATGCCACTGAACTGTATACTTAAAAACGGTTAAGATGGCAAATTTTACGTTATGTGTATTTTTTCACAATTAAAAAAAAAAACATGAAGACTTCTGGGATAAAGTAGTGAATGAAAGCTTCTTCACATAATCTCCTATCTTCAACCAACATCAAAAAGAAAAGGAAGGAAAGAAAGTAGAGAGCAAACAGGTAAGTAGGTTGGTTCTTCAGCAGCAAATACACAAGACAGGAAGAGCTCAAAGTCATAAACCTCAAAGGTGATAGTCAAGTAAAAACACAATAGCTTCTGGAGGAGAATGGAACAGCTCTGTTTGGCAAGGCTAACTTGGTCCTCATGTATCAGAAGTCAGAGATGAATTAACAATTCTCATTAACACCTCAAATCTGGAGAAAAACAAATTGAATAAATTCCATTATTTTTCCCTCTTGCAACTAGAATATGCTGCCTAAGTTGTGGGAAACAATAAGTAAGACAGAAATTCCAGCACTTTCCAGCAAAAGTAAAAATTCTAAGGTAACACACCGAAGGTCTTTCCAATGAAAACACAATACATTCTCCTACTGCAGAAAGCAAACCAGTAAGAACCAAAGGAGTAGTTTTTACAGGAAGAGAGAAAAATATCAGGGCTAGTTTGTAAAAATTTAATATACCATGTCAGAGTGGAGAAATAATGTGTACAGGTCACCATGACCTACCGGAGAGAGAGACAAAAGAGGAATGGAAAGGGGGCAGAGTTTATATTTTTGCAACCACAAAGGTGAGGTAAGCCCTGAACAAATGTGACATGAGGAATGAAGAAGTTATCCACACAATGTGCAAACAAATGGAAAGGTGGGGCAGAGCTGTCAAGCATGAGCAAGAGGAAAAGGAACGGGCATCACCAGTAGCTGATCAAATTGAAATAAACAAAAATAGGGAGAGAGAGAGTAGGGAGGGAGGCACAGACCAGAAGATAGACAGCTGGAAAAAAATGTAGCATACAACAGATCAAAGAACTCTGCCCAGGAGAAAAATGTAACCCAATGAATATGAAGAACATTATTCACGAATGCTTCAGGATTTGGAACTTACTGAGAATATGAATAGAATAAACAAGAACTAGAAGACAAGATGAAAAAACAAGAGTGCATTTTAAAAGGAGTTTAAAAATTGATGATAAAACTTTTTACCGTAAAACTAATAATTAAGAAACATGAGTATAGTCATAATTGAAAAAAAACTATGACACAGAAGAACCAATCTGAGAATACAAAGATTAATGTAATCAGAAAAATACATAGAATTGAAGAAAGATAATCCAACCTTAGGAAAATTGGTGTCCCTAAAATACAAAAAGAAAGACGACTAGTAAACAAACACGCAGACAGGAAGGAAGGAAGGCAGACTGCTTCCCTAGCAACCAATCATAAGAATAGAGACAAAATTCAAAGCCACAAACTTCAAAAGAGATCTCCAAGAAAAGATACTACAGATTCTGAAGCAGAATGGAGCAGCCTTATTTGGCAGGGCTCCTAAGTTGGTCTCACTTATCAGAAGCCACAGAGATGAATCCTACAAAACAGAAAACACACACACACTCTCTCTCTCTCTCACTCACTCCTTGGCTTCCCCAAAAGCAGGGCCTGAGAAAAAGACTTGCAGGCAAGCAGTTTATTTGGGAGATGGTTCCTGAGGGCAGAAGTGATGAGAGAGGGAAGGAAGAAAAGTTAATACAAGATTATGCCATCAAAGTCATTGCTATAAGCAATAGAGGCTTACTTTCCATGGTACCTCCTAAAATACATACATAGTGTCTACCAGAATTCTCTATCCAAAATAATTTCACCACACTGGAGCTATGTATGTGCTGGGACCAGCAAGCTTCAGAGAGATGAGGTGCTATTAGCAATAAGTGAATGGAAGCACACACGAAACTATTTACACCTGTGTAAATAGTTATAAGCCTGTATTTACAACTGTGGCAGCTGGAATCAGAGGTGTGACCAAGGTGATGGGAGACAGGGCACAATATAAACAATAAAGGGAAAAACTTCCACCAAATAAAGAACCAAATATAAATCGTGGTACACTACTGCTATGGCACACCATTCAGCAGTAAAATCAAAGAACTAGACCTCCATGCATCATTATGGATAAATCTTTTTTTTTTTCTTGAGATGGAGTTTCGCTCTTGTCACCCAGGCTAGAGTGCAATGGTGTGATCTTGGCTCACTGCAACCTCTGCCTCCTGGGTTCAAGGAATTCTCCTGCCTCAGCCTCCTGAGTAGCTGGGATTACAGGTGCCCACCATGCCCAGCTAATTTTTGTATTTTTAGTAGAGATAGGGTTTCACCATGTTGGCCAGGCTAGTCTCAAACTCCTGACCTCAAGTCATCCACCCGCCTCGGCCTCCCAAAGTGCTGGGATTACAGGTGTGAGCCACTGCACCCAGTTGGATAAGTCTTTTTTAAAAATGGAGTCAAACAAAAAAATCCAAGCTGCAGCTACACAAAGATAATTATACCTTGATATAATTTATCTAAAATTTAATAACATAAAATAATACTATTTAGAGATACATTCATAGGTAATGAGTGACATTCACAGGTATAATAAACACAAATTTCAAGACAGACATTACCTACTGTGTGAGGAGTTTGTCAGAGATGGCTACTCTCTTGGGAATTTAAAAGTATTTGTAATATTTTATTTTCGAAGCTGGGTGTGGGGCATATAAGTATTAACTACGTTCTTTTCTATGATTAACATATTTCAATTAAAAGAGACAAACTGAATCTACAGATCAAGATAAATTATGTCAAGAAAATATACAGAAAACTCAACACTGAGATGCATGCTGGTTAGGTTGCTAAATTTTGAAAATAAAGCACCCAATCAAGAAAACTCCATGGGAAATGAAATAAATGTACTTTACTTTGTAGTCACATTAAATCACAAAGATCATGATCTGGTCAAAGCAGATAATTTAATAGTGATATTAAATAGGAATAGATTCATTCAATAAAGAAGTTGCAAACTAGTGTGTTTGTTTCACCTGCTCAGTTGTTTTCTAATTTGAATTAATTGCCAACACAGGAAGATGGGAAAATTTTACAATTACATTGGGATTGCCCTATGCATTTGCATCTGTGGTATCAGGAGAAAAAATCTGAGATAAGAACTAAACAATCAGTGTTATTCCTTTATTTCTAAAAGAAAGATTTTGACTCTTTTGTTGTTGTTTTCTGAGACAGGGTCTCACTTTGTTGCCCAGGCTGGAATGCAGTGGTATAATGATGGCTCACTGCAGCCTCCAACTCCTGGGCTCAATCAGTCCTCCTACCTCAGCTTCCTGAGTAGCTGGGATTACAGGTGTACACCACCACGCTTGGCTAGTTTTTCGTATTTTTTGTAGAGACGGCGTATCTCACCTTGTTGTCCAGGCTGGTCTCAAACTCCTGGGTTCAAACAATTATCCTGCCCCAGCCTCCCAAAGTGCTGGGATTATAGGTGTGAGCCACTACACCCAGCCTTATTTCTGAACATGGTAATTTTCTAAAGATTAAGCCTCCTTTTGATATTTCTAGGATTACTTTTTCTAAGAAGTCATAATTTCTTAAATACAGCCAATTAAGCCATACATCAGGAAAAAGATTGGTGGTAAGTATATTATCTGGTTCAACATAAAATGAACAGGAGGCAAGCTGTGCAGATATGGTTACTAAACGGAAATGTTATTAACTGAGTGAGAATGTTACCCAACACAAATTGGTAAAGGTGGAAGAAAGTTAAATCATCTGTGAGAGTGCCAATGTCTTCATCCCTTATGGTAGAAGGTGATGCTGTCTAAATTTGAAACATGAAGATCTTTTGTAAAAACACTACAAATTATAATGTTTTTCACAATTTCTTTTCTTACTGTAAAAACCTCATTTAGGAAATACATCAATAATTCTTTGAACTGCACTTTGGTTTTTTACCGAATTCAAACAAACCTACTTTTAACATTTTTACTTAAAACAGCATTTCAGGCCAAGCGCGGTGGCTCATGCCTGTAATCCCAATACTTTGGGAGGTCGAGGTATAATAAACCTCGAGGTGGAGGATCACTTGATGCCAGAAGTTTGAGACCAGCCTGGGATAACATAGTGAGACCCCCATCTCTATTTAAAAATAAAAATAAAATAAAAATGATAAAAATAAAACAGCATTTCAGTAATAAGCACGTGAGGAATAATACTATTTTACTTTTCAGTATGTTGGACATTTTTTCCATTGTAAAACTTAAAAATAACATTCTGAAAAATAAAAACTCATTACACTACAGCCTGGATTTTGTAAAAAGTATATTTATCTGGTTTTCCTTCCTATTTTCCTTCCTTCTTCTTTTCTGTCTGTATATCTGCATAGAAATATACCTAAAAATAAAAGTCAGTGTTGAGGATTTATGGGGTAGTTAAAAAAAATTCTTTGCATCTTTCTGTATTGCTTAATTCTTTAAAACAAGCAGGCATTATTTTGCAAAAATGAGAACTTTTCCTTTACCAAATCACAACTTTAAAAGTACGTTTAAGGAATTCCTATTGAACGTTAAGCAGTATGGCTCAGACATGTACTGTTTACTAACTTCACATGGTGCTAAGCCTAGAATGGTGTTGAGGGGCCAAGGGGTATTCAAAATACCCAACCCTGAGATATTCTAAAATAACATAATAATGACTAATATTGGCTGGGCGCAGTGGCTCACGCCTGTAATCCCAGCACTTTGGGAGGCCGAGGCAGGCGGATCACCTGAGGTCAGGAGATCAAGACCAGCCTGGCCAACATGACAAAACCCTGTCTCTACTAAAAATACAAAAAAATTAGCCAGGCGTGGTGACTGGCGCCTATAATCCCAGCTACTCAGGAGGCTGAGGCAGGAGAATTGCTTGAACCTGGGAGGCAGAGGTTGCAGTGAGCTGAGATGCCATTGCACTCCAGCCTGAGAGACAGATACAGCGAGACTTCATCTCAAAAAAAAAAAAAAAAAGAAAGAAAGACTAATATTTACTGATACTGAATACATACTACATACCAAACACAATTCTCAGCACTCCATATGTATTAATACCTTGCATCCTGATGACACATCTATATGGTAGCTAAATAATTTTCCACATTTTACAGACGAGGTGAAGAAAACTTAAAAATCTATCAGAGGAGAAGCTGATTTAAACCTGAGTCTTCCACGGCCAATGTTCTTAGTCACTACACTACACCAGCAGTTCCAACACTTTGCTGTATATGGGAATGACCACCGGAAATCTTTAGGAAAACTCACCTGGCTCCCACGTGCAAATATTCTGATTTAATTAATACAAAGTGGGCTCTGGGCAGCAGGATGTAAAAAGTTCCCCAGGTTCTAATGTGCAGAGAGACCATTGTCCTACAGCTTTCTGCCTCTGGGTAGCCGTTGGGTAGTGGTTATCAAGCCTGGATGAACATCTGAATCACCTGATCATTTTTATAACTTCTAGGCTGATGCCCTAACTCAGGCCAAAGGGCCTGGGCTTAAGTAGTTATAAACGCTTCTCAGGTGATTCAAGTCTGCAGCTAGTGCTTAAGAACCATGGCTTAGGGAGAGAGCAGTTGTCTCCCATTTTAACAATGCCCAAAGTAGTGAATGTTTTCAATTAGAGGTTTATCTTTCTCTCAAATGGGTGCAGCATAAAAAAAAAAGAGACAGAGCAAAGAAAAAGAAAACAAATTGAGAGCCACCAAGCATGGAGCATGGTTTTAAGTTCACTTGCAATCTAATAGGTTCAGAATTATTCTGGGAGTAACACGACTCTCTTCATCTGTCTCTGAGATTGGATTTAGAGCTTTCTTGGATCAGAATGTGACCAATGGGTTTGTTTAGCTTCAGGGTTTTTTTTTTTTTTTTGCTCCCTTCAGGTAGGGCTGTTTCACCTGGCACTGGGCTTCATCTAGGACTAGCACAAGTGAAAAGAAGCTCCACTGATAACTATCTTCTTTGGGCCTCAAACTCATAAAAGTTTCACAGAGTAAAATATCCTAAAAAGGTTACACAATGAGAATAAAAGACTGTGACAGTAAACCTGAAAATTTTAACAGAGAAATAAAATCCACAAAATTAGGCACCGTCCTTGAGAAATAAAATAACACATTGAATGAGGAGCAAATCTGAGGTTGAAAGCAAGAAGCACTGTTTGCCAGGTGTAGTTGCTCACGCCTGTAATTCCAGTGCTTTGGGAGGCTGAGGTGGGTGGATTAACTGAGGTCAGGAATTCGAGAGTGAAACTTTGTCTCAAAAAAAAAAAAAAAAGCACTTTTTATTTTTTAGGTTTTTGTAGAGATGAGGTCTCACTATACCTCAGTATATTGCCCAAGCTGGTCTTGAACTCCTGGACTCAAGCAATACTTCCACCTTAGCCTCCCAAAGTGCTGAAATTACAGGCATTGGCCACTGCGCCTGGCCTTTTATTTATTTGTTTACTTATTTACTTCTAAGAGGAAGCACTTAAGGGAATATCAAGTGAAAATTCACAACTGCCAGATCTCGTGTGAGAACCTAAGATCAGAGATTCTAATATGTAATATAAGAATGACTAATACGTATTGAGTGCTTACAATGTACTAAGCACAATTCTAAACTTTAGATTTAGGAATCTAATATCAGAGATTCTAATATAATAGAATCTTTGGCTGCAGAGCATTCACTAGGAAAGCACACCAATCAATTAGCTTGTCAGCAGTCCTCAACCATTTATTTCTCTGATACAGCAGCAAATATGATTCCTACCTCTAGTACTCAGATAACTGAGCACAAAGTCAAAAAATATCCTGTATGGCTCTAGATAGGTACTAAATTCAGACTGGAGCTAAACTTGCCAGGTTCAGTATCAAAATCCATGATAACTGCATAAAAACCTAGTTAATGAAAAAGGGATCCATATCTTTTTTTTTTTTTTGCTCCCTTCAGGTAGGCCTGTTTCACCTGGCATTGGGCTTCATCTAGGACTAGCACAAGTGACATTCAGGTGGCAAAACTGACATCATCTTATGAAAATTAGCTCTGCATTTGTATCCACATTAACATAATCTATAGGCCATGAGTCTAAAAAGGCAATTACCCCAGTTGTTCCTCACTTCTGATTCTCCAACACTACCAAGTCAGGCACTGTAGGTTTGCCACCAAGAGCCAGTGCAGAAGCCCTCCCACAAGTGCAGAAATTTTCCTCCGAACAGGTCTGCATTAGTTTCAAGACACAAACAAGAAGCAAACAAAGCATTAAAACTTTGGGGCTTAGAAGAGAATATCCCAAACAATTTGGAAGGCAAATTATGATTATAATAAAATAAATTTAGCATGGTTCTTTTTTAAAATTAAGTTCTGGGGTCCATGTGCAGGATGTGCAGGTTACATAGATAAACGTGTGCCATGGTGGTTTGCTGCACCTATCAACCCATCACCTAGGTATTAAGCACCACATGCATTAGCTATTTTTCCTAATGCTCTCCCTCTTCCCACCCTACCCCCAACAAGCCCTGGTGTGTATTGTTCCCCTCCCCATGGTCATGTGTTCTCATTGTTCAGCTCACATTTACAAGCGACAATGTGCAGTGTTTGGGTTTCTGTTCCTGCATTAGTTTGCTGAGAATAATGGTTTCTGGGTCCATTCATGTCCCTGCAAAAGACTTTATCTCGTTCCTTTTTACAGTTGCATAGTATTCCATGGTGTATATGTACCAACCACATTTTCTTTATCTAGTCTATCACTGATGGGCATTTGGGTTGATTCCACGTCTCTGCTATTGTGAACAGTGCTGCAGTGAACATCTACGTGCATGTATATTTGCAGTAGAATGATTTATATTCCTTTGGGTATATACCCAGCAATGGAATTGCTGGGCCAAATGGTATTTCTGGTACTAGATCTTTAAGGAATCGTCACACCATTTTCCACAATGGCTGAACTACTTTACATTTCCACCAACAGTATAAAAGCGCTCCTATTTCTCCACAATCTCACCAGCATCTGTTGTTTCTTGACTTTTTAACGATCGCCATTCTGACTGGCATGAGATAGTATTTCATTGTGGTTTTGATTTACATTTCTCTAATGATCAGTGATGTTGAGCTTTTTTTCAAATGTTTGTGGCCGCATAAATGTCTTCTTCTGAGAAGTGCCTGTTCATGTCCTTTGCTAACTTTTTTTTTTTTTTTTTTTGAGACGGAGTCTCGGTCCGTCGCCCGGGCTGGAGTGCAGTGGCCGGATCTCAGCTCACTGCAAGCTCCGCCTCCCAGGTTCACGCCATTCTCCTGCCTCAGCCTCCCGAGTAGCTGGGACTACAGGCGCCTGCCACCTCGCCCGGCTAGTTTTTCGTATTTTTTAGTAGAGACAGGGTTTCACAGCGTTAGCCAGGATGGTCTCGATCTCCTGACCTCGTGATCCGCCCGCCTCGGCCTCCCAAAGTGCTGGGATTACAGGCTTGAGCCACCGCGCCCAGCCTGCTAACTTTTTAATGGGGTTGTTTTGTTTAAGTTCCTTGTAGGTTCTGGGTATTAGACCTTTGTCGGATAGATTGCAAAAATTTTCTGCTACCCTGTAGGTTGCCTGTTTGCTCTGATGATAGTGTTTTGTTTTGTTTGTTTCTGCTGTAGTATGGTTATGATACAACTTGTGGTTCTAAGCAGAATGGAATGCTGGTGGGTCTGTGAGAATAGATTAGAAGCAAAGCACAGTACAAACCTAGATAATTCAGTCAGTCCTGCTGTTTACCCTAATGTGGCTGAATATCTTCCCAACATACATATTGCACCTCAGGACTAAATGACAACAACTGGACAACTAGTTTAATTGCTTCTTGAGGCCACACCTGAAATTTGATAATAAACTCATCAGCAGAGTCAAGAAAGCTGGTCTTCCTGCTCACCATTAGCAGGGTGGCTCCTCTATCAAGCTACGTAGATGTAAGTTAATAAGGAGAGCGTAAAGCTACTTAAAATGTACCAGGTTACATGAAACTAAATGCAATTTGTGATCCCTTATGGGAAAAAAAATCAACAAGACTGGAACATGGACTATAAGTTAAAGCATTTTATCAACATTATATGAATCTAATAACTGTACTGTGGTCATGTAAAACAAGCCTTGTTCTTAGGAAATAAACAATTATATATTAAGAGGTAAAGGAGCATTACGTATGAAACCTACTCTCAAATGACACAGGAAAAAATTATATAGAATGATGAAGCAAATGTGGCAAAATGTTAATAGCTGCTGAATCTAGATAAAGAGGATATGGAGTTCTTTGTACTATTATCACAACTTTTTGTAAGTCTGAAATTATTTCAAAATTAAAAGTACACAAAATTAAAATGAACTAGCTAGGCCAGGCCTGGTGGCTCATGCCTGTAATCCCAGCACTTTGGGAGGCCAAGGCGGACAGACCACCTGAGGTCAGGAGTTTGAGGCCAGCCTGACCAAAATGGACAAACCCCATCTCTACTAAAAATACAAAATTAGCCACTCTCAAGTGATCCACCTGTCTCAGTCTCCCCAAGTGCTGGGGTTATAGGCATGAGCCACCACACCCAGCTCCTAATCTGAAAATCTGAAAGTCTCCAATGAACATTTCCTTTGAGTATCACGTCCACACTCAAAAAGTTTCAATTTTGGAGCATTTCAGATTTCCGGCTTTGGGATGCTCAAACTGTACTGAACATTTTTTTTCTTTGCTCTTTTCTCCCTATGTCCTAATGTATTGAAAATATTCTTATTTATCCTCAAGTTTCAGATCATTCCCCAATAACTCTATATTCAGAGAAACATACATATCTGCATAATTTACACTGCTGCATAAATCCATTAGATTCTGTTCAATGATTGGATTATGCTTCTTGCTTTCACAAACAGCACAGTATATAGGAAAGATATAATTTTAAAGTTAGATTTCTGTTGATAAACCAACTCTACAATTTATTGATGATGTGGCTTTGGGTAGGTTATTTAATCTCTGTGGATCTCAACTCACTCAATTATATAAGGTTAATACTTCTATATCATAGGGCTTCCATGAGCTTAAATGTGAATGTGTAGTAATTAGCACAAATATATACCTGATATATTAGTTCTTGTTTCTCCAAATACCTTTTTTTTTTTTTTTGAGACAGGGTCTCACTTTGTTCCCCAGGCTAGAGTGCAGTGGTGCAATCAAAGCTTGCTGTTTCAGCCACCTGGGCCCAAATGATCCTCCCACCTCAGCTTCCCAAGGAGCCTGGACCACAGGCATGTGCCGCTACACCTAAGTTTCATTTTTTATTTTTTGTAGAGGCGGGGGTCTCCCTATGTTGTCCAGGCTGGTCTCGAATGTCCCGGCTCAAGGGAGCCTCCCACCTCGGCCTCTCAAAGTGCTGGGATTACAAGTGTGAGCCACATGCCTGGCCCAATTTACATTCTTTACAAAGAACACAGCCTTTGCAAAACTAAACACAATTTGTTTCTCATCATGGCACTACCTTGATCTAAGGGCTAAGAATGGAAACCATCTACCCTTACACATAGCTTATATACTAAGGTCCAAAACTACCTGCCATGATATGGTTTACTGTCTACATTAACATGAATTTATTATTTCTTTGTCTTCATTGGCATAACTTTACTGTTCTAGAAGACTTCTGCCCAAATAACTTAATCATTCATTATAAGAACTTCATGATAAATCTATTAGCTTTTCACGATTTACTTTTATTTTTTGTTTACAGGGTCTCACTCTGTGGCCCCCCTGGAGTACAGTGGCACAATCACAGCTCGCTGTAGCCTCAAACTCATGGGGCCGTCCAAGTGATCCTCCAGACTCAGCCTTTCAAGCAGCTAGGACTACAGAGGTGCACCATCAGGTCTGGCTACTTTTTAAAACAAATTTTTGTTGATATGGGGTCTCCCTATGTTGTCCACGCTGGTCTCAAACTCCTGGGTTCAAGCCATCCTCCCACCTCGGCCTCCCGAAGTGCTGGGATTATAGGCAGCTGAGCCACATGCCAGGTCTATTAGTTCTTCCAATTTAGAAAACCTCAACAGTTTATGCCTTAAGGCTCCTTGCACTCTTTGCTTTTGCTACCAATCTTAAACTGCTGTATCAGATCAGTTTCCAATCCTAATCAAGCCATCTTCCTCCAACATCCTCCTACTCTCTGCCTCTGAAAGACCAGCCTTAAGCCATACCCATCAGTAAAATCTGACCTTGCTTTCCCAGTTTAATACACTACCAAAGCTCTAAGCAGTGTTCTTTCTTATCCCAGTAAGCAATAAATTCAGCTGTCTTAACAAAATGTCATGTTGGTGATATTTGGCGAATTATCACTGGACAGGGCAGTATATCTATAAGCATAAAGACAAGGCAGAGGGATTTCCCCACAAATGTCTGGAAACACTGTAAAACTGAGCTAAGATAAATTATACATCAGGCTAATTACATCCACTAATACATCCATTAATCAGAAGGAAATGGGTTAGTCGAGACCACAATAAAAGTTTCCTTCCAAGGGTGGCCAGTGAGTCCTAAAAAGTTCTTTTTGATGAATTACACGTCTATACTGCAATTTTGCCCAACGCAGTGGCTCATGCCTGTAATCCTAGCTCTTAGGGAAGCAGAGGAGAGAGGACAGTTTGAGCCCAGGAGTTTGAGGACTGCCTGGGCAAGATGGCGAGACTCCGTTCTCCATAAAAAGGAAAAACAAAACAAAGCAAGTATATTGCAATTTTGTAAGCCCTTCCTCACAACAGAGGTGTTCAAATATGACCCTGAACCAAGAAAAACTGAGTCTCAGATAGCTCATATATCTTTGGGAATTACCAAAAATAATTCTAGGGTTTACTACCTAAGTGACTGCAAGAGAAATAAGCAGTTTTAAAATGAGTTACTTCTGAAGAACAATCCACATCCATCATTAATGTCACTAAAGTGTAAAGAACACTAACTTCTATGGGGTCTAATCATGGTCTAATGACTTTCCACCCAGGTAAAGCATACTAAGCTGTGGGGTGGGAAGGAGTGAAGCACCAGGTACCTTTCAAAGTTTACTTTTCACCAAGACAAATTGATCCCAGCCCACCCTCCACAGGACTTCTGGAGCCCTACCAGCTCCAGAGAAGGGGGAGGAGGTGGTAGAATTCCGTGGGACCCACCCTCCAGCTGACTGAGGACTGGCCTGCAGCGGTGAAAAGCCTTTGGGGTCCCTAGCTCCGCATGGACTCCCCTGCGCGCTCCGGGATCCATACCTGGCAAGCTATAGCCCTGCGAAAGCCGCACGCCATGTCCGCTTTTAGGGAAGTGCGCCGCAGTCCGCCAGTCCCGGCCTCGCCCCACCTCCTTAAACGCCCCTCCCCTCGCGCCGGAAGCCCGCACCGGAGGGTGATGCCAGCCAATCAAGAAGCTGCGTGACTCGTCACTAACCTCTGCCCTGCAGGCGCGAGGGCGCGCGGGAAATCCCGAGTGCATCTGGGATCCGCAGAGCCAGTAAGACCATGGCCACGTCCTCGATGTGTAAGGTATGTGGTGGCCGACGCTCACAGTGGCTCTACCGCTGCCTCATTCCCCCTTTGAAGAAGGGATGAAGCGGAGGTTACGTAGGCCTCCGTTCCCTGGCTGGAGGGGAGGGAGAGAGCGGCGTACTGAGCTGAGGCGTCCTTGCTCCAGATCAGTTGAGGCCAACTTTGCTTGGGAGCGAGGACGCGGATCTGCCTTGTGGTGCGGCTAGGAGGATTTTTAAGTTCTGGTTGTTGGAGGTCGGATGTCCTGATGATGTGGCCCAGTCTTTCATTTTTCCCTCTCACAAATACTGTTAGCCAAGCACTCCGTTAGGTACCGAGATGCAGTGGTAAACAAAACAGATTCAGTTTCTGCAGTCAAGAAAGTAAGTAAACGTAGATAAACTGATGATCACAAATTTTAAGTGTCAGCAAGGAAAAGAGTTCTAGACAGACAACAGAAGAGTGGGAAGAACCTAATATAGGTTGCCGGGGGTTAGCGGAGGCTCTAAGTAACGCTTTGACTGAGACCTGAAAAATTAGAAGTTAGGCTAAGGATTAGGGCGAGGAGGGCAGAGAGAGCAACATGTTCTTCGGCCCAGAAGATAGAAATAAAATGGCATATTAGAGGAATTTAAAAATCATAATCAGAAAGTAGACAAAGAGTGGGAGCGTCATGAAAAATGAGAATGCAAAAGTAATGCGGATGCGGGTGTGTGTGGTGGGGGTATCTTACAGACCTCATCTTGGCTACATAGATGGCAAGAAATTGCAAAACATAGTGTAGTTGGTAAGAAGATAAACCCTAGAGTTATATTGTCCAATGTGTTAGTCACTAACCACATGTGGCTATTTAAATTTGAGTTAAAGTAAAATTAGGTAAAAATTCAGTTCCTCCGTTGCACTAGCCACATTTTAAGTGCTCAATCATCACATGTGGCTGCATCTACCATTTTAGATAGTGCAGATACATTTCTATCATTACAGAAAGTTCTGTTGGACAGCGTTGTTCCGGACCACGAAAAGTAAGACTTTTAGTTCTATTGTAAGTGCAGCGGGAAGCCCCTAAAGTTAAGCTGTCTGATAAAGCTGAAGAATGCAGATGAAGAAGCTACATTCTCCCTACGTTAAAACAATGGATTAATGAAGAAGGCTATATCATGGATCTGATATTTTATTTTGATTAAAATGGTTTATGAGAAGCAGTGCTTTTAAAGAATACATCTCAAGGAGAAAGTACAAGTCTTGGGGTTTAAGGTTACACTAGTAGAGATTTAAAAGTAGTATTTTTATTAGAATTGGTACTGGTTTTATTTCGTCCTGGTTATAATGTTCTGTAGGTTTTGAATGGTCTATCCCTTAATCCTGTTGATTGTGTAAGCACCTCTTATTTTTATGTATCTTGCAGAAAGCAAGATTTTTCAGGAAAGCGTTTTTGGTATTATAACAGAAACGTCTGTATTGGGATGAGACCTTACATGGATAAGAAGCTTTAAGAACTATTTCATGAGTTGATGGAACTGCAAGCTTTTTTTCTTTTTCTTTCTTTTTTTTTTTTTCTCTTGAGACGGAGTCTCGCTCTGTTACCAGGCTGGAGTGCAGTGGCGTGATCTCAGCTCACTGCAACCTCCACCTCCCCGGTTCAAGCGATTCTCCCACCTCGGCCTCCCGAGTAGCTGGGATTACAGACATGCGCCACCACATCCAGCTAGTTTTGTATTTTTAGTAGAGACAGGGTTTCACCATGTTGGCCAGGCAGGTCTCGAACTCCAGACCTCAAGTGATCCCCCGGCCTCAGCCTCCCAAAGTGCTAGGACTACAGGCGTGAGCCATCATGCCCGGCTCTTAAACGTTCAAAACATTTTAATGTCTGTTTCCTCATGAAATTTTCTGGCTGTTGGCCTTCCTCTATCTCAAACACCATCACTTGACCAGCAGTTCCAAATGGTTAACCATGTTACTACCACTGCCCTATATTAAGATCCTTTCTGGTCGCTCCTCATACCGTGTTCCTTTGAAGCTCCTTTCTTCTTTACTGAATTGCAGGTGGATTTGGAAAGAAGGCAAGGACAGGTTTGTCATGGTACCACGTGATTTTTCTAAATATGTATGTTATTTCACAAACTTCTGCTAGTTGCAGATATTAGAATATAAGGCACAGGGCTGTGTGTGGTGGCTCATGCCTGTAATCCCAACACTTTGGGAGGCCGAGGTGGGTGGATCATCTGAGGTCAGGAGTTCGAGACCAACCTGACCAACATGGTGAAACCCCATTTCTACTAAAATACAAAATTAGCCTGGCATGTTGGTGGGCGCCTGTAATCCCAGCCTTTCAGGAGGCTGAGGCAGGAGAATCGTCTGAACCCTAGAGGTAAAGGTTGTAGTGAGCCGAGATTGTGCCATTGCACTCTAGCCTGGGCAGCAGAGGGAGACTGTCTTAAAAAAAAAGAGTCTAATGCACAAGTCTTAATTTGGAACATGTAATCCAAATGACTACTTTATATTTTCACAGCTGTCTTTAACACTATCCTGAGACAACTTTGCCTAGGTATTGTTCTTTCATTATGTCTTTTATTTTCCATAGATATAGAAATCTTTAAGAAGTTGTCCATCAGGCCAGGTACAGTGGCTCATGCCTCTAATCCCAGCACTTTGGGAGGCCGAGGTGGGTGGATCACGAGATCAGGAGTTAGAGACCAGCCTGGCCAACATAGTGAAACCCTGTCTCTAATAAAAATACAAAAAAATTAGCCAGGTGTGGTGGCAGGCACCTGTAATCCCAGCTACTCGGGAGGCTGAGGCAGGAGAATGGCTTGAACACAGGAAGTGAAGGTTGCAGCGAGCCGAGATCGCACCATTGCACTCCAGCCTGGGTGACAGAGCGTGACTCTGTCTCAAAAAAAAAAAAAAAAAAAGAAGCTATCCATCATGCATAACTTTAGAATTTAGAATTGGTAAAATAGACTAGGACCAGTAACTTGGGGGCAGTCTACCACTAGTCAAATAATAGTATGAAACTAAACATAGCTGGGAAATTACCAAGACAATTACTTGGCAAGCATTTATTCATTCCATATACTGATTGCCTAATATATATGTTAGCACTATTCCAAACATTGGAAAAACAGTTATAAATAAAATACAGTTTGTGCTTGAAGGCGAAGGCGCTCACAGTCTACTCAGGGAGACACACCCCTAAACAACTATGATATACAATTAAAGTGACTTAAAACAATGCAAAATAAAGGTGTTCAAGTACTGTGAGATCTCGAGGAAAGGAGAATTTCTGTAGTGAGAATTGTGAAAGGTTTCCCAAAGGAGATGAGTGTTGAGACAAACTTTAATGGATAAATGAGTAGGCATTTATCAGATGAAGAAAAGTACATAGAGTGAAACAGCTGCAATTATCTATTTCCTACTAAGGTTGTAGATACTTCGAGTTTAAATAAGTTTTAGGTTGGGAGAACATCACTATTTTCAACCTTTTTGATCTTCATTTTTATTTATTATTTTTTTGAGACAGAGCTTCGCTCTTTGTCACCCAGGCTGGAGTGCAGTGGCACGATCTCAGCCCACTGCAACCTCCACCTCCGGGTTCAAGCGATTCTCCTGTCTGAGCCTCCTGAGGAACTGGGATTACAGGCTCCTGCTACCACGACTGGCTAATTTTTGCATTTTTAGTAGAGACAGGATTTCACCATGTTGGCCAGGCTGGTCTCAAACTCCTGACCTCATGGTCCACATGCCTTGGCCTCCCAAAGTGTTGGGATTACAGGCATGAGCCACTGTGCCCAGCCAATTTTAATGTATAGTATTAATTCCTTTAAGTTTATGAAAATGGAACCTTCCTGGGCTTAAATTTAATCAGCTTTTATTTTCTTTGTCTACCTCCTAGATCAGGTGTCAAAGAGCAAAATAAAAAATGGGCATCTCATGGGAGGGAGGGGAGAGCGTGGATAGTCCCCCTTGTTGTTTTAGAATTTTCCTTCTATAGGTCAGAGAGAAGTGATGTGATTTCTTAGAATCTGAAAGAAATGTGTTCTCTCCCCTGCCATCTTTTTTTTAAAAAAGTGCTTACTCATAAAATATTTGGTTAATCGGATTTCTCTGCTCCTTGCTACTTTAACTTTATGCTTTTTGTCTTTCTTTTTATAGGGCTGCTTTGTTTTTAAGCCAGACTCCAAAAAGAGAAAGATCTCTGTGCCAATAGGTAAGGTGTCTGAATGTTAAATGTTTTATTCCCTACCTTCTTAAACTATTAAGAACTAACCCTAATTGAATTTAGTAATTCTCTTATCTGAGCTTGGCTTACTTGCCATGTTGAGGTAGCGTTTATGTTCCAAGGCATTGGTCAAAGAGATAAGAGGACACCCCAGGGCTCTAATTGAAAAGAGAATCCAATTAGATCTTCCAAAGGTAAGTTGGAAGCAAATTTCCTTCAAAGGATATGCTGCCATTCTTTACAAGAGATTGTCTTTTTGATTACTTCTCTGCCATTGTTTTTTTATCTTCAACTTTAGAAATGAAAGTGAGTTTCTGCTAGAGAAACATTTTGATTCTTGATGAAGTAATCAAAACAATAAAGGCTGACTGGCAACGCAGGTGTCTAACAATGGAGGAAATGTTATATAGAAAATAAAATGATAATTGGTAACATAAGGAAAACCTAAGAAATAAAATGACTACAAATTTGTATATATTTTCTAATGAAAATTGTATAAAAATTATTTTTGTGTTAAAATACAATATTCATAGGGAGACTTAAATATGCTTAAGTCATCGGCCAGGCATGGTGGCATCTCTTGGAAGCACAGGGGTCCCACACAGTTCTCAATCACTCTCAACTAAAACAAATTTGTTCAATTATTGGGTTTTAATCACTCATAGACACACATACTCGTGTTATTAAGGGAGTAGATTTTTATCACTCTGACATACGCATACTCACACACTCATATACCCATGTGGGTAAGAGAGGAAAGACATTTCTTTGGTTTTGTTTATTTATTTATTTTAGAGACAGGATCTCAGTCTGTCACCCAGGCTTCAGTTCAGTGGCCTGATCATAGCTCACTGCAGCCTTGAAAAATCCTGGGCTTAAATGATCCTCCCATCTCAGCCTCCTAAGTACCTGGGACTATAGGCATGCACCACCATGCCTGGCTAATTATTTTTTAAAATTTTTTGTAGAGACAGGGTCTCACTTTGTTGCTCAGATTGGTCTTGAACTCCTGGGCTCAAGTGATCCTCCCGCCTCAGCCCTCAAAGTGCTGGGATTACAGGCGGGAGCCACTGTGCCCAGCCTAATTTGTTTGTTTGTTTTTATTTGGGTTTTTTTGAGACAGAGTCTAACTCTCTGATCTCAGTGTGATCTCAGCACAATCTCAGCTCACTGCAACCTCCACTTCCCGGGTTCAAGCGATTCTCCTGTCTCAGTCTCCCGAGTAGCTGGGACTACAGGCATGCGCCACAATGCCTGGCTAATTTTTGTATTTTTTAGTAGAGACAGGGTTTCACTGTGTTGGCCAGGCTGATCTCAAACTCCTGACCTTGTGATCTGCCTTCCAACGTGCTAGGATTACAGGTGTGAGTCACTGAGCTTGGCTGTTTTTTTTTTTTTTTTTTTTAAGGCAAAAACAACACAGGTTGTCTTAAAGTCCCAGTGGTTTCCTGGGATGAAGTAGGGGGAATTAACTGCAAAAGGGCAAGAGGGAACTTTCTGGAGTGATGGAAATGTTCTCTGTTGAAAGAGTGGTTATGTAAGTATGTACTTGGGTCAAACTGTTAAAATGGTTGTGTTATTTTTAAATTATACCTCAATAAAATTAAGTTAATGAAAAAGATACTGTCTTCGCTTTTTTCATTTATGTCCTGATACCTGTTTAGTGATCAAATTAAGAAGACTTCTTCAATCAAATCCAGTATTACTATCAGAAAGTATTGTACTGGTTCACAGTCATAGCTTCACATTAGAATCATTTGGGGAACTTTGAAAAAGTCTTATTTTAATATAACTATAGATGCACATATAATTACATGTAAGTACCCTTTGACCAGTTATCCCCAGTGGTAGTATCTTACATAACTCTAGTACAGTGTCACAATTAAGAAACTGATATTAATACAATCTACTGACCTTATTCAATTCCAACTTGTGGGACTTTGAAAAAATACAGGTTGAGAGTTCCTTATCCCAAATCTTGGGACCAGAAGTGTTTAGGTTATTGGAAGTTTTTCATGTTTTGAAATATATGCCTGTATATAATGAGATAATCTTGGGAATGAGACCCAAGTCTAAAAATAAAATTCATTCATGTTTCCTATACACCTTAAACACATAGCCTGAAGCGAATTTTACATAATATTTTAAATACTATTATACATGAAACAAAGTTTTGGCTGTGTTTTGACTGCAGCCTGTCACTTGAGGTCAGATACAGAATTTTTCCACTTGTGGCATCATGTTGGTACTCAAAAAGTTTCAGATTTGGGAGGGTTTCAGATTTTTGGACTAGAGATGCTCAACCTGTGCCAATGCTCAGACCCTAATTCAGATCAATTGAATTAGAATCTCAAGAGTGGAGCCTAAGTGTTAGAATTTTTCAAAAGTTCCCCATGGGGTTATTGAGTATTTACATTCAATATTCAGCACTGTGAAAATTAATTCCAGTGGAAAAATTATGATATGGAATTAGGCATACCCATGTACTAGTTTTGAGTTGAAAAAAGAAAAAGTGAACTATGCCATTGTTTGACTAAGGAAATAAATGGATAACTTTAATATATATAATAGGATTTTTTAAAAGTAATTATATGTATATATATATATATACACACACACACACTTTTTTTTAAAAATAGAGATGGGATCTTACTATGTTGCCCAGGCTGGTCTTGAATTCCTGAGTTCAAGTGATCCTCCCACCTTGGCCTCCCAGAGTGCTGGAATTATAGGCGTGAGCCACCATGCCTGGCCACACATTTCTTTAATGTTGCAGATTGCTTAACTTACTAGAAAAAGGTCAGAGAAAATTCAAGACTTGTTCCCCCATTATCATTAGGGACACGTAGCATGTGGTGACATCTAATATCATCAGCAATGTAATTGTAACTAATACAGTTGTTAATATTTCTTGGGTGTTTACAGTGTGCCATACTGTTTTGTTTTGTTTTCTTTTTTGAGACAAGACCTTACTCTGTCACCCAGGCTGGAGTTCAGTGGCCCAATCATAGCTCACTGCAACCTTGAGTTCCTGGGCTCAGGGAATCCTCCTGCCTTAGCCTCAGTTAGGAGTACAGGCTCATGTCACCTTGCCTGCTAATTTATTTATTTATTTATTTTTAAGGCAAGATCTCACTTTGTTGCCCAGGCTGGTCTCAAATCCTGAGCTCAAGCAGTCTACTTGCCTTGGCCTCCCAAAGCACTGGGATTACAGGCCCAGACTGTCTCAATTATTTTATATGTGTTAATTTGTTTAATCCCCTCAGCAGATTATAAGGAATGTATTATCGCCATTGAAATATATAAGGATACTTAGACATATAACTTTCCCAATGTTATAATGTTAGTAAATGATAGAGCTATGATTTGAGCCCAACCTGTCTAATTCCAGAGCTCATGATTTAACTGTAACTTAATACTGCCTCTCATTGTATGAGGCCAAGTTTCTACTTAGAACTTTTTGTATTGAATTTAAGCTATGACTTATTAGGACTGGTTTATAGTGTTTAGTACTAGTAAACCTGATGTGTATAATTGTATGATTTGAACTTTGCTTTAGAAGTTCATTAGGCTTTTTTTTTTTTTTTCATTATGTGGCTCTGAGACCAACAGATAGTGTTATAATATGAAAATCTTTGAGGAATTGATCCTGATTGTAAGGCAGATGGAGCAGGAATGAGGGAATCATACCCAAACTTTAGCACTTGCCTTCACTGGCTTCAGTTATTGAAACAGATTGCCTGAAGAAGTAAGAAGATGCTCTACATTTTGCCCACCATCTGTCCCCTGACTGAAGACACTCGGGCACGTAATTAAGACCGGTAACCCTCTCTCCTCAGTATTCTGTGGATGACTGCATAGCCAGCAAAACAACTGGGTAGGAACTGGAGAGAGGGAGACTGGCAGCAGCACTGGCACTGTAGGAGATACTCACGCTGAAGTATATATAGCACTGTGACTAGGAGCCAAGGCAAGTAGACCTGGCAACAGTGAGGGCTTATATTCTTCAGTGTAGTTTTTATATTTACCTACCTGCTCTGTAACAGACTGAGAGAAATCATGGTAACAGTTTAAAGTATCCTACTGCTGTGTTTCCCAGTTTCTAAGAGGTTTTTCATGTGTATTTTGATGTGGCATTATTCTGCACATAAAAATTGTGTCTTGATTTGCCACTTTCATGTTACAGTATGATTTTACCTATTAATGTAAAGTGACTATCTTTGTTCTTTTTAAAGCTTCCTTGTTCTGCTTTGTCTCTTATTTATTTATTTAGAGACAGGGTTTCGCTCTGTCGCCCAGGCTGGAGTGTAGTGGCGCAATTTCGGCTCACTGTAACCTCTGCCTCCCAGGTTCAGGTGATTCTTCTGTGTCAGCCTCTCGAGTAGCTGGGACTACAGGTGCACGCCACCATACCTGGCTAATTTTAGTATTTTTAGCAGGGACGGGGTTTCACTATGTTAGCCAGGCTGGTGTCGAACTCCTGAGCTTGTAAACTGCCCACCTTGGCCTCCTAAAGTGCTGGGATTACAGGCATATGCCACCGTGCTGGCCTGCTTTGTCTCTTAATAATTGTGTCTTCTGGCTGGGTGGGGTAATGCATACCTGTGATCCCAGCACTTTGGGAGGCCAAGGCAGGTGGATCACTTGAGGTCAGGTGTTCAAGACCAGCCTGGCCAAGGTGGTGAAACCCTGTCTCTGCTAAAAATACAATAATTAGCCAGACATGGCCCTGTGCGCCTGTAGTCCCAGCTGCTCTGGAGGCTGAGGCAGGAGAATCACCTGGACGTGGGAGGTGGAGGTTGCAGTAAGCTGAGATCTCACCACTGCACTCCAATCTGGGCAACAGAGGGAGACCCTGTCTCAAATAATAGTAATAATAATAATAGTGTCTCCTTGCTTTCTTTTTTTGTTGGCATTTTAATTCTATAACCTTGTCTGCCACTTTACCATACGATGACTTCAATGTATTCTAAGGCTTTTGATAAAAATCAATAGTTGCTAAAAATTCTGAGTTAACCGTGATTAGGAAAGTAGTTCCTTAAAATTAAGTGAATTTCTATTCAAAACTCTCAGTTAACATTAAAACTTGGTGGTAGAATTTTAGCAGCAGAAATTTAGCATCATGAACACTCCAGTTGTTACAATAAAATACAGAGCAGTAAACAACAAGAAACATGAGGGAAAGTAGAAAACTATAAGGAATCTAAAATATTTGATTAAAAGAAGAGACCTATGATACAGGGGTTGGGGATTTTTTAACTTATTAAAGATGTTATTTTTCCCCAAATCAATCTGAATTTTATTTTATCTAGTCAAATACCAATACAACTAGTTTTGAGAAGTGACTGGATTACTGTAAAATTAATTTGAAGAAATGGCTTAAATTTTTTTGAAAAAGAATAATGATGTTTGGGGGCAGTGGGAGGAAGACCTGAATGTATTTGATACTCAAATGTACAACATACAAAGCCATAATAGTTTAAACGGTTCAGGACTGGTAGGGGAATAGGGCTGGATTCAGTAGAACAAAATAAAAAGTTCAAAAATAGTTCAAAGTATAAATAAGTATTTAGACTATAAGGGCATGCCAAATCAGTGGGAGAAGAATGGATTATACAATAAATGAGGGTTTTTCAAACCAAATGTCATAATCCATGTGTGAGTTATGAAATCAATTTAGTGGACTATGATTATACTTATATAAAACAGGAAAGAAAACATTTGCTATTATGTAATAAGGGTGAGTGTGGTTTTTTGTGACTTTAGTTTTTGTTCATGTGTATTGTGTTAGGTTATGATGTAAAATGTATTCCTTAATGTGGATCATAGTTTGAGAAGTTTGAAAGCCAGGCAATAAATAGTATTTTCACAAATAGCTAACCATTTGGAGAAAACATTCAAAAAGGATATAAAAATATACAGACAGAATAAATGAAAGACTGGACCAAACTATGTCAGTGGAACAAAAATATAAGAATAGTAGTAGTAAGTCATTCAGTAGAGTTCAAAGCAAATTATGAAGCAAAGCATACGAGGTTGTAGAATAACAGCAAATAATGAAAACATTATTAAATGTATATAACTCAAAGCAAAAAAATCACTTAATAAAAACTGTTAGAAATTCAAAAGCAAATGATAGAAATACAGTAGAAAGATTGAAATTTTTAATCTTAAATATACAATTAATATGGTAAAAATAAAAGATTATAAATAAAATGAAATACAGAGGATATTGAATGTTATCTGTCCCCAAATATATATATTTTTGATGAATATAAAAAAAAAATTAAGGCCAG
Source organism: Colobus angolensis palliatus (assembly GCF_000951035.1). Taxonomy (NCBI): domain Eukaryota; kingdom Metazoa; phylum Chordata; class Mammalia; order Primates; family Cercopithecidae; genus Colobus; species Colobus angolensis. The sequence continues at coordinate 1,752,823 of NW_012115189.1, forward strand.
GTGCAGTGGCTCACACCTGTAATCCTGGTACTTTGGGAGGCCAAGGCAGGCAGATCACTTGAGGTCAGGAGTTTGAGACCAGCCTGGCCAACATGGTGAAACCCCATCTCTACTAAAAATACAAAATTAACTGGGCATGGTGGCACGCGCCTGTAGTCACAGCTGCTCGGGAGGCTGAGGCAGGAGAGAATCACTTGAACCCAGGAGGCGGAGGTTGCAGTGAACCAGCATCGTGCCACTGCACTCCAGCCTGGGCAACACAGTGAGATTCCGTCTTCAAAAAATGAAAAAATTCCACTTCTGTCACTTACTGTGTAACTTTGCACGTAAGATCTATAACTTATGCTATTATAGGAAAAAAGAAACTGACTTATTTCTTTCTGTTTTTAGAGGACTATTTTAACAAAGGGAAACATGAACCTGAGGACAGTAAGCTTCGATTCGAAACTTATCAGTTGATATGGCAGCAGATGAAATCTGAAAATGAGGTGAATACTTTTTTTTAATAACTTTTCTGTAACACCCTAAGTCTCATTTTTGTTACCTCTCATCTTTCTTTCCACCAGTTTACAAGAGTATTGATGAAATATAGGAAGTATTGGTCAAGCATAACCTGTGTATCCTTAAAAAAACAACCATAATCCAGCCTGGGCAAGTTGGTGAAACCCTGTCTCTACGAAATCTGCAAAAACTAGCCAGGCATGGTGGTGTGCACGTGTAATTCCACTACTCAGGAGCCTAAGTTGGGAGGATCACTTAAGCCTGGGAGGTGGAGGTTGTAGTGAGCAGACATAGTACCACTGCACTCCAGGCTGGGCAACAGAGAGAGACCTTGTCTCAAAAACAAAAACAAAAAATCATATTTCTTGTGAGTGGAACAGATGTTTATGATAGCTGTTAAGGCAAGGAGCTTTCAAATGGTGACTCTCTTAAATTATCCGTTCAGGTATACAACTGTGAAATCAAGCTGTTTCTAAACTCCTTCACTTTCTCATCTTTATATTCCAGCTCTGAAAAATTTCTTCACTACAGCAAATTGGTAGCTCTAGGGCCAGTATTTTAGGCTGATGGCTTATTTTTTTTTTTTTTTTGGCCAACACAGTGTTGTAGTTTTGGTTTTAATTGCCTTTGGGAAGGTTATGTACTTTCCAGTTTATTACTGCCGTCTACCAGTCCTTACTGATTTACACCTAGTGGCTTTGCTCGTTCTTGTATTCCATGTGATCCTTCAAGGTATTTGAGTTTGTGGTTTCCAGTTTAGGCTCTCCTCATTTCTTAATCTGGATTGTCATAATGCCCTCCTAACTGGCATCCCTGACACCATTGGCCAAATTAGAAAAGACCCTCTTCAAGGCAAATGCAGCCCAATTCCAGGCAACCCCTCCAACGCTGTTGTCAGATTAAGCCTTCTTAACCCTGATCCAATTATGTCTTTACTCCACATCCCTTCAGTGGTACACCCCATAGGATAAAATCCAAACTGTTTAATGTCATATATATGAGACATTAAGTCATATATGTAAAATATATAAATATATAACATATATATAATATGTAATAATGTATATAATATAGAAATATATGTAAATATATATATATATTTTTGAGACAAGGTCTTGCTCTGTCACCCAGGCTGGAGTGCAGTGGCATGATCATAGCTTACTGTAGCCTTGACCTCCCAGACTCAAGTGACCCTCTCACCTCAGCTTCCCAAGCAGCTGGGACCACAGACGTGCACCACTACACCCAGCTAATTTGTCTTTTTATCTGTAAAAATGAGGTTTCACTATGTTGACGAGGCTTGAGAGGAAATTTTTAATGGGGGAACCCAAAGCACTAATTACTAGAGATTTAAGGAAAAAACATTTTTTAATTAGGTTCATCTTTTGATCATTTTGCATCATTGAATCCATGACAATTTTCTTCCCAAAACCAGGAAAGACATCAGATTATTATTTCTAATAAGTTTTTTATGTTCTTTGTAGCGACTACAAGAGGAATTAAATAAAAACTTGTTTGACAGTCTAATTGAATTTCTGCAAAAATCTCATTCTGCATTCCAGAAGAATTCAAGAGACTTGGCCGGTCAAATAAAACTCGGAGAAATTCCAACTGCTGCTCTTGTTCTTGGTATATATGCGTATGTTTGTTCATGCATGCATCTCTGTGTATTTTGTGTTTTTTTAATTTTTTTTTTTTATTGTTGAGAATAGTGGAAGGACCTGTTTTGATGAGCCTGTTTTGTCTCTTTTATTTATACAATTAAACCAACTATAGTTTATTTTACATATTTTCAAAAACCAATAAAAATTCCTTATATCTTTACAGATGGTCATATGTTTGTAAATTAAAAGGAATTTATCTAGCTAATGTTCTCCCCAACTTTTGGTCAGAAGGGAAAATACATTTGTTTTACTCTTTCTTTGTAGATACAATACAGGAGTATATGAGATTTGGTAATAAAGGAACTACCAGTGTTAGTAGATTTGGTTTTCAGACTTTTTTTAGTCATATCTTCAATGGAATTACTCTATGACCTTAATTTTATTTTCAATCTTAGATTTTTTCATTATATTCATATTAATTGCCTACAAGGAGGTGTTTGGATGAATTGCACATAAATTGCTTTCAAGTTGCAGGTTGTAAATTAAGTACTTAAATAGCCATCATTAATATCTCATCTTTACCAAACATTTGGATTCCAGTACAATGGAAAAACTTTCTTTGTAATGTTAGCAAATTTTCTTCATTCCCTTTGAAAACAAAGTTGAATTTATTTGGATTCCAAACATGCTCTTAATTTCTCCTTCAATTTATTCAAGATTTGTTATGCTAGTTAGCTCTGAGATAAGGAATTAATTCTCAACTTCAATATACCCACAAATAACCTCCAGGGATCATATTAAAATGTAGATTTTGGTTAATGGGTCTGAGGTGGGGCCTGAAATTTTACATTTCTGACAGGATACCAGCTGATGCCCATATTGCTAGTTTCAGGACCACACTCATAAGACTCAAGGAAATTATTTTTATGATACTGTGGACCAGCTTTACAATGCAACATCTAAAAACTCTGCCATTTGATGAAAAACTGAGGCCCAGTGATGGCCCACTTGTACCAAGCTAATGGAAAGAATGTTTTAAAATCATAGTCTGAGGAGAATATTTTTCTAGTTAAGCACATTGTTGATTATCTTGTTTGTGATAGACAAGTTCATTGTTTTATAATATAAATATAACAAATATAATGTTAGTAGTAAATAGCTTATAGTCAATCGGTGAAAGACAAGATAAACCAGTGTTTTACTGAACTTCTAAATTTGTTCAGGGATGCATTATTATAATCATAGACCATAATGCATGCTAGGAATAGTTTTGATATTTTCTATTTTCAATATCCATTTAAAAAATAGTCTGCTAATATTTTTATTCTTTGGCTCTCCTAGAAAAAAAAGTGGTTTATTATTGCTGGCATGGATGATTCTGAAATTTTTCTTTTTCTTCCAAGCAATGAAAGTTTTGCAACTGTAACTCTTAAGCAGTTTGAAAGTGACTGCTGCTGCCATCTGCCTAAGTACCAAATGACTTTCTAGAAATCACAGATGGTTATGTTAGGGAAGATACAAGTTAACAGAATTTTTTTTCCAAAGTAGTGGTAAAGTTTTCACTCAAAAATTTGATAACTGTATGCAGTGCCCTGAAACTCTGCTTTGCAGAAATGAAAACCAGGGATTCCATAAATAGCAAAAGAACCCATAGTTTTACTTTTTTGAAATTTTTACAGAGATAGGGTCTCACCACGTTTGCCAGGCCTGTCTTGAACTCCTGGCTTCAAGTGATCTTCCCAGAGTGCTGGGATTATGGGCGTGAGCTACTGCACCTGGCTAGTTTTAATTTCCCTAAAGAGCTTATTATGAATTTGACAAAGCAATGAAATTACTTCTAAGATGTTTTCAAGGGTTGGCTGGGCACGGTGACTCACGGCTGTGATCCCAGCACGTTTGGAGGCTGAGGCGGGTGGATCACTTGAGGTCAGGAGTTCGAGACCAGCCTGGCCAACATGGTGAAACCCTGTCTCGACTAAACTACAAAAATTAGCTGGTGTGGTGGCACATACCTGTAATTCCAGCTACTCAGGAGGCTGAGGCAGGAGAATCACCTGAACTTGGGAGACGAAGGATGCCGTTAGCCAAGATTGAGCTGCTGCACTCCAGCCTGGATGACAGAGCAAGATTCTGTCTCAAAAAAAAAAAAGAAGTTTTCAAGTGTACCTCCCAGTAATTTGTTTGAAAGAGGAATTGTGCAAAATATCTTTCCTGACAAATATAATGCATGGCTTTGGATAGCTATTGTTAATGGATATCTCATTTATATAGTGTATTTTCTTGGTTTCTGTCATTAATCATTTTTTTTAAATGTTTTTACTTGTGAGTGCTTGATATGTTAAATAGCTTTTGTCATTAAATTATCATTAATAAAAATGGTGATATAATATTGATGTATTATCTCATAGGTGTGAATGTCACAGATCACGATTTAACATTCAGAAGTCTAACAGAGGCCCTTCAGAATAATGTCACACCATATGTAGTCTCATTGCAAGCTAAAGATTGTCCAGGTAAAATATAAATGCCATAATAACCTTGGTGAGATATTGCAGACTTCTTTCATCCTTTTCTCTCTTTTTCAGACTTTCTTTATCCCTTTTTATTGGTGGAAAGAGTACAGTACTATGTTTTGGGCAGGGTTAGGCTTGGGGGCTCTCAGAGTGATTGTGACTATTATAGAATTCTGCCTCCTTTTGCTGTCTTTATTCTTGACCCATTTCTGCCCTATCAGCTTAACTGCCAGTAGCAGTCCAGGCATTTTGCGAGATGCATTCTTTAACCCAGTGAAATGTTTAATAAGTAGAAAGACTTAGGGCGGAAAGCTGAGAATTGGGGAATGAGGAGCTGTTGTTCATCTCAAAAGAGAGTAGACTACATGGGCTTATGTTTCAGCCATAAATCATCTTATTGTCCTGCTTTGAAAAGCCACCATGGTAAAAAATAGTCCATTGACAGAGCTAATCGTGAGCACGTGAACCCATGAAATCATAAAGAGTGTTCACACTCCTTTTCTTTTTTTTTTTTTTTTTTGAGACAAGTCTCACTGCGTTGCCTAGGCTGTACTACAGTAGCATGATCATAGCTCAGTGCAGCCCTGAACTCCTGGCCTCAAGCAATTCTCCCACCTCAGCTTCCCTGGTACCTAGGACTAGGTGCATGCCATTACACTCAGCTACACTGTGGGGTTCGTTGTTGTTTATAGAGATTGGGTCTTGCTATGTTGTCCAGACTGTTCTGGAACTCCTGGGCTCAAGCAGTCCTGCCTCGGCTTCCCACAGTGCTGGGATTACATCTTGAGTCACCATGCCTGGCCATAATGTAGTAAAATTTGTTTGGATTTAGATTGATAAAAGAGATTTATGTGCTTATATTGCTTTCATATTTATAAACTGATTGAAATTAAGTAAAAGTCCTTAAAGGCATCTTTTAAAATGGCTATATGAAAGATTTATAATCAGTAAAATAATTCATATGACACTTGATTTTTCTTAGGGACCTTGAAAACTGTTTCTTTTTCTGTGTAATTTAAATACATATTCCTAAAATTTATAGTTTGCTTGTCTACACATTTGCTTATGTGACCTTTTTATTATAGATAATATACATAAGTGGCCAGGAATAGTGGTTCACGCCTGTAATCCCAGCACTTTGGGAGGCTGAGGCAGGCAGATCATGAGGTGAGGAGTTCGAGATCAGCCTGGCCAACATGGTGAAACCCCGTCTCTACTAAAAAATACAAAAATTCGCTGGGCATGGTGGCACGTACCTGTAATCCCAGCTAGTGGGGAGGATTGAGGCAGGAGAATCGCTTGAACCCAGGAGGTGGAGGTTGCAGTGAACCGAGATCCCGCCACTGTACTCCAGCCTGGGCGACAGAGTGAGACTCCATCTCAAAAAAAAAAAAAAATTGATAATATACGTAAGCTTTGGTCTAGTCTTAGTCTGAATTAATGCAGGTACTAATGAGCATCGATAATTAATATGTTAAATGTTATATTAGCTATATCGATGGTAAGTATAAAAAAACACATTCTACCAAAAAAGAGTAATATACTGATCAAGAAGTTTCAAGAGCTTTGGTTTTATTTATAGAAGAGGTAGAGATAAGCTTTCTTACTTTTTATATTCCACAGATATGAAACATTTTTTGCAAAAGTTGGTCTCACAGTTGATGGACTGCTGTGTAGATATAAAATCCAAAGAGGAGGAAAGTGTTCAGGTCACCCAAAGAAAAACACATTATTCAATGGATTCACTTTCCAGTTGGTATATGACTGTCACACAGGTAGATATAAACTGACGATTTTCTCCCCCAAGGAAATTGATATATGATTGATATGGCTTGGAATAATATTAGACATAGTACTGTTTTGATCTAACAAGGATATGCTTCTGCAGCACTAGATATTAATTTAAAAGTAGCTATTTTTCTAATACTACTCAAATTAAAAAATTTTTTTTACTAGTATGTAGCCTAATTCCTGGTAAGTGCTTACGTTTTTACAAGGACATATTTGTGGGAGAATGTCCTCTAATGACAAAAACAGAGCATCAGGAATTGACTCTGTTGCAGGTTCCATCTCTGTGACAATAGCTATAACGTTAATATATTATCTCTTAGGTTCCTCAGTGTTTGCTTTATCTGATAGAACCATGCTGCTAGTATCCGCTGTCAACTTAGTTCAATGAAGAGTAATCATGGATTTTCTAAAATCTAATTTGTTTTATGTTTAGAGTTCTTAGGGAATCAGTGCTCTTTAAGTAAAGTATGTTCAACAAACATAAATAAAAAGAAGTTCCATTCTACCATGACAGTCTGGTGAAAAAGAATAACCTAAGTTAACACTAGGTAACTGCGTCCTAAAACCATAGTCTTAGGTTATGGTGCTATGTACCCAGACAGTATGGGGGAAAAAATACTGTGGTTACATTTTCCAATCAATGTTTTTGCTGAAATCATCATAAGTGAAGTTTCATTTTGCCTTATATAGGGACTAAACTATGTCTAATACTTAACCAGAATACCTTATTTGCTCCACAATTTTAGACTTTCCAGAAATTAAATGCTACTTTCAGTTTGTGTCAGATATCTTTTTAAAAATTGAGATTGGACCAGATGATACCTAGTATCCATTTCAGGCTTGAAATTTCACAGTGGCAGAGTAGCAAGTACTACTATTCATTATGTTTTTTTTCATTAAAAATACTAGTTCTCACCGTAAAGCAAAGCAGAATATAACTTTCTACCAATCGAAAAATCAATTTTGTAGAAAATGTTCTCTTCTTCCATGTTTTTTTCTGTCATTTCCTTAGCAGAAAATATGAATATTTCATATGAATTATAGAGTTTTGCTGAACCTTTTTCTTCTTGGTTATTATTCCCATGTCAGACACAGAAAGATTCTAGTAACCTGAGTTTCTGTTTATCATGTGGTAAGAAAAAAAACAGTGTTATTGTGAAATTTAAAGAGAGATATGTCAACATGTGGCATTATAACATTGTTTGAGTGGTAAGGCTTACCTTTAACTCTTTCTTTCTGCAATGGTTTAAAAGAAGACAGACCCAACATGTGGCATTATAACATTGTTTGAGTGGTAAGGCTTACTTTTAACTCTTTCTTTCTGCAATGGTTTAAAAGAAGACAGACCCAAAAATGCCAAGCAAAAAGAGGACTACTTCTAGCCAATGGCAGTCTCCTCCTGTTGTGGTTATCTTGAAGGATATGGAAAGCTTTGCCACAAAAGTACTACAAGACTTCATAATCATCAGCAGGTAGATGGTATATCGCCTGGCTTTTTTGAAAAATTCCCTTTTTAAGAAAGTATTACTTTTAACTTGAAAAGTATAATCTTAATTTTAATACCAACTGGATAAAAATCAAAGTATTCAAATTCTTTATAATTGAATATTCAGAGACCTCCTATCAGATTTTCCATTTGCTTTTTGAGCCAAGAATGAGAATCAAAGGCACATTTAGCCAGTTTTAAATTAACATGGTAAGACAGTGTTAAATATGGTTTATCTCACCAAGATTGACTGTCTCTTACTCACCTATTAAGTAGATAAACTACGCCAGTTGAGGTTTTTGTTTTTGTTTTTTTTCTTTTTTTTTGAGATGGAGTTTTGCTCTGTCGCCCAGGCTGGAGTGCAGTGGTATGATCTTGGCTCACCGCAACCTCCGCCTCCTGGGTTCAAGTGATTCTCCTGCCTCAGCCTTCTGAGTAGCTGGGATTACAGGTGCCCACCACCACACCTGGCTAATTTTTGTATTTTTAGTAGAAACAGAATTTCACCATGTTGCCCAGGCTGGTCTCGTACTCCTGACCTCAGGGGATCTGCCTGCCTCAGCCTCCCAAAGTGCTGGGATTACAGGAGTGAGCCACCGCGCCTGGCCAAGTTGAGATTTTTATTAGGTCTTATTTTCTGATACCCATCCATCCTTAGATGCTGTGAGTTACATACAGCTTTACTA
>NW_012115189.1:1762363-1773849 GCF_000951035.1 Colobus angolensis palliatus
TTTTTTTTTTGAGACAGTCTGGCTCTGTCACCCAGGCTAGAGTGCAGTGACATGATGTCAGCTCACTTCAACCTCCACCTCCTGAACTCATGCAGTCCTCACTTCTCAGCTCCCCAAGTAGCTAGGACTACAGGCACGTGCCACCATGCCCGGCTAATTTTTGTATTTTTTGTAGAGCTGGGGTTTTGCCGTGTTGCCCAGGCTGGTCTCAAACTCCTGGCCTCAAGAGATCTGCCTGCCTCTGTCTTCCAAAATGCTGGGATTACAGGCAGGAACCATCGCACCCAGCCCAGATCTTAGGACTTCTCTTAATGCTAACACTGAACTGCTTAGCATGCTGGGAAAGTACACAGTACAAAATAGTGACAGAAAAGCTGTGTTTTTTTGGAGCTTAGACTTAATGACTACCTTAGCCATCAAAAGTGAGGAGGACTATAGATAGGGCTCAGACTTTGAATGAGAGATTAAATTGAATGGTATCTAACACCTCTTCTAACACTTAAGATTGTGTAATCTTCAGCCCAGGCACGGTGGCTCACGCCTGTAATCCCAGCACTTTGGGAGGCAGAAGTGGGTGGATCACATGAGGTCAGGAGTTTGAGACCAGCCTGACCAATGTGGTGAAACCTCATCTCCACTAAAATTAAAAAATTAGCCAGGCATGGTGGCACATGCCTGTAGTCTCAGCTACTCGGGTGGCTGAGGCGGGAGAATTGCTTGAACCCAGGAGGCAGAGGTTGTAGTGAGCTGAGATTGTACCACTGCACTCCAGTCTGGGTGACAGAGCGGGACTCCATCTCAAAAAAAAAAAAAAAAGAAAGAAAAAAGATTGTATAATCTTCGGGAAAACTTCCTGGACCTCTCTGTTCTTATTTATAAAATGAGAGGATTTATTAAGAGATTAATTTCAGAGCTAGACTGTCTGGAAAGTAATTATTTTTCTGTTTAAAAGAAGAAAGTGAAAGACTTAGAAAATTTTAGTATTTGCAATGATAATCCTTAATACTGTCTTATAAAGTAAGCATTAAACTAAAGTTTGTCTTATCTTGAAATATGATGTATTGAAATATATTTGCTACATAAATTTCACTTTTGTGTCTTTCTTTCAAAACTAGTCAACATCTCCATGAATTTCCACTAATACTCATTTTTGGAATTGCCACATCTCCTATTATCATCCACCGATTGCTTCCTCATGCAGTATCATCTCTATTGTGCATAGAACTGTTCCAATCTTTGTCTTGTAAGGAGCACCTGACTACGGTACTCGATAAGGTAAAAAGAATAAGTTTTACCAGTGAAATAGGATGAAAAGAAAACTGCCAATAATAGCTTGTTAACATAACTGTTAATGATAAGCCTCTACAACTCTCTGAGTACTATATTGAACATATTCTTTCACATACTTTAATATTTTTACTTAATAATTTTTGTAGTGTTTTATAGTTTTACAGTGATTTTGTATATTACCTCTTTTGTACTTACCTCTTTTTATCTTTACTCAGTAAAAAATTATAGGTTTATAATGTAAATGTTTACAGAATTTGTAGACTTCCTAGTAATATATTCCTAGTAATATATTTTGACTCTTACATTTTAGTTTTTCTAATTTTTGTTTTTTTGAGAAGGCACCTAGCTCTGTCACCCAGGCTGGAGTGTGGTGGTGCGAGCTTGGCTCACTGCACCCTCCGCCTCCCAGGTTCAAGTGATTCTCCTGCCTCAGCATCCTGAGTAGCTGGGACTACATGTGGTGCGCCACCACGCTTGGCTAATTTGTATTTTTAGTAGACACAGGGTACCATATTGGCCAGGCTGGTCTGGAACTCCTGACCTCAAGTGATCTACCCACCTTGGCCTCCCAAAGTGCTGGGATTACAGGCACGAGCCACCACACCCAGCCTGACTCTTACATTTTGTATAAAATGATTTGAAATTTTTAATGGACTGTTTCCTAACTGATTTGTCATGCTGCTCATGACAACAAATAAATACTAACATTTTCCTAGACCTTAGCAACTAAAGTTAATTAACTATGTTTCTACATAAATGCAAGTATGATTCTTTAATATTGACTGTATTAGTCTGTTATCACGCTGCTGATAAAGACACACCTGAGACTGGGCAATTTACAAAAGAAAGAGGTTTAATGGACTCATAGTTCCACTTGGCTGGGGAGACCTCACAATCAAGGTGGAAGGCAAAGAGGAGCAAGTCACATCTTACATGGATGACAGCAGGCAAAGAGAGAGAGCTTGTGCAGGGGAATTCCTCTTTATAAAACCATCAGATTTTGTAAGACTTATTCACTGTCATGAGAATGGCATGGAAAGGACTTTTCCCCATGATTCAGTTACCTCCCACCAGGTCCCTCCCACAGCACTTGGGAATTCAAAATGAGATTTGGTTGTGGACACAGCCAAACCATATCATTGACCTTCCCCAAATTTCTTCTGGACTCACCTCCTTTAAGATGTGCTTTATGCTGCTTATTTAAGGTAAACTAATAACAGCCTGCCTACTAGCCACTTATACATGGATTTTGTATTTTTGGTTTTTTCCATAAAGGTGATTTATAGACACTTTAAGGAAAATGTTTTTCAAACTACAATTTTTAAATTTGCTTGGCTAGGCTGGAAAGGGTGGCAAGCACCTATAATCCCTGCTACTTGGTAGGCTGAGGTGGGAGGATCACTTGAGCCTAGAAGTTCAAGGTTACAGTGAGCTATGATGCCACCACTGCACTCCAGCCTGGGCAAAAGAGCGAGACCTTTCCTCTACAAAACAAAAAACAAAAAAACTTGGTTATAACCAAATTCAATTGGCCTTTTACAACTATGCTTCTGTTTAAGAAGCCTTTTTTGCCTTTTCATTTTCAGATGTAAAACATCACTACAGACTATTGAAAATTAGCTGAATAATACAAATTCAGCTATTCTATACTTTTGTAATAGACATTTGTGTTAATTTTGTGTTTCTCATTCAACAATACATAATACATTACTCCTTAATTTGAATCAGTAGGATTGAAAAAAATCTCATCTGGTAATAAGAATTGCCGAAGCCTGCAGCTTCTTCAGTGGTTTCTGGTGGGGGAAAAAAAAAAGGATCATATAGTTAATAGGTGGTATTTTTTAAATTAGGAATTTGATGGAAGATGGTATAGATCTTTGGTTCTGAAGATATAGTATAAGTAGCTTCTTTTTGTTACTGTTGTATAAATTAACTTAAAATTTTAGTTGACATTTGAGCTTAAAAAACCCAGCTATTATCACATCTTTCATAGTTAACTGTGTCGTAGTGTCATTCTTTGCCTCATTATTAATACTTAATGTTTATGAAGAGTGAAGACTAACAAGGAGTGTGTCTCCTTCCCTTTTAATCTCTTTCAGCTACTTCTTACAACTCAGTTTCCCTTTAAAATAAATGAAAAAGTATTACAGGTTCTGACCAACATCTTTTTGTATCATGATTTCTCAATTCAAAACTTTATAAAAGGACTTCAGGTAAGAACACAGTAATGGGTTTGAAAATTCTCAAACTGATTCTAAATAATTGGCACAGTATTACAGGCTGTCTAGTGTCATAGGCATTTTAATGGCAAAGTCTAGAGTAAGTAAATTCCAGTTATTTTATTCTAGGTTCTACCATTCCTTTGTTACCTTGTAGCAAAATGTAGAGAATACATTCATTAGGATGTCAATAATGGGAAAAGACTTCTATTCCAGCAATTCTTAACCATTTTGGGGGTAGGGACAAGGGGATTTTTCTGGTTTGTTTCTGAGAGTCTCATGAAAGCTTATGGACTTTTTCTACCAAGGAAATGCTATATATAAAGAGTCAGCAAACTTCTGTAAAGGGCCAGATATTAAACATTTTTAGCTGTTTTTTTTTGTTTTCCCGATATGGAGTCTCACTTAGTTGCCCAGGCTGGAATGCAGTGGCATGATCTCAGCTCACTGCAACCTTGGCCTCCCAAGTTCAAGTACTTCTTCTGCCCCAGCCTCCCATGTAGCTGGGATTACAGGTGCGTGCCACCACGCCTGGCTAATTTTTGTATTTTTAATAAAAATGGGGCTTCACCATGTTGGCCAGACTGGTCTCGAACTCTTGACCTCAGGTGATCCACCCACTTCGGCTCCCAGAGTGTTTAGCTTTTAGCAGAGCTAAAAACGCCCAGCCCGTTTTTAGCTTCGCATGCTACATGTGGTCACTGCTATTGCTGCTTCTGTTTCTTCTTTAATAATCCTTTAAAGATATAAAAAACATTTTTAGTTCCTGGACCATGCATGTGTGTGTGTGTGTGTGTCTCTGTAATTCATATTCTGATACACTGGGAATGCATTTTCACTAGTTTCATGAATTGCCCGAAGCTGATTCAGGAATTTAGCTTCATAATATATGCTGTAACCTAAACAGATCCCCATTCTCCAGTTGTTTAAAAGTTAGTATTATTTCCTTTTCTTGGCAGCTACATAAGTGTAGTCATTGTGAACACATGCCAGTTGTCTAGTGCATTAAAACCTATATATTATGCCAGGCACAGTGGCTCATGCCTATAATCCCAGCATTTTAAGAAGTCAAGGTGGGAGGATCACTTGAGCTTAGGAGTTTGAGACCAGCCTGAACAACATAATGCAGCCTCATCTCTACTAAAAATTAAAAAATAAGCCAGGCGTGGTGGCTTATTTACAGAGTCCCAGGTCCTTGGGAGGGTGAGATGGGAGAATCACATGAGCCTGGGAAGTCAAGGCTGCAGTGAGCCGTAATTGTGCCAATGCACTTCTAGCCTGGGCGACAGAGCAAGAGACCTGTCTCTATAAAAAAAAATTCTGATTTTAAAAACCTATATATATTAGTAACCTTTGGTGCAAAAGTTCAATTTGATAATACTTCATCTTTGTGTAGTGTCTTGAAGATTATAAATTATCATGTTTTCTTCCTTCAAAAAAAGATTGCAGTGGTTTCTTTGGCTAATATGTATCTTTTCTTCCCAACTTTGACTCTTTTAAAGCGTATTTTAAAGGAATAAAGCATTATTTACCTTAGCAATGTGTAGAATTAAATGATATTAAGTTAAAACTTCCTAATTATTTCTTTAATTTCATTTCATAAGGATGAGTTTCTTTTTGTATATGGTTAATTTAGGGGTGTGTTAGATATAAAGATTTTGTGCTCTAGGAGAAAGGTTTGGACTGGAAATAGATATTTAGGACTTATCCTTAAAAGGTGGCAGTTAAAGTCATGTTATGAGGATGAAATGTCACCTAGAGGGAGTAAGGAAAGACTAACCGACTTGTAAAAGTGAGCAGTAGAAAAGGAGACTAAAAACAAGGAGAACCAATAGAAAGTGGAGTACCACTGAAGCCAAGGGAAAAAGAGATTCAGGAAATAGAAACTGTACTCTAAATACCTTGAGACAGAAAGTCAAGGACATTAACCAAGTTACTTAATCTCTCTGGGTCTCAGTTTCTCATTTGTAAAATAAGGCAATCAGATTAGATGATTTTATGGTTTCATGATAATTTATTAAGCACCTTCTTTATGCGTGACACTTTACTAAACTATTTACATGTTTTTTTTGTTTTTGTTTCTTTCTGAGGTGGAGTTTCGCTCTGTCACCCAGGCTGGAGTGCAGTGGCATAATCTGAGCTCACTGCAACCTCCGCCTCCTGATTTCAAGTGATTCTCCTGCCTCAGCCTCCTAAGTAGCTGAGATTACAGGCGTGCATCACCACATCTGGCTAATTTTGTATTTTTGGTAGAGAGGGGGTTTCACCATGTTGGCCAGGCTGGTCTTGAACTCCTGATCTCTAGTGATCCACCCACCTTGGCCTCCCAAAGTGCTGATATTTTAGGCGTGAGCCACCTTGCCTGGCCTACGTGGTTTTATTCACGTGTATTGTCCTCAGTTTTGCACATGAAGAAATTAAGATTTAAGTTAAGTAGCTTGGCCAAGGTCACACCACTGACAAGTGACAGCATCTTTAGACCTCATTTTCCCAGTTTTCCTAGTCCTCAGTGGAAAATATTGGTAAGTCCTGATTTCTACTTGAGACAGAGTCTCACTCTCTTGCCCAGGCTGGTCTCAAACTCCTGAGCTCAAGCAATCTTCCCATCTTAGTTTCCTGAGTAACTAGGACTATGTAATTCCTGATTTCCGTAGGATGTACAGCAGGACATACTGTCATTCTGTGTGTTTTAGCTTTTCCCTTCATTAGGTGGATATATTAACCAACTTGTTGATTGACCCAGATATTGAAAACACACTTGAACAAAATAGTTAAGTGATAATGGGTTCATATCCTGTTTGTAGCTCTACTGTAACTTCTGTGGCTTCCTCCTATCCCTCTTCCGCAGCAAGCCTCTTAGCCTGTTTAGTTTTTATTTTTCTCATGTCTAAGAAGTAGTGTTAACATTGGGATAAACATTATCAGTTTGACTTAATTAGAAAAGATAAGAACAAAATTATGTTAATATGTGCAAAAGTAATTTAGCACCTGGCATAAACAGTTGCTTTCTATTTTGTACTTGTTTCTAAGTTAGGCAGTCCCTTTGCCTTACAGCCTTAGAGAATGGACTATTTTGGAAGATTTCCTCTAGCCTTGGGTATCTTGTCCTTAGCATTATAAACTCAGAAATTCATTATCAGTTCCCCCAGGAAGGATCAAGCCCAAGATTATTGATTCATCCCAAACAAATACCTTAAGATGGATATGTAACCTAACATGCTAATTTATTAATTTGTGATGAGGAGCAACCAGTATCAAGGTACCCAAAAATACCAAACTGGTCAAGCAAAGTTTGCTTAGAATCAATAAATGAACATTTGCATAGTCTTGTTAGTTATACCAGTTTCTAGGTATAAAACTCAAGACTATCCAAATGTATACAAGAGTATCCAAATGTTCATTATGTTGATTCTAAGCAAACTGAACGTTAGAATCTGGAAAATCGTCTTCCCTTCTACCATAGAGCCCACAGCATTCTATTATTAGAATACTTATATCTACCAGATAGTACACCATGTTTTCCTCCATGGGAAAAAAATGAACTTGAAAAGGTAAATTTTCATCATTCACTTTAATCCATAGGCACAGCTCCTACCATTGTAGCTTTTTTTTTTTTTTTTTTTGGTAACAGACCAGTTTTTACACTGATTTTAGATTGGCATTTTCTTATGAGTATCGGGGTATCTATTAGACCCTTAAGTTAAACCTCAGTTTGGTCCACACCACATTTATAATTATTATGTGTTGCTTTTGCAGATAGCTGATCTATCCATTTGTATTAGTTTACCTTAGTTTGTATTTCAAAGATTACCATTTTCTGATCTTCTTCCCAAAATTGGAACCTTAAAATATGAGAGTTATATAGCCATTTTTATGTTGTTTGCAGTATTATTGTGACATTATTAAATATATTAGTGCCATAAATACTTTGGCTCTTTAAAAGAAAATCCTTAAAATTGAGCAGACATAGCACAATAGATTTAGGGCCAAAATATAATAAATATGTTTAATCTTCACATGTCTTTCAGCTTTCTCTATTAGAGCATTTCTATTCCCAGCCCTTAAGTGTCCTGTGCTGTAATCTTCCAGAAGCCAAAAGAAGAATAAATTTTTTATCAAATAATCAATGTGAAAACATCCGACGTCTTCCATCTTTTAGGAGGTAAAAAGAGAAGTACATATTTAACACATATTATACTAGAATTTGAGACTAAATAAGAGATCTCAGATCCAGTTTTTTCTGAAGTAGGGGAAAGAATAGTAACCTATTCTGTTTTTAAGTGCGGGATTTCCTTGTTGGATTTGAAAATTTGGCAAAAAGAAAAGTATTTTTACAAAGGGACATGATTTGCAGGTTCTCCAGAGTTACTTTTTAGAAATAACGTTTCCTATTCCTGGGGTTTATGGCCTTTTTAAATGTTTATAGACTGTGAAGTCCAGCTGATTTAAGGAGTTTAAAATTACCATTAAACCATAAATGTCATACTGAATTTATTTTTGTGAAGAAATGAAAAAAATGTGGCTGCCAATCTTGGTAGTTCTTATCCCCAATATGCTATTTAAATATGTTGAATCTTTAATTTTCTCTTTTTGTGTATGGAATGGTAAAAATTCTAGGTACGTGGAAAAACAAACTTCAGAAAAGCAAGTTGCGCTCTTGACCAATGAGAGATGTTTGAAGGTAGGAACGTGAATGTGTTTCAGTTTCATTCTCTTTTTCCTTTCATAAAGAATATGCACATAACATTTATTGAGTTAATAAAACATATTTGTGCATCTTAATATTTATACATTGAAGTACTGGGTCTTGATAGTCAATTAGGAATGTGAGTTTTAAAGATGACATGAAACCTTAGCTCTAAAAGATGAGGCTTTTTTTAATCAAGAAAAAATATTAACTGAAACACCCAAGTTTCTCTTGTCACCTATTTTGAAAGCACCTTTAGATCTATAGAGATCTGCTATGTGAATTTTTTCCCACCTAACAGTTTTGGAATCTGCCAGCAATTTCATTTTAATGTTCTTTTTAAAGGCTGTGATAAGTAAAAGCATTTAGAAGCCAGGCAGCTTAGGCGTCTACTGCTAAGTGGGTATTGATTTGATTTGAAGAAATATTGTATATTGATATTATAACGCTAGAAAAGAAGTAATGAGCTTAGAAGATTATCAGTTAGCTGTACCACATAGGGAATATCAAAAGGAGGGCTTTTTTTCTTTGTTGAATAAATAATACTTGGATATATACATAATTCAAAAGGTAAAGATTACAGTGAAAGGCTTCCTTTCACTTCTTGTCTTTCAACTACCCATGTCCCTTCCCTGGATATAGCCAGTGTTACTGGTTTCTTATGTTTCATTCTAGATGTAGTCTCCATACATACAAGTAATTATATTTTGGCAGTTGGCTGCTTCTTACAATATTCTGCACCTTGTTTTATTTTGTACTTAATTTTAGAAATCATTCCATATTAGTACTGAAGAGTGACACAGTAGTCTATTGAATTAATTTACCTTTTTAAAGAACATGTCTCTTACCGATGAGCATTTAGAAACACATAATGTCACATTTATTTTCATACTCCTCATGACTTTTTTAGGAAAAAGTTGTTAGAATATTGTAATGATAGTAAGATGAGATTGAAGGTAAGCCATAGTGCTAAAGATGAGTTTTGGTAATACATGTGATTTTCAGATTTTGAACAAGAGAATGTTAGATCTTATACGTGTACAATTATATGTCAATTTAAAAAATTTAGGCCGGGCGCGGTGGCTCAAGCCTGTAATCCCAGCACTTTGGGAGGCCGAGACGGGCGGATCACGAGGTCAGGAGATCGAGACCATCCTGGCTAACACAGTGAAACCCCGTCTCTAGTAAAAAATACAAAAAACTAGCCGGGCGAGGTGGCGGGTGCCTGTAGTCCCAGCTACTCGGGAGGCTGAGGCAGGAGAATGGCGTGAACCCGGCAGGCGGAGCTTGCAGTGAGCTGAGATCTGGCCACAGTACTCCAGCCTGGGCGACAGAGCGAGACTCCGCCTCAAAAAAAAAAAAAAAAATTTAACATGTGTTTTAAAAAATGTTAGATTCTAGAGGGCATGTGTTTACCTCCATTGGTAATTTATGCCCATTATAAATGCTCAAAAAATATTCAGAATGGCTTTTATTAAACCTTTTATTAAACATTATTTCTAATGTAGAATCCACACTGGGCCATAATATAAAATCACTTCTAGATTGGGCTCAATAATCATTTTAGTAATCTCTGTAATGCCTTCAGAGCAGTATAGGAGGTTCTCAGACACCCATGCAGGTTGTTTTGCTGGGAAGAAATTTAAGAACTAGTGAGAAAGAATGTGTGCCTGTTTATTGAGTCTTTGAAGATTGGCTATATTAGCTCTCTGCTGAGTCAGCTAGTTGCCAAGTCCATTTCCTGCTAGAACTTTCTGTCAGAATGTATTTCAGAAGCCAGGAATAGATTTTTTAAGAGTACCTTTAACCATTGAGATGACAGAGGGAGAGAATGTCTAGCCTAGTGTATTACAGAAATTGCCTGACATTGGTCAGGCACGGTGGCTCATGCCTATCATCCCAGCACTCTGTGAGGCCTGGGTGGGTGGATCACTTGAGGTGAGGAGTTCGAGACCAGTCTGGCCAACATAGTGAAACCCCATCTCTACTAAAAATACAAAAATTAGCTGGGTGTGGTGGCGTGTGCCTGTAGTCCCAGCTACTCAGGAGGCTGAGGCAGGAGAATCGCTTGAACCTGGGAGGTGGAGGCTGTGGTGAGCCGAGATTGCACCACTGCACTCCAGCCTGGGTGACAGAGCTGTCTTTAAAAAAAAAAAAGAGTCTGACATTTATGTCTGCTTTTCAGTGACGTTTTGCATATTTTCTTAGCATTTATTTATGCTATCCTTGTTCTTGTTGCATTGTCAGACTGTCAGTTTTGCTTGTTATGATCTTTGGTGTATTCATTTTCAAATTACATACTTTGTCATTGAAAGGCATGTTTTCTTGAGACTTACACAGTGAGAAATATGAGGAAGCACAGAGATTTGTACCCTTACCCTGAGAAAGTTACCCACAGGCTACCTGCTGAAATCAAAAGACAGAAAATGTCTGAGAAAAAATGAATATGTTAGACTGGGCACAGTGGCTCACTCCTGTAATCCCAGCATTTTGGGAATCTGAGATAGGAAGATCACTTGAAGTCAGGAGTTCAAGACCAGCCTGGCCACTATGGTGAAACCCCGTCTCTTCTAAAAATACAAAAATTAGCTGGGCATAGTGGTGCATGCCCTGTAATCTGAGCTACTCCAGAGGCTGAGGCAGGAGAATCACTTGAACCTGGGAGGTGGAGTTTGCAGTGAGCCGAGATCATACCCTAGCCTGGGCAACAGAGCAAGACTGTTTCAAAAAAAAATAATAATTTGTCTATTGATTTTTTAGTTGAGAGAAAAAGTATCTTTGAATATTCTCATAATAATGCTTCTCTTTTTATAGTTTCATAAAAATACGTGACAATCAATAATGTGGTACTTCAAAATATAAGAAATTTTATATTTGAACTGCAGTTACTCATTAGCTATCTATATTTAAGAAAATCGCTTACCTTATTTAAGCCTCAATTTTCTTTCTTTTTTTTTTTTTTATTATACTTGAAGTTCTAGGGTACATATGCACAACATGCAGGTTTGTTACGTAGGTATACGTGTGCCATGTTGGTTTGCTGCACACATCAGCTCATCATTACATTAAGTATTGCTCCTAATGCCGTCCTTCCCCCAACACCCACCAAAAGGCCCTGGTGTGTGATGTTCCCTGCCCTGTGTTTATGTGTTCTCATTGTTCAGCTCCCACCTGTGAGTAAGAACATGTGGTATGTGGTTTTCTGTCCTTGTGATAGTTTGCTGAGAATGATGGTTTCCAGCTTCATCCATGTCCCTTCAAAGGACATGAACTCATCCTTTTTTATGGCT
>NW_012115189.1:1775179-1775867 GCF_000951035.1 Colobus angolensis palliatus
CTTGAAGAGGTCCTTCATATCCCTTGTAAGTTGTATTCCTAGCTATTTTAATCTCTTTGTAGTAATTGTGAATGGGAGCTATTTAAGCCTCAATTTTCTTATATGCAAAGTAGGATAATAGGCTGGGTGTGGTGGCCCATGCCTGTAATCTCAGCACTTTCGGAGGTTGAGGCGGGCAGATCACTTGAGTCCAAGAGTTTGATACCAGCCTGGACAGCATAGCAAAACCCCTTCTCTACTAAAAATATAAAAAATTATCCAAGTGTGGTGGTATGTGCTTGTTATCCCAGCTACTTGGGAGGCTGAGACACTAGAATCCCTTGAACTAGGGAGGCAGAGGTTGCAGTGAGCTGAGGTTGCGTCACTGCACTCCTGCCTAGGCAACACAGCAAGACTCTGTCTCCAAAAAAAAAAAAAGTAGTATAATGATTCCTAGTATGATTTTTTTCATAGTGTTAGTGATAATCAAAGTTTGTTCAGCAAATAAAAATGATTTGAAAACATACAATGATAAAACTTTTATAAATAAAAATAATAAATATTGTTATATATTTTTCACTCATAAAAATTAAGATCAATATGAACACATTTTATTTATGTTTATTTTTTATTTTTTTGAGGTGGAGTTTCATTCTTGTTGCCCAGGCTGGAGTGTAACGGTGCAATCTCGGCTCACTGCAACCTCTAC
>NW_012115189.1:1776797-1813934 GCF_000951035.1 Colobus angolensis palliatus
CCAGGATGGTCTCAATCTCCTGACCTCGTGATCCGCCCGTCTCGGCCTCCCAAAGTGCTGGGATTATAGGCTTGAGCCACCGCGCCCGGCCTTGTTCCCATTTTCTATATTCAAGTGTCTAAGAGATAGACCTCATTGTATATTCCAGAGAAATTTACAATCTTTATAACTGGAAACCACACTTTAAGAACTACTGAATTAGACTGTCTCCCTAGAAGGAAGCATTTGTTATTGTTTGCTCCATCACCTCATTTTCTTAAGCTAGAACTCATCTATTAAGTTCCCACCTAAACAAGTGATTAACCTCAGTTATCCTCTGACTAGAATCAAGATGTTAACAAAAACCTTTACTCCCTCAAAATTAGGGCCCCACTTCTTCAAAACTATATGTCAACTTTGAATTTAATGAACTTAGTAATGGGTTTTTAAAAAAGTGTACTTTTAAATGTAAAAATTTAGCTGACTAAAACTAACATAGGAAAAGAAAACCAAGCACCACATGTTCTTATTTGTAAGTGGGAGCTGAACAATGAGAACGCAGGTCAGAGGGAGAGCATCAGGACAAATAGCTAATGCATGCGGGGCTTAATACCTAGGTCGTGGGTTGATAGGTTCAGCAAACCACCATGGCACACGTTTACTTAAGTAAGAAACCTGCACATCCTGAGCATGTATCCCAGAACTTAAAATAAATTAAAATTTAAAACGTTACCTGACTAAACAATGTACGTTTGTAGGTAATTCGCTGGGAATTTCCTACTAAGGAGGGACATTAGAAGACCTGGTACAGCTGATGAAATACTGAAAATCTTCATACTATGTAGAAAGCTTAGATTCATTCCTGTGCAGGTGATAGTTGAAGTTATTATTCTTACTTGTTGATGTTTCATGTCTTTATACCTATTTTCCCAACGATATTTTAAATCCTTTCAGAGTGGGAAATAAACCTTGAACTTCTTTAGCACCCTCATTTCACAAATGAAGAACTGCAGCCAAGAGAAAGGAAGTGAAATATCTGAGGTTGCAGAGCAAGTTCATGGTAGAGTAAGGACTTCTTTTCACCATTTAGTATGCTTATCATGGTGTCTCATCAAAAGGCACAAAATCAGTTCATGAGTTTGATGGAGACCTGCATTTCACCTTTGCCCCCACCTCTTTCTGTTTCTTTTGTCAGACCTATGGGGCAGAAAGGGGGAAGAAAATTTCTTAGAAAAAAATAATAAATGGAAAAGTAGAGGAAAAAGGAAAACAATTGCAGTCTATCAAATGTGATCAAATGAGCTAGGCATTAGCCTAGTGTGTCAGGAATTAATCATTTAAATTCAAACTCTTTGTCAAGTGCTTCTCTTGATCTACACTACTGGGGTAGGAATATGGAGAACAAAAGGCAGAGACAGATGAGAGGACTAGCACTCTTGCCACATAAGTGCTAGGAGAAAGCTGTGGTTTGGCATTCTTATTATATAGCAGTAATATGCTAAGTCAAGTCTGGAAAACAGTGCCAGCCAGCATTTTTCTCTAATGAGAAAAATAAGGCTTAGTTATAACAAGATGATAAATGAGAAAATGCTTTGTTCTTAGACAGCTAATATCTCTTAATCCTAAAATTCAATAGTCTGTTTTACCAGTTTTTAATGATCAGTGAACTGATTGAAAAGAAATTACAGAAGTTTATAGTCATTTTTACATACTGTATTTTATAATCTGAGGTCACTGTTCACCCCTATACATACAATTCTAGAGACAAAAGTGTTAAGTACTATGGAAGCAGAAGAGAGATAAATGCATGGCAAATGTAATTCTGCCTAGCCTTTTTTTCTTTACCTATATAAGTTTTACATATATATTGACTTCTCCAGAGAAAGCAGCTAGCTCAATAATAATAGGGGCTCTGTGGTATAAGTAAACGATATATATGATTTTTTAAAAATAGATTCAGGGGGTTTCAGGTGCAGGTTTGTTACATATTGTATGACGGTGAGGTTTTGGCTTCTAGTGTGCCCATCACCTGAATAGTGAATATTGTACCTAATAAATAATTTTTCTGCCCTCACCCCTCCCAACCCTACCCCTTTTGGAGTCCACAGTGTCTGTTATTTCCCTCTGTATATACATGTGTACCTATTATTTAGCTCTCACTTATAAGTGAGAACATGTGCTATTTGATTTTCTGTTTCTGAGTTCTTTCACTTAGGATACTGGCCTCCAGCTCCATCCATGTTACTGCAAAAGACATGCTATCAGTGAATGATTTTTGTATGACTAACAGACAGGATTGATGAGGTTGGAGATTACTAATTTAAGAGGGTATATTGCACATTACAAGGCAACCCACAGTCTAATGTAAATGTGTTTTTTAAACATACATTTTTTAAAAATGTTGGAACCAATATTTACATATTGAGAAATTTTACATTACAAATTCAGATTTTTGAAAAATCAGGAAATCTAGGCCACATCCAGCAAGACAAAATATGGTTGCTCTTACTTAAAAAAGAGACTGAGGCTGGGCACGGTGGCCCACACCTGTAATCCCATCTCTTCGGAAGGCCAAGGCAAGCAGATCAGCCTGGGCAACATAATGAGACTCCATCTCTACAAAAAAAAACAAAATACAAAAATTAGCCAGGTGTGGTGGTGTGGACCTATATATAGTCCCAGCTACTTGGAAGGCTGAGACAAGAGGATCACTTGACCCTGGGAGGTAAAGGCTGCAGTGAGCTAAGATCGCACCACTGCATTCCAGCCTGGTCGCTAGAGCAAGATCCTGTCTCAAAAATTAAAAATAAATAAAAGAGAGACTGAGTGTTTGGTCTTCATTCATTAATGTACTCTTCATTTAACCAATATTTTTCTAGTGCCTATTATGTGCCAGGTGTTAATCTAGGTTTTGAGAATACAGGAGTGAACCAAACAGCCAAAACTTCTACCTTTTTCATTGTATCAGGGAGACAGACAATAAATAAGATAAATAAGTAAAACATCTGTTAGTGATAAGTGCTGAGGTAAAAACAATGAAGCAGAGAAGAGGGATATGAAGTTCCATGTGCATAGGAAGTGGAATCGAAATTTTAGATAAGGACCTGACTGAGAGGGTAAATTTTGAGTAAAGACCTAAAGGAAGTCGCAGAGCTTGCCATTCAAGAATCTGGAGGAAGAGAATTCTAAGTAGGTAGAAAGGATCTGAGGTTGGAGCATGTCTGCCATATTTGAAGAAGAGCAAGGAGGCTGCTGTGTATTGCTTTGCTTTTCTTTTTTCTTTTTGAGACAGTTTCGCTCTGTCACCCAGGCTGGAGTACAGTGGTGCAATCATAGCTTGCTGCAACCTTGACCTTCTGGGCTCAAGCAGTCTTCCTACCTCAGCCTCCTGAGTATCTAGGACTACAGGCACATGCCACCATGCCCAATTAATTAAAAAAAATTTTTTTTTTTTGGTAAAGACAGGGTCTCTTGCTTTGTTGCTCACTGTCAAGCTGGTCTTGAACTCATGGGCTCAAGTGATCCCCCTGCTATGGCCTCCCAAAGTGCTGGGATTATGGGTGTGAACCACTATGCCGAGCCTGTTTTTCTTATAGCAGATAAATATTTCTGTTCCTTTGTCAAAAGTTAGTAAAGACTAAGAAGTCTTCATGCCTCAAGAACAGAGAAAGCATATCTCTTTAGTAAATAATGCATATTCCTAGACAAAGTGTATCTCTGTAGAAAGGAATCATTCTAAACACAATTATGAAACAAAATGGTGACAGCTATGACTAGTATACAGAAAAAATGCCTGAGGAAAAATTTAATGAATGGAAAGTAGGGTTAATATTTCAGAAGGCTTTATTTTCACATGTACATGGTATGATGCTGCTGTAATGTATTCAATGGAATTTTTTTTTTTTTTTTTTTTGAGACCAAGTCTCACTCTGTGTCCCAGGCTGGAGTGCAACGGTGCGATCTTGGCTCACTATAGCCTCCGTCTCCCGGGTTCAAGTGATTCTCCTGCCTCAGCCTCCTGAGTAGCTGGGATTACAGGCCCCTGCTACCACACCCAGCTAATTTTTGTATTTTTAGTACAGACGGGGTTTCTCCAGGTTGGCCAGGCTGGTCTTGAACTCCTGACCTCAGGTGATCCACCTGTCTCGGCCTCCCAAAGTGCTGGGATTACAGGCGTGAGCCACCCCGCCCAGCCCAAAAATTTTCTCATATATCAAAACCTTTTACAGGTTTGAGTTTGTAAAATAGTGTCCATAAGTACATTAAGAATTATTGTTTTAAGACCGGGTGCAGTGTCTCATGCCTCTAGTCCCAACATTTTGGGAGGCCAAGGTGGGCAGATCACTTGAGGTTAGAAATTTGAGACCAGCCTGGCCAACACGGTGAAACCCCATCTGTGCTAAAAATACAAAAATTAGCTGGGCATTGTGGCAGACACCTGTAATCCCAGCTACTCAGGAGGCTGAGGCAGGAGAACAGCTCGAGCCTGGGAGACAGAGGTTGCAGTGAGCTGAGATTGCACCAGTGCACTCCAGCCTGAGCAACAGAAGAAGACTCCATCTCCACAAAATAAACAAACAAAAAAGAATTACTGCTTTGAATAAGTAAAGGCAGTTACATATGTGCAGGTATATAGGTAAGATGGAGAACTTACAGGACAGGTTATAAGAAAATGTTAATCATTTGTGATGTTTTTTGTTGCAATTGATAAAAACACATATAAATAACAATGAAACCTTTATTATGTGGAGATTAGGTTCTAAAGTCAGCACGTAAGGTGAAGATCTGGGATGGTCAAAATTACTCTTGAAAAATCCCTTAGAAAGGTACAGCAAACCTCTCATTCATTAAGTCCATCATAGCCAGTTTCTTTCCCCATTGTTGGAACCAATCACCATTTCCTCAGTTGAGTGCCAGATGATATAGTCTGCCATGTTGTGTGGAACAAAACAAAACAATACAATACAATACAAAACATTTTCTAGGCCAGTCACGGTGGCTCACACCTGTAATCCCAGCACTTTGGGTGGCTGAGGTGGGTGGATCACTTGAGGTCAGGAGATCAAGACCAGCATGGCCAACATGGTAAAACTCCATCTCTACTAAAAATACAAAATGTTAGCCAGGTGTGGTGGTGGGCACCTGTAATCCCAGCTACTGGGGAGGCTGAGGCAGGAGAACCGCTTGAACCCGGGAGGTGGAGGTTGCAGTGAGCAGAGAGTGGGACTTCATCTTAAAATTTTTATTTTTATTTTAAAATAAAAATAATGATTATAACAAAAAAAAAAACATTTTTTAAACACTAGAACTCTACTCAACACAGGGATGCACCACACAGTGAAAAGTATGAAAGAACTAAGACCACCTAGGAGAAAAACATGTTTATATCCCTCATTGAACACTTATTCCAGGGCAGGTATGTTCCTTGAGTATGCGGTATTGCCCTATAGTGTGTAAAGTATTTCTTTTCTCTCCTTATCCAAGTAAATGAAATGAAGATACTCACTTCTACTGCATCACCCAGATACTTGTACACATAGCTATTCCTCAAGGCAAAAGAAAATAGGGAGCACAAGTAGCATGCAGTATGATTATTATTCAGTAATAGAGTTCATTTTCTTCAAAATATTTCCCCTATTTAAAAGCTATTTAAGCACACATCAAGGCAATTAATGGCTTTATGCCATCTGTATGTCATGGCACACAGTAAAAAACTAAAGAACTAAAGTTTAGAACTAAAGTATACCCTCCCAGTGGTGGTTAAAACAATTTTTGATTATGGCTACTTTTGTTATGATAGGAGACATAGATTTTGTTATGATAGGAGACATAGATTTTGAAATTATCAATCAACTCAAATAATGGGAGGGAAAAACATTTAGGTGCTAAAAACTTTTATTTAATCTGCCCTGTGCTTTCAGGTAATGACTCATAGGTCATTGACCAAGGAATTGATTTCCTAAGTGAGTTGGTGTTTAGGAAGATATATCATATTTATTGCTTTATAGAGGTTAGAATTGCTTGAATTTATTGATATCTGAGTTATTTTCTAAATGTTTGACCACTAAAAATAATAGGTATCTGCAAGATATTACTGAAATAAAGACACAGCTCAGCAAAGCCTTTATTTGACTTCTTAAAGGAGAAAAATATTGAAAACCATGGCACGGATGATAATCCTTTAAGAAAATGTTACAGAGTAAGCAGTTATAAAAGGAATTGAGGCCTGAAAATTACTTCATAGGATATAATGTTTTAAAATATTTCTAAACTATTTCAGGAAGCTCTAGAAAACATCTCTCTCCCCCCAACAAAACCTTTTGAAACTGTTTTGTGAGATTAATCATCCATAGGTTTCTTTTCTTCTTTTCCTGTATCTAAATCTCTAATATGGAGATTAGGGCTAGTTTTCGGTTGTGGATTTTTTTTTTATACAAATGAGGTCTCACTATGTTGTTCACCCAGGTCTTAAACTCCTAAACTCGAGCTATCCTCCTGCCTCAGCCTTCGAAAATGCTGGGATTACAGGTGTGAGCCACCACACCTGCATAGATTTCTTAAGACACTCCCTCATGTCATCATTCTTGCTAGATTCTAAATTATAAAGCTTGTTGGCTTCAGATTTATTTTTTTTATTCTTTTTTTATCTTAATTGGTAAAGCAAATAAAACCAGTATTGGAGATCTCAGCAAGAGGCAGGGACTCATCAGAATCACTTGTGTTTCTGCCATAGTCTTTTCATTTTCCCCTTCAAACACACTAACACACTTGAGCAGTACTTTAGGAAAAGTATACATCATAAGCAGAACTTCAGCAAGTTCATTAGGTTGGTACCATTCTGTCTCGTGATCTCACTCTTCTGATGCTAGCAAGGTGGAGGATAAAGCACCTTACCTCACTGTGGTGCACAGCAGGTGATGGGCACAGGCAAGCATCCAATAAGGTGCTTTCTTACACACTTGTAATTTTGGGGCCCAAGGTATTGTGGGAATGCTAGAGATACCATGAGATTAAAATACAGTGTCAATTCTAGCATGTGTAAAGTATCACCAGACTTGATACTAAATCGGAAATGCTCAGCCTGTATTCTGGATTTTATATGTATTTCAAATTTTCATAAATTAATTTGTAGTTTTGAATCTTCTCGTCAGTTTTCCAGAAATTTTATATAGCCATGAAGTAGATTGTATTATTATGCTCTTTTATCAGCTGACTTATGTATTAATAATATATTCTGTGATTTTTAGGAGGAAACACAATTATTACTAGAAAACCTGCATGTTTATCATATGAATTACTTCCTGGTTTTGAGATGTCTTCATAAGTTCACCTCTTCTCTTCCCAAGTATCCACTAGGTCGACAGGTAATCCAAGCCACTTCATTTGGAATCTGTGAAGTAGGAATGTTAGTATTTTCTTGCTTTGGTTTTTGTAGCATTCAGGCATCAGAATGTGAAATGAAGCCAATCTTTACAATGAGAGCACAATCTAAATCCATTCCAGCTGTACACATTACTGGTAATTGAAATTGTTTTTTGTTCAGATGGCCACAGCTAGAAACAGCCATATGAATCCCAGTGGTGTTGCTTTCCCTACAATGTTTTTGTACTAAGGCATTTGAACTTTCCTTCTTTAACACTTGCTTGTCACCTATACTGAGAGAGCTGTTTCTCTTTCCTTAATGGAAGAGGGAATTTGTTTGAGAATGCTTGATAGTTAACCTTGCACTATACCCAGAATAAAAAGAGAAGCAGTACTTCTGCTCCTTGAAAAATTATGCTCAGCTGGCCTTTATGTCATACCATAAACCTGTCAACCATCTGTAGAGTAGATTTTAGTGGAGGAATTCCATATTCCTAGATCATCTTAGCTCAAAGCTTTGGAGAACAAATACCAGTATGTAAGAATGACTTGGCTAGGTGTAGTGACTCATGCCTGTAATCTCAGCACTTTGGGAAGCCAAGGCAGGTGGATCACCTGAGGTCAGCAGTTCAAGACCATCCTGGCCAACATGGTAAAACCCTGTCTCTACTAAAAATACAAAAATTAGCCCGGTGTGGTGGCACATGCCTGTAGTCCCAGCTGCGAGGGAGGCTGAGGCAGGAGGATGGCTTGAACCTGGGAGGTGGAGGTTGCATTGAGCTGAGATCACTGCACTCCAGCCTGGATGACAGAGTAGACTCCGTCTTAAAAAAAAAAAAAAAAAGAATGACTTTTTCATGAGGTGATTTTTGCCATTGAGCCTTAAATGAGCCTTTTTTTCCTCATTTTTCCTTTATCAGTTTCTTCTTTTAAAATGACCAGTGATATTAGCCAATCTCAGTATAGTCTCATTTTACTTTTATGTAAATTGCGTTCTTATAAAGCCTGATCCATGAGATATATGCCAAGTCTATTATTATCTAAAGAAAATGACTTTTAATAACATTAATTTTTTTGTGTTGACCAGAAATGATTTTGCCAGACTAGTAGTGTATATACACTTTTGGTTCTTCACAAATGTGTTGTTCACTTACAGATCAGAGAGTTGTACTGCACATGTTTAGAAAAGAACATATGGGATTCAGAGGAGTATGCATCAGTCTTGCAGCTGCTGAGGTAGTTTTGTTTTTTCTTGTTTTTCTGTTTTTGTCTGCTATAAGCCTGCCAGTAAGTAGCACCTTCCTCTAGAACCCTGCCTGCCAAAAAGTTTCATAGATAGCCATGTTGTGTCTAAGAATAATTGCATATATCTTGAATTTATCCATGTAGCTTATGATGTTTTTAATATAGCAACCATCCATTTCTTTGCTGGTTTAACCTTGCATTTGAGCTTGTGGTTTTTAAAGGAAAATCCATGATTGTTTAGTCAAATACTGACACTACCCTATGAGAACTTAGCTATGGATCATTTGAATCCAGCCAACTTGACATCATGGCAGGGAAAGCAAGTCATGAAAAGTGAGGTCACCATGTCCCCAATCTGGTTGATGGAGGAAGGGCATCACTGGGTGATACGTAGCCAGTGGTCACAGCTGACCTTGATTAGGAGCAGCAAGGAGTAGGCAGTGGCCTTGGTGCCTTCCCCCACCTTAATATTGGCTAATTCATAAATTATTTATCTAAAATATACAAGTAAATAAGATATTTTAGTGTTAAAGTTATTATTTATATTACTTGATTTCACTTCTTACATGTATAGTTACTTTTTAGTCTTCCATAAAAATAATGACACTTGGTTAGTGATAAGGGGAAATCAAATGTGAGCTAAGTTTCGCCAGTTTTATAATTTTCCTTAGAGGTTGTAAATGCTTATATAAAAATATTTTAAAGAAGTCTGAAAACTGAATATTTATTAAGTCTTGCTTTCCTCTGGGCCCACAAGAAAAGAACAGATGGGCACAGTAGGAGGAAAATTCACACTGAAAGCACTTTAAATCCAGAGACTTCATAATACAAATATTAGTGATCTAGCAGGTGCAGCTTAAGATAGAAAATGAATTTCATGCTATCTGGAAAAATACCTCCCCATGGAAACTAGATTACCACTGAAAAGCTGTGTTTTATTTCATTTTTTAAAATCCCAATAAGATTTATTTTTTCTTATTTTTTTAACCCATAAGGAAACTAAAAAATCCCAATAAGATTTCTATGTATTTATAAGCTTATGTCAACTAGAGTATTTCTGAGACTTATTTTGCTTTCTATTCAAGTAAATATACCTATCTTATACACCCAGTTGAATCTTCCAGGGTTTTCTCTTTTAAGCTTTGTGATCAGTAATTGTCTTCCTTCTCCAGTGAGATGTTCCCAAATTCATAGATTCTTTTGTCAAGGAGGAACTTGTTCTTTTTGTTCTGAACCTCCCAACACCAGTTGTCTTAGGGTACAGTCAAGAACCAAGAATGCCACTTCCAAAGTAGGGTAAGGAAACCTGAGTGGCAGTAGTAATGGTGACAGCAGTAACCATCGCTTATTGAAGGCTTGCTGTGTGCAAGGCACTTTGTTAGGCACTCTCAGTACATTTTCCAATCTAAAACTCTTAATATACCTTTATGGTAGATATTATTAGTCACACTTTACCCCTGAAGAATCTGAAACACACACAGGCATTAAGTGACTTGCCTGAGACCACCTAGCTGCTGAGGGAACCAGGATTCTACTCCAGGTCTGACTTCAAAGCTGTTATACCTTCTGCTATTCTTTGCCAAAATCTAAAATACAGATTTGGAGATCTGAGTACAGCAGAAGCAAAAAATAGAAAGTGGGATTTCATTTTGCTAAGCTGAGGTCAGAAACATGGGCAGTCAAAAGCAAAGCAATGTAAAAAGCACTACACGTCAAATATAATACCTACAGCAAGGACAGGCAGGAGTCTGGGTCCTACAAAAGAGGAAAGGAATCAGGGAACCTCTGGGCTGGAATCAGCCTTTTCTCCTTTGTACAGATTTGATGTAGACCAGAAGTCAGGGACACTTTTTAGTTAAGGCATACTCAGTAGGCATCACCTAAACTTAACGAGACCTTTCTCATCACCTGTCTTGAAACTTTATTTAACTCATTATAGAAAAGACTAAAATGATCCCTGAATGACGCTTTGGAAAGAATAACTGCTAAGGTACTATTAGAAACATAATCTAATTAAATTTCTTATTTGAAATTTTTTGTAAAAATCAGCTTAAATGATTTTTCAAGAAAAAATCCTTTTTACAGATTGAGCGTCTCTAATCTGAAAATCTGAAATTCAAAGTCCTCTAAAATTTGAAACACTTCAAATTTCAAAACTTTATGAGCACTTGTGATACCACAAGTGGAAAATTCCACACCTGACCTCATGAAATGGGTTGCAGCAAAACAGGCACACCACACAGTTTATTCAGCTTGCCATCATTTGTTGCTGTTGTTTAACACTGATACAGGATTACTTAGTTACACTGAACACAGTATTTTTTCACTGTACCAATGGTGTGTCCTGTTTTTTAAGTGTTAAGTGCTTATATGTGAATAAGTGTAAGAAAATGGTTGCATATGAATTCAAGAGTTAATAATGATGGGGATACCAAACAACTACAGATTGATTGTCCATCTAGTTGGCCGAGATAGTGACACCTTTGCTTTCTGATGATTCAGTGTACCTTGTTTCATGCACAAAATTATTTAAATTATTGTATGAAATTTCTTTCAAGCTATGTGTACAAGGTGTATTTGAAACATAAATGAATTTTGTGTTTACACATGCATCCAATTCTCAAGATAATCTCATTATGCACATATAGCAAATATTCCAAAATCTGAAAAAATCCAAAATGCAGAACACTTCTGTTCCCAAGCATTTCACATAGGGATACTCAATCTGTATGTGGAAGCTGACACGTTTAAATAATCATAGATCAGATGATATCTAGCCCATTCAGAGGAGTATGGCTGTAGACATCCCTTTACCCCTAATTCTTCTGCTTTGTTTGGGAAGAACATGGAAGAAAAGGTGACTTCTGCCCCCGCTGCTCTTACCCCCACTATAGTGGCTTCCTACCTTCCCCCAACAACTCTCTTGCGTGTTAGAGAGAAGGGGCTCTCCCAGCACAGAGTTGCATTCCTCCCCCCAATTTATTCTAATTTATTAATTTAGTTCCACCCCTTCTGAGCCTGCAGCCTGGGGACTGCAGAGTAGCTGCCCTAGCCCTTCCCAGGCCTGACCCAGTCTGGGGAGCAGGACAAGGCTTGGGTGTGGCCCTGTTGGAGGTTGATCTTGCTGTTTTTATTTCTTGCCTTTATGTTTGTGTTCTGTGATACTGTTGAGAAAGAAGAGGCCAGGCACAGTGGCTTACAACTGTAATCCCAGCACTTTGGGAGGCTGAGGTGGGCGGATCACTTGAGCTCAGGAGTTTGAGACCAGCCTGGGTAACATGGTGAAACCCCTCCTCTGCCAAAAATACAAAAACAAAATTAGCCTGGCATGGTGGTGCACATCTGGGGTCCTGTCCTCGGAGGCTGAAGTGGGAGGATCACCTGAGCCTGGGAGGCAAAGGTTGCCTTGAGCTGAGATCACACCACTTCACTGGAGCCTGGGTGACAGTGAGATTTCATCTCAAAAATATACATATAAAAGAAAGAGAAAAATAAAGAAATGTGAGCAAAGCAGAAGGAGGTGGATTCAAACCCCAGTATGTCACGGCTCATGCCTTTTCTTTAGTGGTGGGAGACCCTTATCTTGTAAAGGGAATGTGTCCCCTTCCTCAACCTCTAGTGTATTTGACAGAAAACAAAACCTCCCAATAAAACTGTTGAAACCTGGAAAATAAAACAAACAATATGTCATCTACTTGATGAAATATCTGGTGACCATTTAAA
Organism: Colobus angolensis palliatus; assembly: GCF_000951035.1. NCBI lineage: Eukaryota > Metazoa > Chordata > Mammalia > Primates > Cercopithecidae > Colobus > Colobus angolensis. Next base: position 1,789,107 of record NW_012115189.1, read on the forward strand.
AAACATTTACAGTGACTTTGTAATAATGTGGGAGAATGTTTATGTCACATATTTATTAATGGAAAAAGACCAACATAATTTTATATCACAGTTATTTTTTATGTGCAACAGACATCGATGTGTGTGGGGAGCATGCAAGTACGCATTTATAATATATGCCATAATTGGACATGAGCGCAGTGGTTCTGCGTGTGTTCTGCCTTTCCTTGCTCGGTCAACTCTTGGAGTATGAAGACCACATCCCTGTATGGGATACGAGTGGGTTAGTTTTTCACTCAACCCTGTGTCATTATATAAGGATATGTTTCCATTAAAAAGCCATTTGGGAACAGAAGGTAGTAACAAATGATGCTAACCCAGCAGTGAACTAGGTAAGTACAACTGTTTTTCATTATCAGATGTGAAAGACTGTAAGAGGAAAATTGTACCCCTCTATTGGAGAGAATTTCTAAACACCCATCTAGAAATCAAACACTAGGCCAGTAATTTTTCATATTTTTAAAATTCACAGAACCTTGCACAAATAAGATTTTAAGGGTTATTGTAAATCAGAGCCAGCTGGGCACAGTGGCTCACGCCTGTAATCCCAGTGCTTTGGGAGGCCAAGGTGGGGCAGATCACGAGATCAGGAGATCAGGAGTTCAAGACCACCCTGACCAACATGGTGAAACCCCGTCTCTACTAAAAATACAAAAAATTAGCCAGGCGTGGTAGCAGGCACCTGTAATCCTAGCTACTCGGGAGGCTAAGGCAGGAGAATCGCTTGAAGTTGGGAGGCAGAGGTTGCAGTGAGCTGAGACCTTGCCATTGCACTCCAGCTTGGGCAACCAAACGAGACTCCATCTCAAAAAAAAAAAAAAAAAGTCAGAGCCTTAACTTAAAGGAGTATGTTGGATCAGCCAGCGCTGAAGAGTACTACAGCAGTAGATTATTGAACTGGGGATAATGAAAAGTGTGTCCCACATCTTAGGGGAATTTATGTCCCCTACCTCATCAATTGAGAATTACTCATCTACATTTATTCCATTTTCTTTCAAATAAGGAAACCAAGGCCAGAAACATTGACTTTTGTACAGTTGACAGAGCTGAAACTCTTTCAACCCTATTCCAGTTACTTAGAGGTGGTAATAAAAAGAAATTTATGGTTTTGTGGCCAGTAGTCCATGTTCAGAGTGTATCCAAAATTTTAAACCAGCAGAGCAAGCTTCTGTGGACTCAGACCCCCCTCCCCCATCCTGACACTAGTCATATTGGCACAGGACACAGATATAAATGAAAGGAGCCACAGTGTCTAGTCTGCTTATCCTAAGTATAACCTTATGAACTTGCAAAGAAACAGACTTACAAATCGAAGGTGATTGATAGCTGGAGGAATTTATCTTAGGCTAAAGGAATTATTCTAATTTCTGAGTAAGGCTTTTGACTTAAACAGTAATATATTAGCAGGTCAGCTGAGCTTTCATTGAGTTAAAAAAAAAAAGACCTGAATAATGATACTAACATTTGATCACTTCAGCTTAGTTCAAAGAGACTAGAAATTTGGACTCTAAGTAATGCATTATTTCCTGACTTTGCAGATCAACTTTAGGTAATATTTAAAGATCTACTTAGGAAAAATGACACAGCTCCACAATCTATGATATGCTTCCTAATAATCTAACTTATGATGATGTAGATTTATCCATCCAAGAGTTTTATGAGACTGCATCATTAAAATATAATTTCTGGCAGGGCACAGTGGCTCACACCTATGAATTACAGCACTTGGGAGGTCAAGGCAGGCAGATCGCTTGAGCCCAGGAGTTAAAGACTGGGCCTGGGCAACATGGAGAAAACCCATCTCTACAAAAAAATACAAAAATTATATGAGCATGGTAGTGCATGCCTATAGTCCAAGCTACTTGGAGGCTGAGGCAGGAAGATCACTTCAGCCCAGGAGATTGAGGCTGCAGTGAGCTGTGATTGCACCACTGCAGTCCAGCTTGGACAACAGAGTGAGGCCCTGTCTCAAAAAAAAATAATAAATAGGCCAAGCATGGTGGCTCACGCCTGTAATCTGAGCACTTTGGGAGGCCAAGGTGGGTGGATCACCTGAGGTCAGGAGTTCGAGACCAGCCTGGCCAACATGGTGAAACCCTGTCTCTACTAAAAATACAAAACTTAGCGTATGGTGATGCATGCCTGTAATCCCAGCTACTCAAGAGACTGAGGCAGGAGAATCAGTTGAACCCGGGAGGCAGAGGTTGCAGTGAACCGAGATCGCGCCACTGCACTCCAGCCTGGACAACAGAGCGAGACTCCGTCTCAAAAAATTAATAACAAAAATGAAAAATAAATAAAAAAATAAATTAATATAATATAATTTCTTTGTTTTAGAAAAGGAATTACCAATCCTGAATTTTCATCACATCAGGGCCTTCACAATTATCTGTAGGCTTACAGGTGATGAAATCAGGCTTGGGGCAGAATGTTAAAGTTTTCTTTAAAACAAAAGACATTGAGAGTCACTGTTTTTTGTGTAATGGTTTCCAGGCTTCAATGTGCATAAGAATTAGCTGAGATATGGCCAAGTGAGGTGGCTCATGCCTGTAATCCCAGCACTTTGGGAGGCAGGCGGATCAGGAGGTCAAAGAATTAGCTGAGATATTAATCATTTCAGCTCTTTCCCCAGAGCTTCTGTTGGGAACACTGGTATGGTGGTTCAGCAGTAATTTGCATTTAACAAGCACTCTGGCACATTCAGACAGATGGCCCAGGGACTGTACTTTGAGAAATACTTCTAGAAAATAAAGGGGGAGGTAAAAAAAAAAAAAAAAAGCTGGGGGGGAACTTTTGAGGAAAAAATGACGCTATCAAAGGAAAAGTCTTTATTTGTGGAGAAGCTGAATGGCTGTAGGCAGTTGATCTCAAGTTGGCTCCAAAACTGGACTGAGGTGTTCTACTAATAGTGAGCTAATGGTTTTTATCACAGTAAACAGAAAAAAAGATCTGAATTTGTATTTTGTTTTTCTTTATTAAACATTTAGTGCCTACTGCCACTTTTCTGCTAGCAAAATGAACAGATAACTAAGAAATATTAATTTTAAAAACTCAGAAATAACTCGTCAAACTTTGCTTTTTTATTTCTTTCTTGTGAACTCAGGGTTATACAGTCATCCATCACTGTCTGTAGGGGATTGGTTTTAAGAGGACACCATAAGTTCCATATATGAAATGGTATATAGTGTTTGCATATAACCTATGCACATCCTCCCATATATTTTAAATCATCTCTGCATTACTTATAATACCTAATACAATATAAGTGCTACGTAAATAGTTGTTACACTATATTGTTTAAAAAATAATGGCAAGAAAAAAGTCTGTACATGTTCTATACAATCTCTCCTCCACCCCCCAAAATATTTTCAATCCAAGGTTGGTTGAATCCACCAATGTGGGACCCACAGATATGGATGGCTGACTGTACTTTTAAAAATTACATCAATAGGCCAGGCATGGTGGCTCACACCTGTAATCCCAGCACTTTGGGAGGCCGAGGCAGGAGGATCACCTGAGTTCAGGAGACCAGCCTGGCCAACATAGTGAAACCCTGTCTCTACTAAAAATACAAAAATTAGCCGGGCATGGTGGCACACACCTGTAGTCCCAGCTATGAGGGTGGCTGAAGTAGGAGAATTGCTTGAACCCAGGAGGTGGAGGTTGCAGGAGTCAGCCAACCTGGCTAACATGGCGAAACCCCGTCTCTACTAAAAATACAAAAATTAACCTGGCATGGTGGCGCGTGCCTATAATTCCAGCTACTCAGGAGGCTGAGATGGGAGAATCGCTTGAACCTGGAAGGTGGAGGTTGCAGTGAGCCGAGATTGCGCCACTGCACTCTAGGCTGGGTGACTAAGTGAGACTCCATCCAAAAAAAAAAAAAAATTGCATCGGTAAAGTATGTGTGTATTTGAACTTACTAAAGTTGCTTCTAACCATGTGATGAATTAAATTTATTCTTTTTGATATATTCCACAAAAAAGCATGGCATCCCACAAAGGGCACCATGACTTCTAGGTGCTTCCCAGGATGAGCCAGTTTGAGAACTGTTCCCTTTAGAAAAAGTGTTCTTCACTAAGGCATTAGGTTAGGAAATTAATAATTATTGCATGGTTATTGCCTTGCTCATCCATTTTAAAAAAAAAGGTTTTTTTAAATGCTTTTTTTTTTGAAACCACTGATCAGATAACAAAGATAACCCTGGTCCTTACCTATACAGAATTTTGGTCAAATGATTGATGTAAACAGTAGAGAGCTACAATACAAAGTAGTAAGAGCTGTGATGGGTCAGGACAAGGGTGCTGAGGAACCGGTAGACTGGACAGTTAACCTCCATTTGTGGAGTTGGACAGCTTCTCTAGGAAGTGCCACCTAATATGAAATATGAAGGCTTAGGAGGAGATACACATACTTTTGGTTTCTGTTTCATTGTTATGATCCTACATAATTGCTTTGTTGTGTTAGTCCTCAAACGAGACAGTTTCTTATTTCTACATGCTTTTTAATTTTTTATGTGCTTTTTATTATTTTTCCATCTTTTTTGTTTTGTTTTGTTTTCTTAACTTCCAGTCTTCATTGATATATTTACATTTGCAAGTTTGAATTCTGAGTATTTTTCAAAACTGGCTAGTAATGGTAATGTCTGTTTAGAATTTGAAAACTCATCAGGCAAAAGATGTTTTCATTAGCCATGGATTGGCCAGTTTTTTCCTGTAGCCTGTTCTTATAATCAGACGTTTATATAATTGGTACTTAACCAGAAATTATTGACTTTCTGCGTGATGAAGCAGAACTCTCCATTGCCCTGCAGGATGATTGCTTTTAATGATTGCTTAATGATTATCTTTCTGTCTTAAGAAAATTTTTTTAAAAAATGACAACCTATAAAGCCTTTATTGTTTTTCTCAACTCCTGTGACAGATTACCTATAAAGCTTTTAATACATTAGATATCACAGGCATTTTTTGGACCATTTACCTGATAGTGAAATAAGTCTTTTTTTTTTTTTTTTGAGGTGGAGTCTCGCTTTGTCACCCAGGCTGGAGCGCAGTGGCGTGATCTTGGCTCACTGCACGCTCCACCTCCCGGGTTCATGCCATTCTCCTGCCTCAGCCTCCCGAGTAGCTGGGACTACAGGTGCCCGCCACCACGCCCAGCTAATTTTTTGTATTTTTAATAGAGACAGGGTTTCACTGTGTTAGCCAGGATGGTCTCAATCTCCTGACCTCATGATCCGCCTGCCTCGGCCTCCTGCAGTGCTGGGATTACAGGCGTGAGCCACTGCGCCCAGCCAGTTGTGAAATAATTATTTCTTAATCAGGTTGGATAAAGATAAATCACTCTTTTGTGGCATTAATGTGACCTATCTTAGACATTTTTTTTAAATTTCTCTCTGCTATTTTCTTTACAATTTTATTCTCTTTATTTTAAAACACAATGTTAGTTGGAATGCACCAAAATTGGAAAGCATTGTCTCACTGTCTCCAATTCTTCTCCCATTCTCTCTTTAACTGATTACAATTAGGTTTGTGCTCCCGATCACAACTAGTTTGATCAAAGTCACCAGTGACCTCCATGTTCCTAAATCTAGCATTAACCTGTTATCAGCATTTGACAACAGTTCATCACTCCTTTCTTAATGGACTTCTAGGACTTTCTTGGTTTTTCTCCTACCTCAGTGCATGCTCCTTCACATTCTCCTTTAGTGCTTTCTCTTCTCTCTGACATCTTAACATTACAGTGCCCCAGGGCTTAGTCATAATCCTACACCTCTCTCCTGAGTGCCAGGCTGTTATGTCCATTTATGTCCTCTTTAATACCTCCACTTAGATATCCAATACACACTTAAAAGTTAACATACCCCAAACTGAACTCCTGATCTTCCCCTGAAATCTGTCGTTTTCCTAAAACTGAACTCCTGATCTTCCCCTGAAATCTGTCGTTTTCCTACTGTCTCTTTATCATTCTGATTGTTCAAGCGAAAAGCCTGGACTCTGCCTTCGTAATTTATCCAGAATCAGACCTCTTCTTGCCACCTTCCTTCACTTGTACCACCATAGTCCAAGTCATTGTCATTGCTCACCCGGATTATTGCAGTAGCCTCCTTTCTGGTTTTTCTGCTCCCCTACAGGTTCTTCTCAAAGTAACAGTCAGAATAGTCCTTTTAAAATATTGCAGATAATGTTACTCCTTTGCTCAAAACCCTCCATTAACTCTGCATTTCACTCAGAGTAAAAGCCGTATACAGTGACACTACATAACCCCCTCCACTCCCCCGCCATGGCCTCTCTCTGATTACTGCTCATTTTCTCTCTCCATATCAGACATCTTGGCCTCCTTGTTTTGAATATTCCAGACATGCCCACTATGGAACCTTTGCACCCATTGTTCTGTCTGCCAGGAAAACCTCTTCTGGATATTTGTATGGCTAACTTCCTTTCCTCCTTTACATATTTGATCAAATGTCATCTTTTCAATGAGGCCCTAACCATTTAAAAATTGAAATCTTCCCCCTCCTGTGACTCTCCGCTTATTCTGTTCAATATTTTTCCATAACATTTATCAATTTTTAACACATATATCATATATATGATATAGATAGATAGTGTTTAGTGTCTGTGCTTCTCTCCCAGCTCTCCCACTAGAATGTAAGTTCCATGAGGACAGTGATTTTTGATTCGACAAAGTATACCTCAAATGCCCAGACCAGTGCCGTATGTAGTGTGCATTCAATAAATATTTCTTGAATGATTAGTTCATGACTGAAAAAGGAGTTGAAACCCAGTTTGAAAAAATGCTTGTCTGATAGCTACACTCAATCCTTAATTTTTTATTTGAGGTGCTATATATAAACACACTTTTTTGGAATAAGCTAAATATTTTGTAGTTATTTTCAAGTGATCTTCAGTTAGGTTTGGTTTATCCAAAGTGCTTGGCCCGCTGCAGTGGCTCATGCCTGTAATCTCAGCACTTTGGGAGGCCGAGGCAGGCGGATCACTTGAGGCCAGGAGTTCAAGACCAGCCTGGCTAATATGGTGAAACCCACTCTCTACTAAAAATACAAAAAATTAGCCACGCATGGTGGCGTGCAGCTGTAGTCCCAGCTACTCGGAAGACTAAAGGATGAGAACTGCCTGAACCCAGGAGGCAGAGGTTGTAGTGAGCAGAGACTGTGCCACTGCACTCCAGCCTGGCAACAGAGCAAGACTCCGCCTCAAAAACAAAACAAAACAAAACCAAAAAAAAGGTGCTTGCTATAGTCATTCTAATAATTAAGTGATAAAATAAGTCTTTTTCTGATATTACCCCTTGTATTATATAAGTTCGAAAACCAGTCATCCACTGTTAGCTATTTGCACTTCAGATTTTTTTCCACACACAAATGTATATTAAATAGTACTATATATGGTGTTCTACACTTGGCATTTTTTGTTTTTTGTGTGTTTGTTTTGTTTTTGTTGTGGTGGTGATTTTGGTTTGTGCCTAATCTACCATGGATGCCATGTTTTGAGATGCGATATAGCATGCTCAGTAAGAGCATGGATGTCAAGCTAGACTGCCTAGGTTCAAATCCCAGCTTTGCCAATTACCAGCTATTGGATTCTGGACAAGTTTACTTAAGTTCTCTGTGCCTTTGTTTTCTCATCTCTAACATGGGAATAATAATAGTATTTACATCATATTGTATCAAATGACACTTGATACACAAATGTGGGTATAAATGTTAGCTGTCATCATTAGTATTACATATTGCCCTACCTCATTGTTTATCATCACTATATAATATGTTTTTAAAGTGCTTTTTATTTAATCAGACCCTTTTTTGATATATATTTAGATTGTTTCTAATTCTTCACTATTACAAACAATAATCATGAGCAGTAGTAAGTCTGTATATTTGTATAACTATTTCCACAAGACAAAAGTAGATGTAAACATATTGAGTCTAAAATATAAACATTGTTGTACAGTGTACACTCACACCAACCATGTACCAATGTGTATTTCTTACACTCTTGCTGCTGCTGGATATTATCAGGCTTAAATATCTTTCTTAGTTTTCTTCTAGTATTTTATGGTTGATGAGCTAGTTCTTTTTCCCTGCTCCCATACCATACTTACATTTTTATTCTATCTGAAATGCATTTTTGTGTATAATGTGAGATAGTGGTCTGTTTTTTTAAAGCAGTTAATTCTAATACCCAATATCTTTTCCCCCACTGATTTGAAATGCTATCCCTGTGACATAACAGACACCCAATGTACACCTAGATCTCTTTATGAACTCATTCTCTTCTGTTGACCTGTCTATTCCCAAGTACCATCAATTTTAATAACTGTGGCTTAACACTTTAATATATTTACAGCCCCACCATACACACTCAAGTTTACACAGATTGTTGCTGTTTTTTAGAACAATTATTCCAGATACATTTTAGAATAATTTTATTAGGTTTTAAAATTTACGGCCAAGGGCCATGGCTCACACCTGTAATCCCAGCACTTTGGGAGGCCGAGGCAGACAGATCACCTGAGGTTAGGAGTTCAAGACCAGCCTGACCAGCATGGAGAAACCCTGTCTCTACTAAAAATACAAAATTAGCCAGGCATGGTGGTGCATGTCTGTAATTCCAGCTACTTGGGAGGCTGAGACAGGAGAATCACCTGAACCCAGGAGGCGGAGGTTGTGGTGAGCCAAGATCGTACCATTGCACTTGGGCAGTAAGAGCGAAACTCCATCTCAAAAAAAAATAGACATAGAAATAAAATTTACCCTGTGGAATTTTGTTTCAAACTGTTAAGAATATAGATTAATTTGGAACAATTTGTATCTTTACAATAGTGAGTGTTAAAATGTCTGTTCATTTATTCAGGGCTTTCTTTTATTATAGGTCATACACGTATATTATAATGTGTATTGCTGTGTATTCTGTAGCTTTTGTTTCCATTTTGAACATGGGCTTTTTTTTTCATTATGTAGTTTAATATAAGGTATTGATTATGTATATATGCATGCATATATAAGTATCTTTTATTCACTCACTTTTTTACACTCTTTTTTTTTTTTTTTTTTTTTGAGACAGGGTCTCTGTTACCTATGCTGGAGTGCAATGGCATGATCACGACTCACTGCAGCCTTCATCTCCTAGGATCAAGCAGTCTTCCTACTTCAGCCTCCTGAGTAACTGGGACTACAAGCGTGTGCCACCATGCTGAGCTAATTTTTTCTATTTTTTGTAGAAATGAAGGGTCTCACTTTGTTGCCCAGGCTGGTCTCGAATATCTGGGTTCAAGTGATCTTCCCATCGGCCTCCCAAAGTGCTGGGATTACAGGCATGAGCCACCATACCCAGCTCTTTTACACTCTCTATTTTATTTACAGTTCTCAGATTTTCTAACTTTACAGTCACATCATATGAAATGATAAATTTCATCCTCCTTCCTAACATTTATACTATTTCTTTTTCTTAATTTATTGTAGCATCTAGACTCCAGAATGATGCTGAATGATAGTGATGATAGCAGGCAGCATTGATTCTCTGTGTGTATAATTTTACTGGAAAAAAAAATTTTTAATGACTTCATTGGGGTTGGTTAAGTTATTATTTCTAATCAGCCTTACCTCAAGTCTTGTCATTTTACATTAATCCAGAGAATACTTGGGAAAGTGTAAGATCTTTCTGCTCTGGAAGCAAAACATAATCTTTGGCTAAGAATAAGAGGACTAGGCCGGGCACGGTGGCTCACGCCTGTAATCCCAGCACTTTGGGAGGCCGAGGTGGGCGGATCACCTGAGGTCAGGAGTTTGAGACTAGCCTGACCAACATGGTGAAACCCTGCCTCTACGAAAAATACAAAATTAGCCGGGTGTGGTGGCGCATGCCTATAATCATAGCTACTCGGGAGGCTGAGGCAGCAGAATTGCTTGAACCTGGGAGGCGGAGGTTGCAGTGAGCCGAGATCACGCCATTGCACTCTAGCCTGGGCAACAAGAGTGAAATTCCGTTTAAAAAAATAATAATAATAATAAGAGAACTAATAACTGTTTGAATCCCTGGCAGTTTAAATCTGAGTACCTTCTCCAATCAAATGCCACATTAAGTATTATGACTAATGAAGTTTGCTTCCAAAGTTATATGAAATAATGCCCTCTTTATTGGTCTCCTGGAGAATAGGCTAGGTTTGGCCTTCCTTGATACTCAATTATTTGGAGCTTCAAGTGGACAGGAGCTGTTGCTACCCCTATCCTGGGAAGCTCATCCTTCATGTGCTGCTAACTTGGGTTAGATCTTCTGCCAGCCGTACCTCACCCGTCTTTTCCCTCTAAGCAAGTCAGTGTGGCTGATTCCTTGGACACCAGAAATGCTAATCTTGTCTACTTGAATAGGCCTAAAGGTCAGGTTTAACACATTGTTCAAGTGTATGTGACTTTGAGTTAAGTTTCTTGTCATAACTTTATCTGGGCAATAGAAGGCCACAAATTTTAAATCTCAAATGTAATCAAGTATGAAATGTCTTGGCTTATTTTTCCTTGACCAGTTAGCTGCCTTTTACACATAAAGATTATATCTTAGATAATTATTGTAGAAAGAGGAATATAAGTTTTAATACTTTAAAAAGAAACTCTGGGGAAATTTCCTATTTGGTCTACCCCGAACAATTTCCATATTTAGTGATTGTCTACTTTTTGTTGTTGTTGGGGTTTAAATTTTAGTTCAAGTAACCAGTTCAATTTCTCAGTAACTATAGTCTATTTAGCTTTGTTTCTCTTTCTCCCAACTTAGCAATATTAGTATTTCTCCTCATTTTTTTATTATGAAAGATGTCAAACATAATTAGTTGTATTACCAAATGCCCACATTCTGGATTTGTCTGTTACTTCATGGTTAATATTAGAACTTTTAATCATCATAGTTTTAATGCTGAGAATAATTTGAGTATTTGTGTAATGCCACTGCTTAAAAATTCCTAATATTGGTCTGATTCCTTTTGATGCCATTACTGAGTGTGATCTTAGTGGAGAAATCCTGTAAGCTCCAAGAACCAGGTCCTAACTTTAGAATATCTGTGTTTTCTCTCCATTTCTAACAAAGATTTCTTCTATAGCTGTGAATGAGCTACTCAGCCACTCTGCCTGTGCTATAAGTAACAATTAGAATTGCCTACTTCATTTAAAGTTCAGTGGGTTTACTGACTGATACTTATAAAGCCCATAGGAGATGTAAAGCATAGTTTAAATGGTGATAATTAGAGAAGTGAGTGTAGTACTTATATTTTTGGTTCCTTCAAACAAGTTTATATTTAGCACATGTCATATCTTCTGTAGACATTTCTTATTTCATATGTATGTTTACATCAAAAGAAAGGAAAACTATCGTTAAATGCCTACTGTGTGGTAAACACTGTGCTAGAGTCTTCCAGTCCTTCTTTTCATTTAATTTTTAAGTCTCCATCTAACCTGTGAAATAAGGAAGTTACGATTTCCATTTTACAGACAATGAACCAAAGATCAGTTACTATACAATCTGTATAGTAACTTTGTTCTATATTACATAGTGTTAGAGCCACACTATTAATCCAGTCCTTTGTAAATTTTCTAAGCTACTCTTTATCATGAGAAACCTTTAAGAATTCTTCTGAATGTCACATATATGGAGGAAAATCTCTCCAAAAAATGTTGATAGCTACTAATGAAGAATTTCTTTTATCTTCTGAGCAGAAACATTTAATATATATTAAATAAAATGTTTTTTAAGTGTTAATTTTCTAGTTATATTACATTTCCTGTCACTGACTCTGTTCTAGGATGTTGGCAAAGGATGAACTGATGACCATACTTGAGAAATGTTTCAAGGTTTTTAAGTCTTCTTGTGAAAAGCACCTTGGCAGCACAGCTAAGAGAATAGAGGAGTTCCTGGCCCAGTTTCAGAGCCTCGATGGTAAGAGTGTATTATTCTCCCAATTCTATTGGCCATGACAGTCACTTAACTAAAATGGCATGGAAAACCCCACCTTCTGATGTGCCTAGAGATGAAGAGATAAAGTAGTTCATGATCAGTCAGTATGCCAACGCCTCATAGTATCACATTTTAACAATCACAAGTAGGCCAAATGTTTCTCTTCTAGATTTGTTTAAACAATGAAGAGCATCAAATGGGCAGAAAAAGAAATTCTTTCTCCCGTTCGACAGTTTGGAGGATTTGTCTTTAAAAAGTCAACAAAAAGAAATAAAAAATCTTCATAATTAAGAACTCTTTTTAGAGGTTTTTTCTTAAGCATTTCATCAAGTTCTTTATAGATTTCAAAAGCACTGCATAAATCATTTGTAAGCTTGAAAAATTAATAGCTATGAACTGCTTTCACAGCAATGAGGCTCATTGGTATGTTGATTACCAAAATCTGCATGAGGCTTACTTTAATCGGATTTACAAAAGCTAGAATCTTTCAGTCCTAAATTAACTGAAGCAGCCTGGCACTCTTCACTGTTGGAGAGTTACAGTTTCTCTCTTTTGCTTGACCTCCACATGATCATTTATATATCCTGAATGCTTAGGGTGTCTGATTGTATATAGGTAGCCATGTTCTGTTCCCTAAATGCTAGCTTTTCATGGGCTCTCTTCTTGCTGTTTCTAGCACCAAAGTATGGTATTCTTTTAGTAGAACAATAACAACAACAAAAAATATTGGTGTGTACCTTTTAGTTTTCCCAAATTTAGGGCAATTTTTTAATGGAGTTTTGGGGGGAAGGTAGTTTTTTTATATATAATCACATAGAATTGGACATGACATGTTGAAAATATCTTATGTAAAATATCTGTTTTAATCCTTTTTTATGTTTGGCAAGTACTTCTTTGTCTTAAAAATCTTTTGGCTTTAGGAAACTGCTTTTGCAAAAGTCTTCTCATATCTCTCCATACCTGCAATGTGAGGCACCTGATGAGTGCTCAGTCATGGAAGATGAAAGAGAATGTTTGCCTGACTAGAGTGGCCTGAGCAGCCAGAGTGCGGAAGTCATCAACAGGCACTAAGGGGTTTTCTTTCAGGTTATGTGTGGGTATTGCTCTTGCCACTGCAGCATGAGCTGAACTACTTTTCAGAACACAAAAACTTTTAAGGGCTGGATGTTGGTATCATTAACATCATTGAGTTCAGCTATAACCAGAAACTAAAGTCTAGGAAAAGACAGTAGCTTGTTTGAGATCACACAGTTAGTGGTAGCACTCAGACCAGAGCCCATCTCTCTTTTTTTTTTTTTTGAAGAGTCTTGCTCTGTCGCCCAGGCTGGAGTGCAGTAGCGCCATCTCGGCTCACTGCAAGCTCCGCCTCCCAGGTTCACGCCATTCTCCTGGCTCTCCGGCGTAGCTGGGACTACAGGCGCCCGCCACCACGCCCGGCTAATTTTTTGTATTTTTTTTAGTAGAGATGGGGTTTCACCGTGTTAGCCAGGATGGTCTCGATCTCCTGACCTCGTGATCCGCCCGTCTCGGCCTCCCAAAATGCTGGGATTACAGGCTTGAGCCACCGCGCCCGGCCGAACCCATCTCTCTTAACCACTAGTTCATTGTTTTTCTATTGCTGATTCACAATTTAAATATGCCTTAGTAGTGATCATTGGATCAGCAAGGAGCCACCCTTAAGTACATAGAGTAAAAGGCTTAGAAAAATAGAAGGTAAATAAGGTGTAAATTTCAATCTTTTACAAAATTGGACTTCTGGAGATTTCTGTAAAAATAAACGGCACATATAATTTTTTCTTCTTTTTTTGCTGGATACCATTAACTAGAGGTAATCTAGGCAAAATTTTAATTAGAGCTCATATTATATGAGCTCTAATTAAAAAATTCTGTGATATGCTAGAACTGAATAAAGGAATGCAACTTTTGAAATGGGAAGGTTGGAGATTAAGATGATTAGTAGACTAAAGAATAAAGAATTTTACAAATTAAAGCAAAATCACTATCTTGAAGAAATGTCTGTTATTTCCTAATTTTCAGAAGTGACTCATTATTAATAATAAATTGAAATTAAAACTCCCCACATTGGATGAGTAGAATAATAAACTGAAATTAAAACTCCCCACATTGGATGAGTAGAAAATATGCTATCTCTGTTCCTTAACATTTATTACATATTACAGTTTGGTTTTAAAATTACAGTTGGGAAGAGTTAAGTAGGGCAGAGTGTCATATCAGATTATTTTGAGACAGGATCTTGCTGTGTTTTCCAGGCTTAAGTGCAGTGGTGCAGTCCTAGCTCACTGCCTCAGAATTCCTGGGCTCAAGTAATCCTCCTGCCTCCACCTCCTGAGTAGCTAGGACTACAGAAAAGGCCCACAACACCCAGTTGATTTTTTTTTTCTTTTTTTGGAGACAGAGTCTCCCTCTGTCCAGGCTGGAATGCAGTAGCATGATGAGCTCACTGCAGCCTCTACCTACCAGGAACGATCCTCCCATTTCAGCCTCTCAAGTAGCTGGGACTATAGGCACGTCCCACCATACTTGGCTAACTTTTTTGTATTTTTGTAGGGACGAGGTTTTGCCATGTTGCTCAGGCTGGTCTCAAACTGCTGGGTTCAAGCAATCTGCCTGCCTCAGCCTCCCAAAGTGTTGCGATTACAGGCATGAGCCCCCTCATCAGCCTAATTAATTTTTTTTTTTTTTTTTAAATAGAGACAGTGTCTCACCATGTTTCTCAGCCTGGTCTCGAACTCCTTGTCTCAGGTGATCCTCCCACTGTGGTCTCCCAAAATGCTGGGATTATAGGAATGAGGCACTTCGTTCAGCCCATATTAGATTTATTTCAAAGGTATATTGGGTTTATTAACATGTAGCAGACTACATGTTAATGACATGGGACAAAGAAGCTAGTAGACATTTTAACCTTTAGTTATGTCTTTTTTGAACCAGAAATTACTTATAGCTAAAAAGCAGTTTATCCTTTAAGCCAGTACATATTCTCCAGCTGCATCCTCCTGTCATAGTTTTAGGCCAAACAAACCATGTGTGTGGAGTTCACAAAACCCAACCTGCACTTGAAGGAGAATATGAGAGCCTTATGCTCTCTAGAAGGAGCATAGCTATACATTTAAGCAGTTATGGTTTTCTTTCCGTTTGCTAAAGAACCATGATACCTTTACGTTTCAGTGGATTATTTCAAAACTCTTAGACACTACCCTCTTCATACTCAAATTGTGTTGTTTACAATCTTGACATAATCAAAGGAAAACAGTTTTAAGATTGTATGATTTTTTTAAAAAGCTATGTATAATATCAAAAATATTTGAGACTCACTGGGCGTGGTGGCTCACGCCTGTAATCCCAGCACTTTGGGAGGCTGAGGCGGGTGGATCACCTGAGGTCAGGAGTTTGAGACCAGCCTGGCCAACATGGCAAAACCCCTTCTCTACTAAAAATACAAAAATGAGCCAGGCATGGTGGCCGGCGCCTGTAATCCCAGCTACTTGGGAGGCTGAGGCAGGAGAATTGCTTGAACCTGGGAGGAGGAGGTTGCAGTGAGCCAAGATGGCGCCACTGCACTCCAGCCTGGGCAACAGAGCAAGACTCCATCTGGGAAAAAAAAAAAATTTTTTTTGAGACTTTTTGCTGTTGGTTTGAGGGAGTTTTGTTAGGTTGTATTTTGTTTTGTTTTCATTGTGGTAACACTTCTAAAATTCAGTAGCTGGTTTTTTGAAGACATCACTACAGCACAAGTTATGTATTAATTATTGGCCTTTAGCTTCTGTAAGAAATCATTTATCAGATGGAATCTTGATCCCTTGCCACATTAAAAATATATATATAGGTGAAACTTTTACTTCCTTTGGAATAGTAGAAATGTTTGTTCTCTTGACTTGGATTTACCCTCATTGATGTCTATTGGTTTTGTGTTAAAAGCAGAAACCAAAGAGGAAGAAGATGCTTCTGGGTCACAGCCAAAGGGGCTTCAGAAGACAGACCTTTATCATCTTCAGAAGGTCAGATTACTTTCCTTCCTTCCAGCTGCATCCTGTGACACTCCCTTTTTTCAGTTTGTGCTCTAGATTAGCTCTGCCTGGATGTTTTTGTTTTCATTTTTAAACCACAACCAGGAACAAAGCAGACTTTTAACTCACTTCTAAGTTGAACATCCTGTTAGTCCCATTGCCATCATCACTCTACATATACCCATTCTGGAATTTACTAGCTAACATAGGTGGAAACCATTCTGTGGGCTCAGCCAGAGAAAGAATTAACTAGCAATAAGAGAAAATGGGGACATGGCTGCACAAAAGAAATCTGATTTTTTTTTTATCTGATGTATTTTTCTGTTTGATCAAACTGAGAGATTTAAAAGAGTCTAACTCATTAGTTTTAGTTACTTTTCTTGATTTTTTAAAAATGCATATTCAAGTATAGAGCAGAAATTGAGCCACAGAATGTCCAATATATTCTTTTTCAGATAGTTCTAACTTTAGGATCTTGATTGTCAAAATGAAGAACCTTCTTTGTACTATGATACCAAATTATGATAAAGGTAGAGTAAAAGTTCAATCTAAGTAAAATAAAACACATGGAACCTATTCTGTTAGTATGGCAAAAAGGCAAGATTTTTTTCTTTATCCTGTTAAGTCCTTTTCTTAAATGAATTAATGAACTGTGGATACCGAGCACTCTGCCATGTAATTTGGTAGTAAAGTGAACTGCCCTTTTCCTCTTTCCCTAAAAATTTACTTGTATATTATAAAGCAAAACACCTTTGAGGAGAGATTCTTGCCAGACCTTAAAAATAAAACGAATAAACAAAACCCATTTTGATCTTTCTCTGTACATCCTGTCTTATGGAAAAGGCATCAGCTGCTTCTATAGAACTTAGCAACAGAGCTCCCTCTGAGGGGTTTTCTCTCTCAGGATCACTAGAAAAGGTATGTTCTTTTATCCTAGTCCTTATTGGAAATGAAGGAGTTAAGAAGAAGTAAGAAGCAAACCAAATTTGAGGTACTCAGAGAAAATGCTGTGAACTTCATTGACTGTCTAGTGAGGTAAGTCTAAATTTAGCTCTTAGGAGCTAAAAATCATGCTGTTTTTCCAATAACACTGGTGTCATAGCTGTCGATAGCCAGTCCAGAACATTTTTCTTTCAGGTTAGGCTTTATGCTTTTCATGTCTCTCCATCCAGCTTAGAATTGTAATTTTTATTCCTTTTCCATCATTATCAAGATGTCTAATCAAATGACTTAGTTCATTCTTTTACTCTCAGTTCAAGAATATAGGCTTAAATTTGATCTACTTCATTAGGCCAGGTAGGGAGAGATGAGATAGAAAGTGAGTGTTTCTCCCCTATCTAATAACAAAGTATTTATATTACACTTAATCTTTGCTAGGAGTAAATGCTGGATCTGAGCCAGCCCAGAAAACAGAGCAGACTAGCCATGCTGCTCTATTTTATCCTGAAGAAAGAACATTTAATTCTAAACAATGGCAGTGCACCTCATTATCAGCACTAAATTTATGTTGAGACATGTGCTTGGTAAATTTAGAAGTCTACCAATCCAGCCTGTATTTTAGGATGGTTCCTTTTTAGGAAACCCAGATCATTCTGATTCATGGATTTCCCAAAAGTCAGCTTTATGTAGCTGTGTAAAATCACCCACCTAATTTTGGTGGAAGTTGGGCATGCTACAGAAAAAAATGAGAAGTATGCAAAAGAAAATGATTTAATAACCTGTGGTGAGGGGGGAACATATTTATTGTAAATTTTAATGGCAGTTTAAACCCAACAGAAGGCTAGGCACTGAATAAAGTACTGAGAAAACAGCAGCACAATTATTAAAGACAAAGAGTGCTTTTCTGACAGATTACATGTCTTTTCTGAAAGTTAAAAGTTTTGTTTTCCAGAATAATGTGGGGACAGTCATTGTTCCTACTCATTGGGGAGAAACTGCTAATGCCATGAAAAGGTCCAAAACGGTCAACCAGCACCTTGGGAGGCCAAGGTGGGCAGATCACTTGAGGTCAGGAGTTTGAGACCAGCCTGGCCATCATGGTGAAACCCCAACTCTACTAAAAATACAAAAAAATAGCTGGGCATAGTGGCGCACACCTGTAATCCCAGCTACTCGGGAGGCTGAGGCAGGAGAATGGCTTGAACCTGGGAGGCAGAGGTTGCAGTAAGGCAGTCGTGCCACTGCACTTCAGCCTAGGCAACAGAGCAAGACTCCATCTCGAGGAGAAAAAAAAAAAATGTGATGAACTGCAATATTGGCCAAATGCTGGTCAAAAATTACATTTCAGAACTCATAGAGTTAACCTTGCCCTACTGGGCTTTTCTGTTCTTGTAGAGTATCTAGTCCCAAACTCTTGACTCTTCCCTTTTACCAAGTAGTCACTAAAAATAATTTTACAATGTGATTTGCCAATTTTAGGCCAAGTGTCAGGTTCCAGAGTTCTTACAAATTCCAAATTGTAAGAACTCAAATTGTGGGCTCTGAAACCACATCAGCCATTTCCCTTTCATGATCCTTCACCTAATATGTCTGACTTTTTACCTTTCTGAGCAGTTGTTGAAGTAATCCTCAGTATGATTAAATGTGTTTTGTTGTAAAATCACAAAATCTCCCATACTAGGATTTAGTGTCTTTACCAAGATTGTCCCAGGAGGGAAGAGATTAGAATTATAGCATGTTAAAGCTAAGAGAGAACTGAAGAGTCAGTCCTGCGGCAGCTAAAGCCCAGAGAGGGGCTGTGACTCATGCAAGGCCACACAGTCTCATTCTCCTGACACCTGTCAAAAGGCCCTCTCCATTTCTCTATACTGTCCTCAATGGCCACACCACAGACATCTGGGCAGAGCTTGGGGTTATGGAGAAAGGATGTCCTTTATAGACAGATATAAGCAGGAGACTTCAGGAGGCAGAGTTCACAGTATACTATGAGCAGCTCTTGGCAAAAACACTGACAGGCAAGAATAAGTTGCCAGATCTTAAGAGCTGAGAATAAATTACCACTTTCTAAGTTACTGTTTTTGCCAATAGCAAGCTTCAACTTTGTAGCCCTTGTTGATACTAATTCTACCAGTTGCTTCAGAACCAGCTCTTTCAGGGAAGGCCTATCATTTGTCTGGTCTGAATCCAAAATGAGCATAATGCAGTGCTCTAGTGCCAGACTCATCGCTTATTTCTTCTCACGTAAATAAGTCGCAGAAATATATTTCTATGCCAATCTCCAAGTCTACAGTCAGATAAAAATTCTAATGTATAACGTATTTGTCGTTGTTGTTCAACTAATGTAGCCAGTGGAAACAAAATTAAGGCAGATATTTTATTTTTTGCTCTGATGGTTCTTTGAGGATATCTAGAGAGGTCTTTTGCCTTGGGAAATGCTTGCATTTCTATATATCACATGTAAAAATGTTAAAATGTGAGGCAATAGTTTGAGTTTCTGAAGTTGACTCTGTCTGGCCTTGACTCTGTCTGGTTGCCTTGTCTGGTTGCCTTGAGTTTCTGAAGTTGACTCTGTCTGGTTGCCTTGTAATAAGGATATCCAATCCTTATTACATAGCAGGGACTGCAACAAGATCTTTTAATGACAGCCATGTATAATGATTGGGAAATAACTGCATGAGGTTAGTGTAGGAAGAGTTTATGGTCAGAAATTACAAATTGGTAGCCAGCCATCACAGAAACTGTTTCCTGAAGCTACAGCTAAGTTAACTTAACCTTGAGTAATTAAGATGTTAACAGTATCTGAGGTATAGAATACTGGTCCTTAGTGATGATCAAGTCAAAATCATACACTCTGCAAGTAAGTTTTGTTCCAGTTAACTCTGGAGAAGGAGCAGCACCTAGAATTAGAATGAGCAAGGGGGTCACTAGCTCTTGAGATGAGGGAGGAAAGGGGTATGGTGAAGAGTGATGTCCATGTTGAATACCCTTTCCACTTCCTCTCTTCTTCAAAGCTCCTGGCCACATTGGGACAACACAAGTGTAGGGGATTTCTAGGGAGTGGTATCCTCTCCAGAAGAGGAGAACGGATACTTGGAAGAAGGGGAATAATGTCCCCAGTGACTGGGCTGAGGTAGCTGCTTTGCTCTGCTTGTACTGGTGGGGAAAGGAGCTGACACAAGCTGTCATGTGGCCAAAATACTTTAGGCTCAGGATTGGACTAAGCCCCAGAAATCTTCTTTATGAAGTCATGTGAGTTAACTATATACTTTAATCCAGTTAGTGACATTACTCTGTCTATGGGTTATGTGTGCCAAAGCTTCTCCCCTCCAATTTGCTACCCTCTAGGCATCCAGGATATCACTGTCATGGCATAGACCACCTGATGGGCTCATTATACATGCAAAGTGAATTTTTAATGCCATATTTTTTAGTTCAGAATTTATTAAAATTGTTTTATCATCCAGCTCATAGGTGAAAAAAATCCCAAATTATGGCAGATTTTTTTATAAGTGAAATTTTATTAATGATTTGTTTTTCAATACTCTGAAACTAAGATTTAGCCTTTTCTGCCTTCTAACGTAAAAAGTAATTCTGATATATAAAAAACTTTTGGGCCGGGCCCAGTGGCTCACATGTGTAATCCCAACACTTTGGGAGGCCGAGGCGGGTGGATCACCTGAGGTCAGGAGTTCAAGACCAGCCTGGCCAACATGGTGAAACCTTAGCTCTATTAAAAATACAAAAATTAGCCAGGCGTGTTGGTGGGTGCCTGTAATCTCAGCTACTTAGAAGGCTGATGCAGGAGAATCGCTTGAACCCAGGAGGCAGGGTTGCAGTGAGCCGAGATTGCACCATTGTACTCCAGTCTGGGTGACAAGAGTGGAACTCAGTCTCTAAAAAAAAAACTTTTGAGATGTCATTTCCATGAAAGATATCAACTGAAAATTTTCTGTGATCCAAGAAGAATTTCCTGAACTCTTAATTCCGGGCCTTTGTTTAATATTGCCAAAGGTTAAATGTTTGTAGTGCTAGAAAATATAGATATCTGTTTTCTCATTTACTTTAAGAAATGCTATCTTAAAGATTTCTGAGCAGAAATGTAGTATATGTGCATTTGTTCCTAAAGGTTTAACTCAGAACTGAAATATACAGCTTCTTATAAAGAGTCTAGAGGTAGTTTTAAAACCCATTATATGGAAGAGATGCAATTCTGAGTGAAACTGTATTAGATCTGATATTTGGGTTTGTTTCATTTGTTTCTTTTTGGTTGTTGATTTTGCTTTTAGTAAATGGTTCGGTCCTCTACAGAGAGAGGATTGACAAAAATGTTGTAGTGGAAATTGAAGTCCAACAGAGCCTAAAGGAAAAAAATGTATATATGTATATATATATAAAGAAAATAAACCTGTGCTTATCTAAACATGGATGCCTGACTGGCTGTTTCAGAGAATACCTTCTGCCTCCTGAGACACAGCCTCTCCATGAGGTGGTGTACTTTAGCGCTGCCCATGCCCTTCGTGAACATTTAAATGCTGCTCCGCGAATTGCCCTCCATACTGCACTCAACAATCCTTACTATTATCTAAAGGTAAGATGAACATTTAGTTCTCTGATTTGGTTTAGTTTAGGTTTGGTCTCATTTTGGATTCAATTCAAAATAAAGATTCAGAAATTTCAACTTATATCGATTATATTTAAAAATTTACCAAAAATGAAGCTGCCATTATTGAATTCTCTTTTTTTTTTAGATGGAGTCTCACTCTGTTGCCCAGGCTGGAGTGCAGTAGTGCGATCTTGGCTCACTGCAACATCCACCTCCTGGGTTCAAGTGATTCTCCTGCCTCAGCCTCCCAAGTAGCTGGGATTACAGGCGCCTGTAATCAGAGAACTAAATCAAATTTAGAACTAAACTAAACCTCAGCTAGTTTAGCTCAGGCTCTGGGCGTCATTGTCACAAAAATATTCTAAATTTGTAGTTATGTTTTAATGAGCAGAGAGTTGGCAACTCAGGGTTGCACCTCTCCTATATTTTTTAAAATTCTTTAGACTGTAGAAAAAAATGTCTAACCCCATAGAGATACCAATTAGTAGTCAACTGTTGCTGCCAGTTTTTGACAATGTGTAATCTTTGCCCTTGACATGCTAAAAAGTCAGATCATAGGCACAAATACTCAAGAGTATAATGTTACCACTCTTGTGAAAATAAAGGAAGTGTTTCCTGTAAACTTAACAGCAGATAGGGATTAAACAATATGGCCTAATAAATTACTGAAAGACCGAAATGGTTGTTTCTAGTGGGAAAGAGAAATACTTTGGGACTTCATCTTGGATTTTAAACCAAAGAAAGATCTATTCTGAGAGCATCTGCAGAGCTGAGTGTAGAGGATAACCAGCAGTCTGCCACTAAAACTCCTGGGGCAACACACTTCAGCAGTGCCCTTGCTGAAGTCCAGACACAGTTATCAACTCCTGGAAGCTCTTTAAACAATAGCTCAAGACAGCTCACAATTTTAGAAACTAGCTTTCTTATGACCAGGCAAAATGATCACTTTAAACATTCAATAAGCTATATATACATGAAAGAGTTGTAAGTTAAGGACCCAGAAATCTTGCCACAATAAATACTTAAGAAGCAACTCCATAAAGCCTATGAAGAGCATTCCAGTGTATTGGCTTCTCATTGCAAAATGGCACACAAACATGCAGACTATTACACAGGTATTGAGTAGGACGATATAAGTCAATGGTTTTCAGTGATGGTGAAAACCATTGAATAATTTCATACTTAATCAAAAAATCAGTTATTTTTAATATATAAGCCACAAATTAAAACTTACAAAATCTATCGTCTTGGCTAGTGAGTCACAGAAGAGAACTCATGATTTCAGTTGTTGTTGGGTGGGATATAATATACCCCTGATGTTATAATATCAGAGCAGGGTATGTATGTAAGACTTTGTGTTTCTCAATAAAAGCCATGGATTTCAAAACTCTGATGGTTTCCATAGAGCTTAAGATCTGCAGTGTTGACAACATAGTCTTTTCTTTAAAAAATCATTTATACCCCTGGTAAGTGGTATTACTAGTATTTACTAATACAGTATAGTAATTGTTAGAATTCAGCTAATTGTTGGAAGTACCATTTTATTAAGTATTCCTAAAGATCTCCATAAACTTTTTACAGCAAGTGCATTCAGGTCTCAGAAATTAGTAATTTATGGATTGAAATGAAAAATATGCTTATCTTCTAATCCTGGGACTATCTTCTAGTGACTAAGAACTAGAGGGGTTGTGACCAAGACATAAACCTAAACAAGAACTAGTTAACTATTGAATAGACTCACTCACTAAAGAAACCAAGATTCCATTTACTGATTTACTCAGTTTAGGTTGGGGGCTTCATTAATGTCTGATTTTGTTCCTAATAATTTCTAAAAGTTAGTCGTCTTAGTTTACTGTTATTTTGTAGAATGAAGCACTGAAAAGCGAAGAAGGCTGCATTCCAAATATTGCCCCAGACATCTGCATAGCATACAAACTGCACCTAGAGTGTAGCAGGCTCATCAACCTCGTAGACTGGTCAGAGGTAGGTTCGGGGTAAAACAACAAGCTGGATATTTTTCTAACCATCCATGATGACTTTCTCAGAATATCTTTATACTTTTAGTGCTTTGGAATTTGTCTCATGTTTAATGCCTTGCCTTTTATTTGGAAAGCATAAATCACTTCAAACTTTAAAAGATCCTTAGGAAGTGGTAGCTCAACAGCCCCCACTCCCAATCCCCTGCCCTCTGATCCTGCATTCCTTAACCAAGCCAATTCTGTGTTCATGCCAGGTCAAAATAAGTATGTGATCTAACCCAATAGTTAGCATTAAGCAAAAACTAAACAATTTAGGTCAGTTCTGTTATTTCACAGAATAAAGTATATTATTAACCAACATTTCTCTTGAATAAAAGAAAAAAACTACACAACAGATTTAGCAATCAGGAAGTACAAGGAATACTTGGCAAGGCAATAAACAACTGTTGTTATTCTTTAAAATAAACAACAATTCTGTCTGCCTTCTGAATAGTATTACAAAGATCTTAACTCTATTAAAGGCCTTACAGATGTCACCATTAAAAATTATCCATAATTGGCTGCTTCCAAGAAAAATAGATATTTTCCTGGGGTAAGATTAGTAGAGGAAGCAGGGCTTTCTTTTTCTTTTAACTTTGACTAGCTTTGTTTCTTGTTTTTCTCTGCATACTCTTAGTTCTCTGAAACAAGATTATTCAGGAACCATTACTTTATCTTTTAACATATAAGTGGTGTAAAGAGATCATCAGTGTAGTTTTGACAGTCTTAAATTTCAGTGAAGAATATGTGCTAGCTATCAACAGCCATTAAAAGAAGTATAGTAAAAGATGTTTGGCAACTGTAGACATTTTTATTTTCTTCTCTTGTCTATTCAAAAGGCTTTTGCAACAGTTGTGACAGCTGCTGAAAAAATGGATGCAAATTCTGCAACCTCAGAAGAAATGAATGAAATTATCCAGTATCCTTTTAAAACCATTTCTACAATGTCCAAATACACATAAAATATAAGTTTATAATTTCTCCAGATCTACACTAGATATTTATAAAGGTATACTCCAAACAACTATATTACTTGTTAAAATTAACCATATGGTGCTAGAATAACTGAAATTTCTGAATCTTTATTTTGAATGTAATCCAAAATGAGACCAAACCTAAAACTTTTGGTATCAAATTTATATCAAGATTACATTTTAAAATTTACCAAAAATGAAACTGCCATTATTGAATTCTTTTTTCTTTTTCTTTTCTTTTTTTTTTTTTTTGAGACGGAGTCTCGCTCT
>NW_012115189.1:1813984-1817774 GCF_000951035.1 Colobus angolensis palliatus
AAAAAAAAAAAAAAAAAAAAAAGTCAAAATGTTGCCAAGGCTAAAAATAAGGGGAAACCCCAAGGTATCATAAATAATCAACTGCAAGTCAGAGCAGAAAGCACCTAGCCCTGCAGAGCTTTGGGAAAGACAATGACCAGCATAGGTAGTTAAGTTAGATTAGGTATCTTTTCATCTTCATTTAAAAGGTGCCAGGATTTCTTATTCAACAGAATGTAAACACCTCTACATATGTACCCAGGACTGTCAGCTTGAATGTTACGAAATTTATTATATGCAAACTAAACACAAGTACTACCATTATCATAGAAAGCAACTGGACAAATAGAGGCTTTGACACCTTGGAATCCATGTATTAAAGACAGAGCCTCTGTCATTCTAGGGGTCCTTGAGTGAGGGTGTGGAACACAGCCCACCAAATGAGTATGATCAAAGAATAAATTTCTCACGTTAAGTCAATGAGATTTCCATGGTTTCCCTTCATAGCAATTAGCTCAATATTTTTTCTCAATATTCTTCTAGTCTTGCCTCCAACCATGTGTTTTGTTTTTAAACAATAGTACAAATCTAGGGAAAGAATAGGTGATTTTAATGATTTTCCATCTATTTAAGGTAAGGAAGTTGGCAACAGGGAAGGTCTTCCAATACAAGGACACCATCACTATGTACAGTGTGGTTTCAAATGATGCATATGAGCACCAGATAAAATTGTCAGTGTTTAAAAACCATTACTTTGAACAACACTCATACAGCAAGATGCTTTTTACACTAGAAGGTACAGAGGAACTGGCCTCACACAGACCAGCAGATTCATATCTAAGGCACAAGATTCACTGAGTAGAGTAAGTAGCCGTGCCTTACTTTTCTTTTGCTGGGTACTAAGTTGAATTTATCTAACCTAAACGCATGTCATGCACTGAACCACTTTTGACTTTCCTCAGTAAAGATTATGTAAGAAAGTAACAGCATGGCAGCTGCCCTATTTTCTTTTTCTTTTTTGAGACAGAGTCTCTTTCTGTCGCCCTGGCTGCAGTGCAGTGACACGATCTGGGCTCACTGCAACCTCCACCTCCTGGGTTCAAGCCATTCTCTTGCCTCAGCCTCCCAAGTAGCTGGGATTACAGGTGCCTGCCACCATGCCCGGCTAATTTTTTTATTTTTAGGAGAGATGGGATTTCACCACGTTGGCCAAGCTGATCTCGAACTCCTGACCTTAGGTGATCTGCCTGCCTCGGCCTCCCAAAGTGCTGGGATTACAGGCGTGAGCCACTGCACCTGGTCTGAATTCTCTATTTTTCTAATGTACATTTAGAAGTGGGGACGGGGAGCAATTTCCATACTATGTAGAACATTAGACTTAGGAAGCATTAAGTACTTTTCCATTTATGTGTTATTGACAGTGGATACTAATTAATGTTTTCCAGTAACAGTTATAGTTTAATTTAGAAGTTTATATTTGAACTGTCCACTTTACCAACTAGTATTTTAACATTGAGATTTTAACCCCTTTTTGTCAAAAATACAGCACGGCCAGTTTCCTTAACTAAAGCCTCCAGTGCTCGGTTTATTAGAGCTGTTTCTGAACTCGAACTTTTAGGATTTATAAAACCTACCAAACAGAAGACTGACCATGTGGCAAGGCTAACATGGGGAGGCTGCTAGAAAGCAAATAAGTGAAGCCAGAACTATGACATTCAGCTTAAGAGAAAAAGGTGACCAGTCATATTTACATACACTAGAGGAGCCTGTTTTGGTGAGAAGATAAATGTGCAATCCCCATGTGATGTTTAACAAGAAAAGTACATTGCTAACCCCAAACAGGCATATATCAAAACACCTGTGGAATACTTTAGAATCCAACAAATAATACGTAACTAAAACTGCTCACACATTTTACTGTACTTTCCACAAAGTCATTACTAAATTGTGAGTAATCCTTCTTGAACTTACGGAGTATATAAATGTAATAAATTCCATTATCCAGGAGTATAAGTTATTTGCAGTTGCTTTAGCAATCCTCATTCCTCCTCTCCCAATTTCTTGCATTGGCATTCCTCACTTTAGTGTAGTAGGCAGTAAGTAACATGAGGCCGGGCGCGGTGGCTCACGCCTGTAATCCCAGCACTTTGAGAGGCCGAAGTGGGCGGATCACGAGGTCAGGAGATCGAGACCATCCTGGCTAACACGGTGAAACTCCGTCTCTACTAAAAATACAAAAAATTGGCCGGGTGTGGTGGTGGGCGCCTGTAATCCCAGCTACTCTGGAGGCTGAGGCAGGAGAATGGCGTGAACCCAGGAGGCAGAGCTTGCAGTGAGCTGAGATTGCACCACTGCACTCCAGCCTGGGCGACCAGTGAGACTCCGTCTCAAAAAAAAAAAAAAAAAAAAGAGAGAGTAAGTAACATGAATATCTTACAGGTTGTTTCTCCTAGTGACTACAGGTTCCAAAACTGTCTCTGCCTCTCCATTTCCTTTAGTCTTACAACTTTAAAAAAAAAAAAGACCAAGCACGGTGGCTTAGGTCTGTAATCCCAGCACTGTGAGAGGCTGAGGCGGGCGGATCACTAGGGCAGGAGATCGAGACCATCCTGGCCAACATGGTGAAACCCCGTCTCTACTAAAAAATACAAAAAATTAGCCAAGCATGGTGGCACATGCCTGTAGTCCCAGCTACTCGGAAGGTTGAGGCAGGGAAATTGCTCGAACCCAGGAGGTGGAGGTTGTAGTGAGCCGAGATTGGCCACTGCACTCCAGCCTGGGTGACAGAGCAAGACTCGGTCTCAAAAAAAAAAGTCCCAAACTGTTTGGCTTTATTTAGGCAGTAAATATTCTACTTCTAGATGACCCGTCAGCCGCATGTAAGAGGTATGTAAGGCCTCTACAAATCACATCCCAAACAAATACAACTCAGATGAGGAAAGTAAGGCCCCGATAAAATGACATCTCAATCTCTTCTATGGCAGGAACAACAAC
This sequence comes from Colobus angolensis palliatus, assembly GCF_000951035.1. Lineage (NCBI taxonomy): Eukaryota > Metazoa > Chordata > Mammalia > Primates > Cercopithecidae > Colobus > Colobus angolensis. The sequence continues at coordinate 1,816,958 of NW_012115189.1, forward strand.
ACATAATGAAAACAAAGATAGCTAAAGTTCATTATTTAATGCTCTACTCCCAAGAGAATTCTGGGACTTTAAGACAACTCATTAACATACAAAATTACCATGCAGATATGGGGTAAAAGTCCATGTCCAGAAAAACTTTTGGTTTGCAAACCTTAGAACTAATTATGTAATTACAGGATTGTGTGTGTGTGCCCGTGTGTGTGCTCACAGTCTTTGAAGAGTTTTATGAGTGTCCGTCATCCAAAATATTTGGGAACAGAAGTGTTTTGGAGTTTAGATTTTGGAATATTCGCGTTATACTTAACAAGTTCGGCATCCAAAACCCAAAATGCTCCAGTGAGCATTTCTTTGAGCATGTCAGTATGCAAAAAGTTTCAGATTTTGGAGCACTTCAGATTTAGGATTTGGGATATTCAAGCTGCATAATCAAACCTCCTTCATTCAGGAATATAAAAACAGGTATTAATACAAGCTTAGAATAAAGAACACCTTAGACCTCTGGCAACGTGGTGGGCTGAGATGACATTAATGGGTAGCTGCTCACCCTCCCCACCTCACTTGCTTCAAGCACATAAAAATGCTAGATGAACTGGCTGCAGCAGCTCCCGCCTGTAATTCCAGCACTTTGGGAGGTTGAGGCAGGCAGATCACCTGAGGTCAGGAGTTCGAGACCAGCCTGGCCAACCTGGTGAAACCCCATCTCTACTAAAAACACAAAAATTAGCTGGGCGTGTTGGTGGGCGCCTGTAATCCTAGCTACTCAGGAGGCTGAGGCAGGAGAATCACTTGAACCTGGGAGGCGGAGGTTGCAGTGAGC
>NW_012115189.1:1818114-1835816 GCF_000951035.1 Colobus angolensis palliatus
AAAAAAAAAAAAAAAAAAAAAAGTCAAAATGTTGCCAAGGCTAAAAATAAGGGGAAACCCCAAGGTATCATAAATAATCAACTGCAAGTCAGAGCAGAAAGCACCTAGCCCTGCAGAGCTTTGGGAAAGACAATGACCAGCATAGGTAGTTAAGTTAGATTAGGTATCTTTTCATCTTCATTTAAAAGGTGCCAGGATTTCTTATTCAACAGAATGTAAACACCTCTACATATGTACCCAGGACTGTCAGCTTGAATGTTACGAAATTTATTATATGCAAACTAAACACAAGTACTACCATTATCATAGAAAGCAACTGGACAAATAGAGGCTTTGACACCTTGGAATCCATGTATTAAAGACAGAGCCTCTGTCATTCTAGGGGTCCTTGAGTGAGGGTGTGGAACACAGCCCACCAAATGAGTATGATCAAAGAATAAATTTCTCACGTTAAGTCAATGAGATTTCCATGGTTTCCCTTCATAGCAATTAGCTCAATATTTTTTCTCAATATTCTTCTAGTCTTGCCTCCAACCATGTGTTTTGTTTTTAAACAATAGTACAAATCTAGGGAAAGAATAGGTGATTTTAATGATTTTCCATCTATTTAAGGTAAGGAAGTTGGCAACAGGGAAGGTCTTCCAATACAAGGACACCATCACTATGTACAGTGTGGTTTCAAATGATGCATATGAGCACCAGATAAAATTGTCAGTGTTTAAAAACCATTACTTTGAACAACACTCATACAGCAAGATGCTTTTTACACTAGAAGGTACAGAGGAACTGGCCTCACACAGACCAGCAGATTCATATCTAAGGCACAAGATTCACTGAGTAGAGTAAGTAGCCGTGCCTTACTTTTCTTTTGCTGGGTACTAAGTTGAATTTATCTAACCTAAACGCATGTCATGCACTGAACCACTTTTGACTTTCCTCAGTAAAGATTATGTAAGAAAGTAACAGCATGGCAGCTGCCCTATTTTCTTTTTCTTTTTTGAGACAGAGTCTCTTTCTGTCGCCCTGGCTGCAGTGCAGTGACACGATCTGGGCTCACTGCAACCTCCACCTCCTGGGTTCAAGCCATTCTCTTGCCTCAGCCTCCCAAGTAGCTGGGACCACAGGCGTGTGCCACCACGCCTGGCTAATTTTTTTATTTTTAGTAGAGATGGGGTTTTGCCATGTTGGCCAGGCTGGTCTTGAACTCCTGGGCTCAAGCGATCCACCCACCTAAGTGCTGGGATTACAGGCATGAGCCACCATGCCCAGTCGAAAACTGCCCCATTTTCACAATGAATACACAAAAGAGTTATAAAATTAAAACATGAAGCTCCTTTGTGGTAATCATTAATGGAGCACAAAACCCTCAAGACAGCCTATGAAATGCCAGTTCAATTCTGTGTCCATTCTGTAATTCAGGAAAACGCTACCAAAATATCTTACAAAGGAAGTATTCCGCTTTACTAAATCTTTCATTTAAGAAATACTGATCTGAAAACCCTGAATTGAAGTGGGGTGAAATTCATTCAAAAAATACCCAGCATGTGCCATGTGCCAGGTACTGTATGCCAGTGAGCAAAGATCCCTGCCTTCATTGCATTTACCAGAGGGAGTAAAACAAACAAATGCAGGGCAGAGCACCAGGATGTTCAGGCTGCAATTTTAAACAGAGTGGTCAGAGCAGGCCTCATTGAGATGACATTTGTGCAAAAAGTCAAGAGTTAGGAAAAAATTTTCCATGAAGTTTTGTGGGAGAAGAGCATGCTAGGCAGACACTAGCACTAACAAAAATCCTACGGCTAGCTACGCTGGAAGAAGAGCAAAGGTGGCCAATGTGGACAAGGTAGAGTGAGCAGGAGGAATTCAATAGGAATTGAATGAGGTGGGGTTGAGTGCAGGTAGTTTAGGGCTCCACAGACCTTTGTGAAGTTTCTTTTACTTAGGTAGGAAGCCATCTAAACAAAACTTAAGAGTTTTAAAGGATCAGTCTGGTTGCTATGAGAGAATAGGATGGGTAAGAGAAGACAAAATGAGGCAAAACAAAGACCAGTTAGGAAACCACAGAAATAATCAAAGCAAACTATGATAGTGTCTTGGATTAGGGTAATGGCAGTAGAGATGTTAACATTTTAGGTGGAACTAAGATTAGATGAAGGATGTGAGGAGTCCAAGATCGTTTCTGCCTTGAAACAAAGAATGGAGTGGCCATTAAGTGATTGAGGATGACTGAGAGGAAAAATTTCAGAGGCAAAAATAAGTTTTAGACATAAATTTCGAGGTGTCTACTAGATACCTAACTGAAGATGTCACATGGAGAGGTTAATATAATCTGATGTCCTTATGTGATGAGATGAGATCACCAAGATGAGTACTAAGAGAGGAGGCACGCAGCCCAAGGTCGAGCTTGGGGGCACACTTATGTTTTAGCAAAATTCAGGGAAATCAGGATTGGGCCAGCAGCAAAAGACAGACTGAGAAGGAACAGCCAGTAAAGGAGAAACATCAAGCAAGTGTAGTATTTTGCAAGCCAACTGAAGAGTGCTTCAAGGTCAAATGCTGGCTGCTGATTAGATTTAACAAAGTGGAAATCTTTGCTGTGTTTTACTAAGAGTAACGGAGTGGAGACGAAGTCTAATCACCTATCAGATGACCTAACCAAGTGTCCAAACTTAGCCTGGAAAAGCCGTAACTGTGTGAGGCAATATGGAGACACCTTGCACTCCTGCACAAGTTTAACCTGAAACTTACAAAAACTTTAGACCTTTCAGTTTACAGGAAGTTCAAAGGGATATTAGAAGTTACAATTAATGACACTACAAGGAAAAACTCAAGAAGACAACAGGCCTAGTATTTCCAGAAAGAAAGAATCTTAATTGAATCCTATTTGGGGGATGAGGGTAGCTATTTAAAAAAGAGACACATGGAAAAATTTGAAGTAAGGACTTGATGTTAAATTAGGGAAGTATTTTAGGTGGGAAAGTCAACTTTTCTGTTTGAATTTTTTTTCCTAATAAAACAAGTTGGTGAAAAAAGGTGGGGGTAATAAACTGGGGGAAGTTTAGAAAATTCTTGAGTTTTGCTTTTATAAAGAGGAGCAGTAAAATAATCACTAGCAAGCGATATAGGATCAAAAGATTTTTTAATAACATGATTATGCTTTTGGAAATGATTTAGTAGAGAAAGAAAACAGATGCAATAGAGAGGAGAGGACTGCTGGAGCTGTATCTTTGCCTGAGACATGGGTTTGCATCTAGTGCTCCTTACCTAGGGCAAATGCAGGAGCAGAGAGTTGTGGGAGCCATATATCCTTGAGTAGACAGAGAGTCAGACTACCAGGGTGCTTTTGTAGAATACTCATTTAATACCAATTACTGTAAGAGTTTGAAGGGAGTAAAGAGAACCCAAACAGGGCAAAAACAAGTCATTTCCAACCCTAGCTGCTTGAATCACCTAGGCAGCATATTAAACAGATTCCAAAAGTTCTCCCCTCCCACCAATTGTCTAAAGCAGTCTCGGGGGATAGGTAGAGCCTGAGAATCTTCCACCATTTTCTTTACGGTCGTGTCTACTTCTTGCCATAGGCCAAAGACAGCTTTACTAGTTTAAACCTCCAATATTTATTTTTCTCAGATTGCCTATTTTTCCAAAAATTCAAAGAATTATACCTATGTGCACTTGTTAATCAAAGATTTACTAAACATATCATAGTACAGTACTATATCAGTACTGCCTTTTACTAAGTTGACTATTAACACAATTCTATAGATACTTATTACAAGCAATTTCAGGGATTTGGGGAATTCAGAATCCCTAGGTAGCTAAAATAATCTTAATATTGAAATCATGTATGCTTGGTATTTGGACTAATCAACTACTGGACCCATCTGAAGTCAGAGTAGCCCATAAGCTAGGACTTTTGGGTAAGTGATAATGCAGAAATTTGGCTGTGGAAGAAAAAAAATTTTTTATTTTTTTTCCGAGATGAAGCCTCACTTTGTCACTTGGACTGGAGTGCAGTGGCATGATCTCAGGTCACTGCAACCTCTGCCTCCTGGGTTCAAGAGATTCTTGTGCCTCAGCCTCCCAAGTAGCTGGGACTACAGGCTGTCCTGTTAACCAGTGGTTCTTAGCTGGGAACTGTTTTGTCCCTCAGGGACATTTGGCAATGTCTACAGACACTTTGGTTATCACAGTTGTGGTAGAGGCCAGAGATGTGGCTAAATATTAATAATACACAGGAACAGTCACCACAACAAAGAATGATCTGGCCCAAACTGCCATTAAGTACTGAGGTTGAGAATCTCTGTTCTAGACCATTGAAAGGGGGTAGGATTGGTCGGGTGCAGTGGCTCACGCCTGTAATCCCAGCACTTTGGGAGGCCGCGGCGGGCGGATCACGAGGTCGAGATCAAGACCATCCTGGCCAACATGGTGAAACCCCATCTCTACTAAAAATACAAAAATTAGCAGGACGTGGTGGTGCACACCTGTAGTCCCAGCTACTCAGGAGGCTGAGGCAGGAGAATCACTTGAACCCAAGAGGTGGAGGTTGCAGTGAGCAAGATGGCAGCACTGCACTCCAGCCTGGTGACAGAGCAAGACTCTGTCTCAAAAAAAAGGGTGGGGGGGGGCATAGAATTATGCACCTTATTGCCACCCTGTGCTATACCAATGTTTCTCAATCACTAATTGGCATATAAATTGCCTGGGCACCTTGTGAAACCACAGAATTGGTGAAATGTAATTACCAAAGCTAAAAAGAAAAAAAAGATCTGGCCGGGCGCAGTGTTTCACGCCTGTAATCCCAGCACTTTGGGAGGCTGAGATGGGCGGATCAACTGAGGTCAGGAGTTCGAGACCAGCCCAGCCAAAATGGTGAAACCACATCTCTACTAAAAATACAAAAAATTAGCTGGGTGTGATGGCCCATTCCTGTAATCCCAGCAACTCAGGAGGCTGAGGCAGGAGAATCGCTTGAACTTGGGAGACGGAGGTTGCAGTGAGCTGAGATTGCACCATTGCACTCCAGTCTGGGTGATAAGAGCAAAACTCCGTATCAAAAAAAAACAAAAAACAAAAAAATCCTTTTTCTTCTACTAATTTGATCAATTATAAATATGTATTTAAGATTGTCTTAAATTTTAGAAATATGCTATTAGAATTCAACAAAAGAATTCACTGAAGCATTTTTTTGCTCACTTCCTTGTAAGAAAGCTATGTCTGGAAACCATGTATGGAAAGGGAGTCAAATTTGCTGAAATCAAGCTTTTGCGTATCAAGTCCTTAAAGGAAAAACTGGATTCTACTGATACCTGAGGTAATTCTATAGCAGTTAAGATACCTGTAACATCCTATCAGGCAGTAAGTTACAGAAGGAATTTAGAATCAGAACTGCTTTTTGAAATAGCACTAAAATCTTAGAAAATTAACTTCATTGATTCCTGGAAAATGTTTACGTTTTAAAACACCGCCTTTATTCAAATACTACCCCCATCTGTACATTAAGAAACAAGCAGAATAGAAGTGAATGTTTTATTCTTCCAACTAAATTCCAGTACTACAAGGGCAATAAAACAATGATACACTGGGAAAAAAAAAAATGCAGCAATAAACATTTGTTAAAAAGACTGATAGAATAAATAAAACTACCAAAAAAAAAAATCATATAAACCCATTCTGAAACCCCAAAAAGTCCTGGAATACAGAAATGCCCTCCTCCTTCACTATTTCACAGGAAGCACTGCAGGCTATTTGCTTAATATTGTCCTGGGATTACATTCTAAAATTAGTAACTGGTTACAGCTTGGTTGTAGTGCACAATTAAAATCACACTAACTTCATCTGAAGTGTCATTCTACAGTTTTATTTACACAACCAGTGAAGGGCATGTTCTAGAATACCAGCTTTAATCCTTTTCAAACATTAATATAAGAAGCCAAATTGTAATGATACAGCAAAATGAGGCCACTGGTATTAATACAGGTAGCAAAGGTCCACATCCAGGTGGTACTGACATCAGGGAAATTTCCAAAACCAGTTGCTGCTGCCTAAGAGTGGTTGCCACTGACGAAAGCTTGAAATAACCTGTATTCACAGAAGGGGTATTGGCATTGCTGCATGTCATAAATGGGACCTCTTGCAACAACTCAACAAGGAACAAGGCAGCCCACAAATGCAGGATACGTGATTCATGAAACATCTAAAGGGTGAGAAAAGGAAAATTAGTGCAAAATACGGGTCAAAATCCAAACAAATACTAGACGTTGATTCCCAGTATTGCCCCTAGGTATTTAAGTAACCAAACGGCTTGCAAAGTTATACTGCCTATTTCCTCCATACAGTCTCAGTAATTTTGTTAAATTCTCTTTTTGAGTATGAAAATAATTATAATGTCTTCTTAAAAGATAGGCTTATTTTGAGTTTATAACTTCAAAGGTGAAATACTTACAACTAGCAGGCTGTTCTCCATATCGTCGCATTATTTGATCATGCGTAAACTTCACAAACGCATCATATTGTTCTATAAATCAAGGTACATATCAATTACATGATTTGTAAAATGCCTTAATATTAAGAGCCAGATAAACTGAAAATACAAAATGTATAGTAAAACAATTCTAAGTTGACAATCACTTACATAACCTCGGTAGTACTAATAGTGTATCAAATAAAAACAGCATGGAGCTTATCAGTCAAGAAACCTAGGTTTTAGTCCGATCACATGACCTCACATAAAGAATAGGTGAGATTTATTATTTCCTAACAATTAAAAACAAGGCCGGACTCAGTGGCTCACGCCTGTAACCCCAGCACTTTGGGAGGCCGAGGCGGGCGAATCGTAAGGTCAAGAGATTGAGACCATCCTGGCTAACATGGTGAAACCCCGTCTCTACTAATACAAAAAAAAAAAAAAATTAGCTGGGCATGGTGGCACATACCTGTAGTCCCAGCTACTCGGGAGGCTAAGGCAGGAGAATCGCTTGAGCCTGGGAGGCAGAGGTTGCAATGAGCCGAGATCGTGCCATTGCACTCCAGCCTGGGCGACAGAGCGAGACTCCATTTTTTAAAAAAAAAACAAAAACACTGGCCAGGCGCGGTGGCTCACGCCTGTAATCCCAGCACTTTGGAAGGCCGAGGCGGGCAGATCATGAGGTCAGGATATCGAGACCATCCTGGCTAACACGGTGAAACCCTGTCTCTACTAAAAATACAAAAAAATTAGCCGGGCGTGGTGGCGGGTGCCTGGAGTCCCAGCTACATGGGAGGCTGAGGCAGGAGAATGGTGTGAACCTAAAAGGCGGAGCTGGCAGTGGGCCAACACTGCCACTGCACTCCAGCCTGGGTGAAAAAAAAAAAAAAAAAAACAAAGGGCTTTCAATAGGTTTTTACCCTTCTACTCTGAAAGTTACTGTATGTGGGCTATGAATGGCAACTGACTGCAATGAGAATAGGATAACAAAAGCTAACAACAAAAAACTACCTAAAACCTGATCAAGTTGTCACAGAAAAAGCGGTTATATATCTAAGCAAATTCTCTTCTCTGCATTAACACCTCTACATTAATTCCTTAAGAATCAAAAAGCTTACTTATCTATATAAACAGTAAATCTGTGGTTAAACATTCTATTTATGTTACCATACATAATAAATTTTATTTACTGTACTTAAATTATCAAATTTTACTGATTTCTTCTGATAATTAAAACAGGACTGCAGTTTGATACTCAAATGACTTACACAGTGACAGCCAATTAGATATTTTAAATGTCTAGATTGATGGCAAAGTTATGAAAAATATGAAGTCAAAAAATCCACAACCAAATTGAGGTAAACAACTAACATCCTTTTTTAGTACAGGGTACATACTAATACTCCTGCTGATCTACATGGCTAGCCAATAGTCTTTTCCTGAGGTTACCAAGGCGGGCCATGAGCCATAAGGTTAATTTCCTTTCCTGAACGGAAATTTTCTAGTTCTCAGAGAATATACTGCACTAGTGTATCGAAAGTGAAATTAAAGCACACGTGGAAAATAATGCATTTTGTACAACTGAGTTCCTTGGAAACTCTCTAATAAACACACCTCATACCTGCAAGTTTTGTGTTCAATATTTCTTCATATTCTTCTCGAACTTTCTCTTCACGTTCTTTCAACAAACGTTCACAGATCATCCCAACCTGCCGTAGAGTAAATAAGGGCTGTTCTTTTTTTAATGGTGAGGATGCTGCAGATGAAGACCCTATGTACAATGAGGACAAAAAATAGCACCTGGTTTAGAGCCATGATAGAAAGCAGTTTCTAAATGAAGAGGTTTCAATTGGATCTCTTCAATCTTGATATAAAAGCATTTTAAAATCAGATTTTAAGCACAGCATTTCACAAGTCTTAAAACAACCAAAATAATAATTCCATCAGCCGGTGACGCTGGAAAAACATGGCAAGATGTAATCAAGATAAAAAAAAGTCTAAAGATGAGTAGAAAAAACTTTAAGACATAAGAAAGGCTGGGTGTGGTACTCATGCCTGCAATCCCAACACTTTGGGAGGCCGAGGCGGGCAGATCACCTGAGGTCAGGAGTTTGAAACCAGCCTGGCCAACATGGTGAAACCCTGTCTCTACTACAAATACAAAAAAAATCAGCCAGGCATGATGGCGGGCACCTGTAATCCCAGCTACTGGGGAGGCTGAGGCAGGAGAATTGCTTGAACCCAGGAGGCAGAGGTTGCAGTGAGCCGAGATCTTGCCACTGCACTCCAGCCTGGGCAAAAAGAGCAAAACTCCATCTCAAAAAAACAAAAACAAAAAATTAAAAATTAAATTTAAAAAAGACAAAAACAAACATTACAATGATGGGTCCCATTACAAAACTTCTTATCTCCTTTCTGGAAAATACCATACCATGAAGTATTTTAGTGACTAAACTTTCCTACGCCAGGAATAAAGAACACCTCAGGTCTAAACTTAATTTATTTAGTCCCAGAATAACAAATCATTATGCCAGTAAAAAGACACTTAGTAGTCTTCAAAGCCATACCATTAATATCTTAACAGCCCACACACAATGAACTGGTAAGTTATTCTACCATCATTTCACACCTTTAGAAAGGGGTTTTCCTTTATTAAAAAAGAAAATAGGCTGGGCATGGTGGCTTACGCCTGTCATACCAGCACTTTGGGAGGCTGAGGCGGGCGGATCACCTGAGGTCAGAAGTTCAAGACCAGCCTGACCAACATGGAGAAACTTCGTCTCTACTAAAAATACAAAATTAGCTGGGCGTGGTGGCGGACGCCTGTAATCCCAGCTACTTGGGAGGCTGAGGCAGGAGAATCACTTGAACCCAGGAGGCGGAGGTTACGGTGAGCCAAGATCATGCCGTTGCACTCCAGCCTAGGCAACAAGAGGGAAACTCCATCTAAAAAAAAAAAAAAAAAAAGAAATTTCATGTTGGCACAATAAAACCTTTATGTTTAAAAAAAGAAGGTACAGCATGAACCCTTTTTCAAAAAGATTAAAAAACATTCTGGAATCTAGCTGGGTATGGTGGCTCATACCTATAATCCCAGCACTTTCTGGGAGGCTGAAGCAGGTGGAACCCTTGAGCTCAAGGCCAGCCTGCACATGGCAAACCATGTCTCTAGTAAAAATACAAAGATTGGCTGGGAGTGGTGGCATGTGCCTGTTCCTAGCTACAGGGTAGGCTGAGGTAGAGGTTGCAGTGAGCCACTCTACTCCAGCCTGGGCAACGGAGTGAGACCCTGTCTCAAAAACAAAATAAAACAAAATAAAAAAGACGTTCTGGAATCTACTTTGCTGGAGAAGCATAAATGATTCTAAAGGTGTTTGAACACATTGACTACTACCATTCAGTTAACAACAATTCACATGGAAAAATAAGCTCCAGCATTGAGCTGATAATGCTATGCTCAAAACTATAATATCATAGAACTACACTGTCATCACACTAAGAATCCCAAAGCAGCTGCAACATCAGTGTCTGTCAATTTCATTAGTAAATTGGCAAGAATATTCCTTCAGCATTTTTATACCTATTAGTATTTTTTTATAAAAGAGAAAATATTTTGTAGTAATAATATCTATTGTAATACTGCTAGAAGTATTTTATTCACATTCAAGTGCACCACTCATTTGTTACCAATTGTTTCTTCATCTCGCTCTGTGAATTTGCCCTGGTACCACCAATATTACTCTCTTAACTTAATGCTGCTTATAACCAGCATGGCAGGAGCTAGTTAACTATGCTTATTAGAACTGCGCACATCACAATAACAAAGCACACCAGCTTTATTCCATAATTACCCAAGGCTATCTTAATTTTTTTCACAATCCCAGCTTTGTTACTTAAGACTGCCAGTTAACTGATCTTCTAAGTGAGTAAGGAAATAATGATCTTGGTTTCCTGCTAATATAGTCTAGTACCCAACCCTCACCTCTTACTATGTTTCGGGCATGGCGGTATTTAGTTTTGAACAATTTCATGTTTCCTAATCTAATTTTATTTGACTATATTATGGTCTTTGTTTTTTTTTTTTCTGTTTTCTTTTTTTTGAGACGGAGTCTCGCTCTGTCGCCCAGGCCGGAGTGCAATGGTGCGATCTCTGCTCACTGCAAGCTCTGCCTCCCAGGTTCATGCCATTCTCCTACCTCAGTAGCTGGGACTACAGGCACCTGCCACCACACCCAGCTAATTTTTTGTTTTTTTAGAGTGATGGAGTTTCACTGTGTTAGCCAGGATGTTCTCGATCTCCTGACCTCATGATCCGCCCGCCTCGGCCTCCCAAAGTGCTGGGATTACCGGCATGAGCCACCACGCCTGGTCGAAATTTTTTTATTGTCAGGTTTTCCTACCCTTGCTAGAGGGAGGAGAAAGCGTTGAACAAAGGCAACTGTTGTCACAAGAAAAGCTATTTTGCTGAGAACTTTACTAAAGGTAAGAGCCACTATTGATGGCTCTCTTTCAGCAAAACCTTCAACTTTCTCTTTGCTTCAAGTAGTCCTTATTCCTTTTTTTTTTTTAAAGGAAGGTTATTTGCAAACACTCCCCCCAACAAAAGGTAGGTAAAAACAGATACAGGATCAAAAAAAGTAGTAATAATCCACCTTTAGAAATCTATCCCAGTAAGACAAGTGTGTAAGGGAGGGTATGTATACAGGGATATTTCTTAAAATACTATACTGGCAAAACATCTAAGTTGAATTACCAATAAGCGTTCGGTTATGACAAGGTACATCTATGCCTAACAAAAGAGCATATAGTATTGTTAATTTTTTTTTTTGAGACAAAGTCTCACTCTGTCGCCCAAGCTGGAGTGCAGCGGCACGATCTCAGCTCACTGCAACCTCCCCCTCCCGGGTTCAAGTGATTCTCATACCTCAGCCTCCCAAGGGGCTGGGACTACAGGCACATGCCACCATGCCTGGCTAATTTTTCTATTTCCAGTAGAGACAGGGTTTTACCATGTTGGCCAGGCAGGTCTCAACTCCTGACCTCAAGTGATCTGTCTACTTCGCTCGGCCTCCCCAAGTGCTGGGATTACAGGCATGAGCCACCGTGCCTGGCCTATTGTTAATTTTTTTAATAAAGTCTACAAATCATAGTATTTACAGGATGTCCACTTTGGGGATATTATTATACAGGTAGTTGTCTCTGGTTAGTGGGAATCCAAGTGATAATTCCTTATTTTGTACCATATTTTTAAGATGTTATGCATTACTTGTATAAATGTTTTTTTTTAAAACTCAGAGGAGATAGAGTAGCTTAAATGACTAAAGACAATTTGGATTAAACTTTTCCCACTCTAAATAATAAACTTTGTAAATGAAAAGAAATGTTATTACCTGGTGAAGCTGGTCCACTGAGGAGAAATGCATGTGGCTGTGCATCAGAAGTACAACACGGATCTGTCTGTTGGAAACTCGTTTCTAAATGTCTTCTCTTCTGCATTCGTTTATACTCTTGTTTTATGTTGTACAGAATTTGTTCTAAAATAAAAAAAGTTAAAATTTGGCAAGATAAAAACTTTCACATTAAAAAAGAGGTTGGCTTTCCAACATTATTTAGTAGACCAATCTACCCAAAATATTCCTTTCAAATAATATCCAGAAAACTGACATTCTGGTAGGAACTCACTTCAGCATAAATGAGGACATTCACTTAGCACATACACACCAACTGGAATTCAGCTGTTCAACAATATTCTTGCTGAGCACTGACTAGCAAAAATAAAGTTTTTCAATCAAAATAATGGTCAAGGAGTCTTTGAACCCAAACACCTATTTTACTCAGATTCTTGAGTTCCAAACTCAAAGCTCATTTATTCATCACATAGAACTATTACACTAACAGGCTTTTCCAACTGCCTTTAATGCCTTTATGCCTTTCCCAAGCCCATAAATAAGAAGGGGCATGGGGGATTATGTATATTCAAGCACACAACAGTCTGAAGTGACAGTAGGTCAACAAAATGACAAAGCAGATGGGAACTAAAAAAGTCATCACACATTAAATAGCCATGGCCAATTATTTGAAGCTCAGTAAAACCTAAGAATACTATAGCATTCTGAATCTTGGGGCTGGAGGGTGCGGTGAGGGAGAGACCATGTGAAGTGACTGGTACATGACAAGTCCTCAATAAATAAGAACCACTATACCACAGTGCAATTATCTTGAACCACAATCACACGAATGAGTAAAATTATATCTGGCGTATCTTTTAGGCCAGTATGATTCATTTCAGAAAGATTTCTAACTCAAAATAATTACCATCTGGCCCCTCCAGAAAATCCCTACCTGGGGGTTTCCACTCCCCATCCAGACTTCCTCACTACACCTCCACACTCCATAGCTCCCAATTTAACAGATTGTCAATGTGAAACTACATCCCTAGAAGTTTACTAATCAAAATCCAAAGCAAGATTAAACAAAAATGAAATGTTTAGGTGGCAATTAACTGGCAATAAAAAGACTGACAGAGTGAAGTGTAGCCTTAACATTCAATTCTACAATGATGCATTAATTTAAGAACTGTCAGATATTGGTGAAGTGTGGTGGCTTAACACCTGTAACCATGGCGCTTTGGGAGGTCGAGGTGGGAGGGTCACTAGAGGCCAGGAGGTCGAGACCAGCCTGGGCAACATAAAGGGACCCTGTCTCTATGACACACAAAAAAGAAAGCTAAAGATTTACATACAATAATTCTTTTTAAAATGTAATACTGGTGGTTTTCGTAGATAACCACCATATCTACAAAATCTTGTCACTTACCTCTTTTCTCACTTTATTTCCCTAGGAGAACTTTTAGAATTTTTGAGAGACTCTGGGAGGACAAATAAGTTCCCTTAAACATTTTAGATACTGCCTGTTTCATTATTTAAACTGAAAAAAAGTTGCAAGACATATCCAGTTAAAGATACCATTTACATAAATTTTGTTGTATAAAAAGACCTGTTTATATATACATGAATGTGTGGTTTAAGTACAAAATCACACATTCGTGTGTACATAAACAGGTCTACAATGATTAATTTCAGGATGGTTATGTTGGGGTGCTTTAGCTGTATTTAACATTTTTCATTTGTTAACATTTGTTTAATATGGGTTATGGTCATTTTCAGTCCTTTTGCATTTATTTGAACTACTTTGTAATTTGAAAACAAAGTTATTCCAACTGAGTGACAGTGGTTAAATTATTAAATTATCAGTGTTGGCATGAAAGAGTTGTCTACTGAATGGTAAGCATACCTTGATATAAATAGGTTGCCTAATATTCACCAGAGGTACCCAATAAAACTAATGTAACATCTGGTATCAACCAGGACAAACACAAATATCCTCATTTTATAAATAACAGACCTCTTTTCAGTAACAGCAATCTAAAGCGTTTTTTTCTTTTCCAGACGGAGTATCGCTCAGTCATGCAGGCTGGAGTGCAGTGGCGCCATCTCGGCTCACTGCAACCTCTGCCTCCCAGGTTCAAGCAATTCGCCTGCATCAGCCTCCCGAGTAGCTGGGACTACAAGCGTGAGCTACCACGCCCAGCTAATTTTTGTATTTTTGGTAGAGATAGGGTTTCACCACATTGGTCAGGCCTGTCTCGAACTCCTGACCTCAGGTGATCCACCTTCCTCGGTCTCCCAAAGTGCTAGGATTATAGGTGTGAGCCACCGCACCCAGCATTTATATTTTGCTCTCTGAAAGAAAGCTTCACTCACATTCATCACTTTCTGTCCAAAGCTGCCATTATCCTGATCAAAAGTGCTATTCAAAACATCATAAAATTTATTTATAACCGGAGATTTTAGGAGGTACTTCGCCGGGGGGTACTTCGCTCCGGGCCCCCAGCAGCCGCCACGCCATGCCCCCCGGCGGTACTAGTTTAGAGTAACCTGACCTTAATATTTATCTTTTGTGTGACTTATATACGTTCTTTCATCACCACATAGCTGTTCTCAGATTTAGTGTTCCTTCTGCTTCACAAGCCAACCAAAGCACAACCAAAATGTACCAAAAGAATGCTTGTATAACCACCACCTCAATTTGTTCATTTGATAATCTCAAATGAAAGCTAACCCAGAATTAAGAAACAGTAAAACTTTTAAAAATTTATCTTTGTAAAACTCTGTACCATCAGACACTTAGAGACATCACTGACATTTTAAGGTGTAATTTACAAATGACAAAATTAACCAATTTAAATGTACAATTCATTTGAGTTCTGACAAGTACATACATACAGTTTTGGAACTAACATAACTATGATAAGTAACTTTTTATCACTCCAAAAACTTCTCTTGGGCTCCTCTGCAGTTAATTCACTACCACCATCACCACTTCCCCAGTACAGTCTACCAACGCTCATCTGCTATTACTATATAGTTTTGCCTTCTCTAGAATTTCACATAAATGGAATCATAAAGAGTACAGACTTTTATGTCTGAACTTTCACTCAGCAAAATGCTTTTGAGATTCATATATTTTGCATGAGTCAGAAATTCCTTTTCACTGGTGAGAATTCCATTGTATGTATGTATACATACACACACATCTATCCTTTCTCCTGTTAATGGACATTTAGACTGTTTCCAATTTGGGACTATTACGAATATTCAAGTATCAGTCTTTGGCGGACATGTTTTCATTTCTCTTGGATAAATACCTAGGAGTGGGAATAGGCTGCCTAATCATATGGCAAATGAAGGGTTTATTTTGTTCTTACAAAATAAAATCGCGAAACCATTTTCCAGAGTGATTTTGTCATTTTGCATTCCTACCATAAAAGTATTACAGCTCCAGCTGTTCCACATCCTTGCCAACACTTGATACTGTCAGCTAAAGAGCTGAAGAATTTTTAAAGCTATTGACTGCATGCTTTTTACATCAAATATGATGCAACTATGTCATCTAAGCCACACTGGTGCCCTCAAATGCTCTAATACTGGTAACATGTGATCAACAATGTTATGCAGTGAAGGGTCCAATTTAACTTGGCCAAGATCTCAACCGCACAAGTAGCAAACAGCTAACTGCAATGGCAAGCCTCAAGCTCAATTTATTTCAGTCCAGGGATATAAACGGTCTTGAAGCTGATAACTCAAGAAACTTCCTCAGATTCAATATTCTACAACCACCACATTGCTAAGCTCAATCTAGATACTTGGCTGACCTGAGTTGCTTTCACACCAGGTAGATAAAGGCCTTCCATGTATCAGTAAAGTACTTGTCTACTTAGTCCTAAGCTACTTAGATCTGACCATCTCTTATCAAACCAGCAAGTTAACATTTTATCCAAGGTACATGTAATATCTGACATTGTCTTGCCAACACAATTTAAAGTTCATTAAAGAAAAAAGTCCAAGCTTCACTTGTATTATCAGTTGCATATTCCAGTTTTAATCATATGCCTTCCTATTTGGCTTATGAGGCATAGACTGAATTTGCAGCAACCATTTAGAGCAAAATCTGTAGAGTTATCTTCAAGACAACCTACAGCACACAAATGGCTGTATATTCTTTTACTAAATCCTAAAAACTACCTCTTTTACCATAAAATACTGCTAAGTGGAAGTCATTATTAGCGAGTTCTATGACTCACAGCATTTTCATTCTCAAAACTAGTACATGTCACTAAAATTGCTAATTAGGTGGTATCAACAAGTCAGCACTTATTTCTTTGGAATATTTTTAAAAACAAATAAGGAGGCCGAAAGCAGTGGCTCACACCTTTAATCCCAGCACTTTCGGAGGCCGAGGCAGGAGGATCACTTCAGGTCAGGTGTTTGAGACCAGACCAGCCTGGCCAATACAGTGAAACCCCATCTCTACTAAAAATACAAAAATTAGCTGGGTGCAGTAGCGGGTGCCTGTAATCCCAGCTACTTGGGAGGCAGAGGCAGGTGAATTGCTGGAACCCAGGAGGCAGAGGTTGCAGTGAGCTGAGATCATGCCATTGCACTGCAGCCTGGGCAACAAGAAAGAAAACTCTGTCTCAAAAAAATAAATAAGTAAATATTGTAAACGTGGAAATAAAAGGCCTCTTTCTAGTTGCCACTGATTACTTAGGAAATGCTGGGCACCATGAATAAGGTCAACAATATGAACAGGAGAAAGTAGTTACGGGATAAAAAGCATAATGGAATTGATGGGGGCAGGAAAAACAGCATCAAGGTTAGACTGAGCAAAGAACACGGAATTAGAAGCAACTAAAAATAACTTTAAGGAGAACCACAAAGGAAGGGTGGGCTGTCAAAGTATCTTTCTAGGTTCCATAAATTTAAGTTCTAAAAATCTGACATGTGAAACTAGAAACTTTTGCTCCACACCCATAAAGCTTTACTATTTTCCTCTAGACACCATTACTAGATCAAACATTAAGGTTTTGCTAACAGTTTTAAGTTTAGGTGTATGGGGTCCCTCTGGATCATTTTATAGATCAATACCATTTATTTCTCCATGGAATATCTTTGGAAAACAAAATGAAAGTGGACCTAGAAAGACAATGCAAACAATGGGGTTAAAAAAGAAATCTTGGGGCTGGGGGCGGTAGTTAATGCTTGTAATCCCAGCACTTTGGAAGGCCAAGGCAGGCAGATCACCTGAGGTCAGGAGTTCGAGATCAGCCTGGCCAACATGATGAAACCCTGTCTCTACTAAAAGTACAAACATTAGCCGGGCATGGTGGTGGGCGCCTGCAATCCCAGCTACTTGAGAGGCTGAAGCAGAATTGCTTGAACACGAGAGGCGGAGGTTGCAGGGAAACAAGATCACACCACTGCACTCCAGCCAGGCGACAGAGCAAGACTCAGTCTCAAAAAAAAAAAAAAAAAATCTAGAAAGTCTGCCAGTTCTAGTCAGGAACACAAATGATATGAAAACCTGTACATAATTAAGTAAAGAACACTTGCAGTAGCCATTAAGACTTAAAACTAAGACACTGTTCCAAAATAACAGAGCAATGTACGGTTCTGAACTACACACTAGATACTGTCATGATTACTTTCTAAATTAAAACGCACAACTTGGGCGGGGCACGGTGGCTCATGCCTGTAATCCCAGCACTTTGGACGGCTGAGGTGGGCAGATCACCTGAGGTTGGGAGTTCGAGACCAGCCTGACCAACATGGAGAAACCCCATCTCTACTAAAAATGCAAAATTAGCTGGGCGTGGTGGCACATGCCTGTAATC
>NW_012115189.1:1836981-1839256 GCF_000951035.1 Colobus angolensis palliatus
AAAAGATGCCAGGCACAGTGGCTCACGCCTGTGATCCCAGCACTTTTGGGAAGCCGAGACAGGCAGATCACCTGAGGTAGGGAGTTCAAGATCAGCTGGACCAACATGGAGAAACCCCATCTTTACTAAAAAAAAAAAAAAAAATTAGCCAAGTGTGGTGGCACGTGCCTGTAATACTAGCTACTCGGGAGGCTGAGGTAGGAGAATCACTTGAACCCAGGGGAAGGTGGAGGTTGCAGTAAGCCGAGATTAAGCCATTGCACGCCAGCCTGGGCAACAAGAACAAAACTCCATCTCAAAAAAAAAGGGCAATAAATGGAGAAGTGGAAATTGAACTGCCCCAAATCCAAAACCCAAAATGTGCATGCTACAGAAACATTTGGTTCCAAAGCAAAAGATTCAGCTCTTATTCCAATTAACCACAGCCACAAGGGCAATGGTACTTACCTGCAGGGTTTTAACAAATTGAGAAATTTACTTCAAGTAAGTAGCACTGGCTACACAGTACCAGTGAAATCAAAGAATTTGACCTTGTATTGATTATAGTTGTTCCTCCTCCCGTAGGGAAGATAAATGAATGCCTTTTATACAGTTAAATATTATGTAAGTATAAATGTAGAACCTAAACCAGCTTGCACAGATGAGAAAGCAGACTCTTTGAGGACTCCAGTACAGCACAATCAAGCTGAAGAACAAACCCATTTCCTATAACAACTTGTTCAGGCACCCCAAAAAAACATTAGCATACCTGGGCCAGGCACAGTGGCTCATGTCTATAATCCCAGCACTTTGGGAAGCCGAGGAGGGTGGACCACCTGAGGTCAAGAGTTTTGAGACCTGCCTGGCCAATATGGCGAAACCCCGTCTCTACTAAAAATACAAAAAAATTAGCCGGGCAAGGTGGTGCACGCCTGTAATCCCAATCCCTTAAACCTGGGAGGCGGAGGCTGCAGTGAGCCGAGATAGTGCCAATGCACTCCAGCCTGGGCAACAGAGCGAGACTTGGTCTCAAAACAAACAAAAAAAACGTACCTGGAACCAGGATTTGCAAAACTGATGACTAACAGGCCAAACTCAGCCCCACGGACATGATTTTTTTAAAACACATTAATTTGTAGCCATTTAAAAACTGGGTGGTTTTACATATAAAGTCAGACTTCTGACAACTCTTAGAAAACCAGGTAACATGGCAAAACTCAGCTGAAGATTCAAAGTGACTGCTACCTTTTGGGCCTAAGTTCTCAAGTGCTTCTACAATTTTAATGCACACACAGATTACCTCTGGATCTTGTTAAAATGTAGACCCTGCAGGGTGGAGCTTAAGATTCTACATTCCTTATGAGGAGGTGATGCTGCTGGTCAGTACTGGAATTCACTAGTTCCCTCCTAGTTTACTTTAAATCATTTATATCTCTGGAACTATGCGTATAAAATTAAAAGTTTCTAGCCCCTGCTTAAAATAACAACTCCCTTGGCCAAGGGTGGTGGCTCACGCCTGTAATCCCAGCACTTTGGGAGGCTGAGGTGGGTGGATCACCTGAGGTCAGGAGTTCAAGACTAGCCTGGCCAACCTGGTGAAACTCTGTCTCTACGAAAAACACAAAAAAATTAGCTCAGCATGGTGGCGGGCGCCTATAATCCCAGTTACTTGAGAGGCTGAGGCAGGAGAATCGCTTGAGCTCTGGAGGCAGAGGTTTCAGTGAGCTGCAATCACACCACTGAACTCCAGCCTGGGCAAACAATAGCGAAACTCCGTCTCAAAAAAAAAACCGAAAAACAAACAAACAAAAAACCTTTAATTGAATATTTTTTAAAAAGTGGTTGCTTTACTATTGGACATACTAGGGAGTGGAGAAGAAGGAAAGGAAGACGTTAGCAGCCCGGTTATTACAAGTACGAAAATATCTAAGCTAACTTAAAATCATTTTGCCACCCTCACCTGAATGGTTTTTATAGTTGTAAGTTCATTGCTTCTCAGCCTTTTGGCTAAGATCAAGTGTAAGTCCAAGTGTAATTCTAAGTTAGACATACCCCTCCCCTAGGAGGAACATATTCTGCAAATTAATTTAACTTGATTGGACCTACTTAGGAAAACTCATTACATGACATTAACCTATATACAATGATTACTCCATCTCTCCTAATACACTTTAAAAAAGGAAATTCATATTCGTCATTATGTGACAGATGATGAAGCAATTCATTTACTTTACCAACATGACCACTTTTTAAAAGAGGAATTAAGACCCCCTCTCAGGCCAGGCACGGTCGCTCA
>NW_012115189.1:1839831-1850136 GCF_000951035.1 Colobus angolensis palliatus
AAAAAAAAAAAAAAGTCCCAATTTCCCATGGCTAGAACTAAAGAGGAACTGTTTGAACGAACTGAAGATGCAAATTAAATACAGATACATCTGTAAATGGAAACTGAAGTCAGGAGCAGGCATGTGACTGCTTAGGGAGCTATTAAGTGAGATAAGCATGGAGCTAGAGCTAGAACTAAAAAACTACGAGGTTTAATGCCCAGGTAAAGACAAAAAGAACAGCTAGGGAGTAGAGGGAAATTATAGTCAAAGAAGAAAAAAAAGCATTTCAAAAAGAAAGTAGTGTGCCAGCAGGAAGAATGCTGAAAGAAAGGTCAAATAAGAGGAGGACTGATTGAGTGTCATGGAAGTCACTGATGACCTCACAGGAGCTGCTTGAGGCATGTCAGGAATTGAGAACTGAAGAAATGGAAGCAAACAGACTATTTGAAAGCTCTTTGAATTTGATTTTGAAGTAGAAGAGATCTAGAAGATAGCTGGAGGAATTTGAGTATGTTTTGTTCTTTTACTTTCTCATGAAAGGCTTGGGAATATATAAAGCCAAAAGCAAAGATCCAATTGAGAGAAGAAAAAGGGAATAATCAAGAGGATAAGGTTACTTTGGAGAAAAGTGGAATATTTCCCTCACTGTATACAGTGCTTTCATAATTATTTAATCCTCGATGATACTAAAACAGGACAGGCTCAAATGTCAGTAGTGCTGGTACTAAAAACAATGAATAAACTGTGATTTGATGGCAACTCTTCTTTTGCAGATGGCAGGCTTATTCAATGAAAGGCAAAATTGCTGGTCAGTAAAAGTCCCATTTGAGGTTGCCTTCTTGAGACCGTTTCCATCACTTGGCCAGTAAATGCTCGTAATTCTCACAACAACCCTAAGAGGCAGATGCTACTATCATCATGTGCACATTTCCTGAGATGAGAAAAATGAGGCTTTGCTTCAGTGTCTTCTGAAACGTCACATGGCTTGAACATGGCAGAGCCAGGTTTGACCTCAGGGCCCAAATTCTTAACATCTACTACCCTATCCAGTAGTATATTACTACACTTAGTCAAAATTCTATTAGCATCTAACGTTAAAATAAATCACAATGGGCTGGGCGTGGTGGCTCACGCCTGTAATCCCAGCACTTTGGGAGACAGAGGCGGGCAGATCACCTGAGGTCAGGAGTTCAAGACCAGCTTGGCCAACATGGCGAAACCCCGTCTCTACTAAAAACACAAAAATTAGCCGGGCGTGGTGGCGCATGCCTGTAATCCCAGCTACTCAGAAGGCTAAGGCAGGAGGATCGCTTCAACCCAGGAGGCAGACTGTAGTGAGCCAAGATCATGCCACCGCACTCCAGCCTGCGTGACAGAGTAAGACTCTGTCTCAAAATATCACAATAAGGAAAGCTAATTTTTAGAAAATAGGAGTTAGAGACATAAATACTATGCATAATTTATACTTTCATACACTGAAACTTCAAAAATGCGATTGTCAAGAAGGCAATAATGGGCCAGGCGCAGTGGCTCATGCCTGTAATCCCAGCACTTTGGGAGGCAGAGGCTGGCGGATCACGAGGTCAGGAGATCAAGACCATCCCAGCTAACACAGTGAAACCTCATCTCTACTAAAAATACAAAAAAAGGAGCTGGGTGTGGTGGCACGTGCCTGTGGTCCCAGCTATTTGGGAGGCTGGGGCAGGAGAATCGCTTGAACCCAGAAGGTGGAGGTTGCAGTGGGTGGAGGTTGCAGTGAGCCGAGATTGCGCCACTGCACTCTAGCCTGGGTGACAGAGTGAGACTCTGACCACCCCCCCCCAAAAAAAGGCAATAACCAAAATGAAGCATAACTCTCATCTAATGAGACTCCTGAAACAGCGATCACTGGCTATAAAAAAAAAACCGTAACACCTCTTCATGTTACATCCAGAAATGTATATAAAGGATGCTTTAAGAGTCTAAAATGCCTCCTCTCAGACATTTGTATCTAACCAGAATGTTTTACTGGTGTTTTAGAAGTTAAGAAATGGCCAGGCACAGAGGCTCACGCCTGTAATTCCAGCACTTTGGAAGGCCCAGGTGGGCAGATCACGAGGTTAGGAGTTCGACGTCAGCCTAACCAACATGGTGAAACTCCATTTCTACTAAAAATACAATTACACAGGCGTGGCAGCACGCACCTGTAATCCCACTACTCAGGAGGCTAAGGCAGGAGAATCGCTTGAACCCAGGAGGTGGAGGTTGCAGTGAGCCGAGATCGTGCCACTGCCCTCCAGCCTGGGTGACAGAGCAAGACTCCGTCTCAAAAAAAAAAAAAAGGAAGAATTATTCCAAGTTGATAGGTCAGTATTTCCACACATGTTCAACTGATTACAATGCCAGGCTCTGATAATGCACTATTTTACCCTGGGCTATGAAAGATTGTCACGGACAGCATCAAGTCCCCCTCTCTATCACAGCAACTAAAATCTTCTATACTTTAAATCAAGTATACCACTTAGAGAAGTTCTAATCATATTTTAGTGGGAGGAACAAGGCAATCTCCTTTCATAATTAAAAGGCACAGTTCAGAGGGACAGTCATGTTTGAAAAATTGGCTTTCTTCAAACTTCACTGTACATTCTACTCTTCATTTGCTAATCAGTTCAACAAAAAGAAACAAAAGAAAAATCCAAGTCCCTCTCTCCAACCATTCCGTCTAGTTCAATTTTTTTGAGGGAGTTTTATAAGAATTAACATTAACAGAAATGAAAATGAATGCTAACCAAAGTGAGAATACACATCATATACTGACACAATTTCAGTAACTTAGTAAACAAGCCTTAATACTTTTAGGAAAAAAACTTTTTCAGAAGTGATTTAATCAGTAAACCAATTTTAATACTTAGGCTATCAAAGGGGAAATGAACACTAATATGGAAAAATGTTAATAAGAAATGAAAATAGGTATACTGATAAAGTGCTAGCTAATAAAGTATCAACAGTGGCCGCTCTATCATCAGTCTCTCAAGAGAGACTCTTACTCTTTGCCTAGCCAGTGCAGTATCTGGAACTCAAATGAGGCTCATAAGGGTTTGAACAAGTGACTTCTAGAAGAATAATTTAAATGTTTTAATAATGTTAAGAAAATCCAGGTACATCAAAGGACCTAAAAAGTCAAATCCAGAAGTTGTATTTATGGAAAGATAACAATGTTAATAAAATCAGAATATCCACTAGTACATCTCAAGATGATCTGCTTATGACACTTGTGACAGATAAAAACTAAAGGGAAAAAAAGCTACACCCCAAGACAAACTAAAAGTATATTATTACGAGCTGCTTTCTTAGTGCTAGAAAGTTCACCACCCAACAAAGCCTACATGTAAGAAATGTAAGAAACATTACAAAAACTGTTATACTGTAAAATCCTGATCACAAGAAATATTACAAAATGTTATACTGTAAAATTCTGATCAATAGGCCCAAAATAAATATCAAAGCTGACAAACTAACATCCACTAGAATTTTAAATTACCTGCAAGGATTCCCTGCTTAATATGGCTACAATATCATCTCATGTGAGAAACTTGTTATAACAAATAAATTTGTTTAGAAATAAATCAGAACTTTGTATTAAAAAGTATTCTCTTCTAAAAATCCTGTAAAACCTTTTAAAATGTTTCTTCCGATGAGCAAATATCTGATAATAGAGAAATTCTTACACATGGGGCTACTTAAAATATTGTAATTCACGTAATCCATGTTTCTCATCATTATCCAGAAAAATGAATACTGAGTATACTTAAAGTGCCTCAGAAAAGTATTATTCAAAGTCTTGAACTAATTGCAGTATTTATTACGACTCGTTTGAGTCACATTTTTTGTCAAAAAATGTTACACATTATGACAATGTCATAGAACAGTCTAAAAAGAAAATTTGGTACAGAATTATAGGGTAAAACTGAAATTACATTTCTTTTCAACCATAGCAACTCTAAGAACCTTGGGAAATGTCAAGACTTAATTCAACAAATAAATTTAGCATTTTAAAACTATTTGTGACATTAAAAGGGAAGGTATGGCAGATAAGAATCTTGCGGGCTATTTTCAAACCACCATATTCAAGTCCCATGACTCATCCCAGCCCCCAAAATTCAGAAGATATTCCTGTTAACAGTCATGGCTACAGTGAGACTGCTGCTGAGACAGTGTATCTCTCAGGTGTGTTTAGAAAGCTAAGAAACACTGGAGGTTCCACAATCCGATAGTCAGCAATAAAATTAAAGATGAATCTCTTTGAACTAAATCCATTTGTGAAGACTTCTTTAGCAACTTCAGATGCCCGATTGGTTTGTATAGGCTTAAGCATTTTCTCTCATACCTTTTTAAAAGCAGGTAGTTCTCTCAAAGGCAAGAAATTCCCTGCAACTTCACATATGTAAAGAACATTCTGTGAATCAACAGTGTTAGGCATAGGGTTCACACAAGGACTACAGGGACTACAAATTGCTGGTTACCTAATTCACTGATAGGTACTTGAAAATACCTACTCCCACTCCCAATAACATTATCTAGTTTCATGAACCAACTATTCAAGAGGCCCAAACTTAACCCATGCTATTACTTCACATTCTTCTTTAATAAAGAAAAAAAATCTCTTTTCAAATAGGAACGATACTCACAACTGGGCACTTCCACTGAAGCTTTTACTCTCAATCTTTCAAAACGAAAGCTTTCTATCACCGTCTTTCTAGGTCTATCGAAATACTTAGCAGAAAAAACCTGCCAGGCACAGCAGCTCAAATCTGTAATCCCAGCACTTTGGGAGGCTGAAGCAGGCAGATTGCTTGAGCCGTCGGAGTTTGAAACCAGCCTGGGCAACATGGTGAAATCCCATCTCTCCAAAACAAAATACAAAAATTAGCTCGGCATGGTGGCACATGCCTGTAGCCCCAGGTACTTGAGAGGCTGGGGCAGGAGGATCATTTGAGCCCAGGAGGCAGAGATTGCAGTGAGCCGAGATTGTGCCATTACACTCCAGCCTAAGTGACAAAGCAAGACTCTGTCTCAAAAAAAACAAAACAAAGACCTGATTAATATGTACTACATTCTTTTTCCTATAAAACCATTAAAAAACTGAAGAAATTTATTCTCCTTTACATCTCAGGTTATGTCTCCACGGCAACCACAGTGGCTAGAACCTTCCACACCTAAAGAGGGGCTAACCTCTAATCTAGCCATGTTTAGCCTATGTGTTGCTGTGCTCAAGTTAGGCTTTATTTTTCTACCTTAATAAAAAAGCCAGGGGACGGGCACGGTGGCTCACAACTGTAATCCCAGCACTTTGGGA
This sequence comes from Colobus angolensis palliatus, assembly GCF_000951035.1. Lineage (NCBI taxonomy): Eukaryota > Metazoa > Chordata > Mammalia > Primates > Cercopithecidae > Colobus > Colobus angolensis. Next base: position 1,845,149 of record NW_012115189.1, read on the forward strand.
GGCTGAGGCAGGCGGATCACGAGGCCAGGAGACCATCCTGGCTAATACGGTGAAACCCTGTCTCTACTAAAAATACAAAATATTAGCCGGGCGTGGTGGCAGATGCCTGTAGTCCCAGCTATTTGGGAGGCTAAGGCAGGGGAATGGTGTGAACCTGGGAGGCTGAGCGCACTCCAGCCTGGGCGACAGAGCGAGACTTGTCTCAAAAAAAAAAAAAAAAAAGCCGGGAGCGGTGGCTCACACCTGTAATCCCAACACTTTGGGAGGCTGAGGTGGGTGGATCATGAGGCCAGGAGTCCAAGACCAGCCTGACCAAAATGGTGAAACTCCATCTCTACCAAAAATGCAAAAATTAGCTAGGCGTGGTGGTGTGCGCCTGTAAGCCCAGCTACTCGGGAGGCAGAGGCAGGAGAATCACTTCAAACCAGGAGACAGAGGTTGCAGTGAGCCGAGAATGCGCCACTGCACTCCAGCCTAGGCGAGAGAGTGAGACTCCATCTCAAAACAAACAAACAAAAAGCCAGGGACAGAGGCTCACACCTATAATCCCAGCACTTTGTGAGGCTAAGGCAGTGGGACCACCTGAGGTCAGGAGTTCAAGACCAGCCCTGCCAACACGGTGAAACTCCGTCTCTACTAAAAACACACACAAAAATCAGCCAGGTGTGGTGGCACACGCCTGTAATCCCAGCTGCTCCAGAGGCTGAGGCGCAAGAATCGCTTGAACCCAGGAGATGAAGGTTGCAATGACCTGAGATCACGCTACTGCACTCTAGCCTGGGTACAACTTTGTCTCAAAAAAAAAAAAAAAATCTCGATATCAGAATACAACTGTTTTTAATGGCCATAAACTTACAGGATTCTTAAATGCATAAGTCATAGAAATACACAGTAACTGCAGCTACATACAGTCCTAAATAGAATTATCAGGTTTAAGATTCAAAGTACAAAGACCATTAAAAACATTTATTCGCCAAATCCAGTGAGAAACTAGGAGCAACTTAACAGCTGTCTAAATAATCACAAAATATTAAAAAATACTTCTGGCTCAATATAAATGACATCTGAAGTGAGATGATGCCTCCTCCAACAGACGTCTCATTTGTTTGCCTAGAACCATTTATATTTCATTTAAGCCAGCTGGTGTCTCCCTTTGCAGGCATGCATCAATGTCTGGTGAACAATCTATGTTCTTGTAAACCCTTCTCCATTCACAAGCTGTAGTTTCCATTTTTAATGGCAAGTTTCCAGCAAGCACAATGAGTTCTTACAAAGGAACTTAACTCTTCACAGAATTCAATTCCTAAGGCAGACTAGAGTAATGGTACCAAGCCATAAACGATGTGAATTAATGTGCCTAACAAACTCACAAATACATTAACATTCACAGAAGGGTATCTTCAGACCATTCATTCACTACATAATAATGAAAACAATGTGTTGGATTTGATTGATGGTCTCTTACAATGTTGCAATATTTTGGTTTTATTCTTTCTTGGGAATGTCATGACAATCTTTTGGCTAAATGGTAGTATTACCAGATGTTTCAAAAACCAACTGTAAAGCATATTTTGGTTTTCAACTAACTTACCAGGATAAGTATTGATGCAGCTACTAGAGGTATTTCTTTCCCCAACGATATTTGATGCCTCTACTCCCCCCTCCCTTTACTTCCACTGATCACTTTTCCTTTCTCATACCCAGGGGTATTATAAACCTCACTGCTGACACCCCACACGAGGGTAAGCAAACTTTTTCTGTAAACACTAGAGAGCAAATATGGAGTTTTGGGGGCAATACACTCTCTGTGACAACTATTCAACTCTGCCATCGTCACCTGCAATGAACAACACTTTAAAAAAAAAAAAAAGAATGAGCACAGCTGTGTTCCAGTAAAATTTTATTTATGGACACTGAAATTTGAATTTCACATAATTCTCACGTGTCACAAAATACTTCTTTTGATTCTTTTCCAACCATTTAAAAAATGTAAAGAACATTCTTAGCTCTCAGGCTACACAAAAATATGGCTGTACTTTGTCAACCACCCTTAGACCCTGGACAGCATTTCTGAAGTAGTAACACTTGAGTGTCCTAAAAAACAGGTTTGGGATATCTGTGTGTTAAGGAGCCCCTAAAAAATTCATAATGCCAATTAGCATAATAAAGGCTCTAAGCCTTGCGGTTAAGAAAGCAATCTTAACTTCCTTCAGCTCAGCTAGTCCTTCCTTTTTCCTAGCATTAAGTTGCAACAGTTTGAAAAATATTTAAATAAGAATAGTCAAGTCAAACTTCCTGGGATGACTAAAACGATAGCTAAGGTTTAAAACAGACATCCAAGTTCCTGAAACTAATAAAGCCACAACATGGCTTCAGCTATGCCATCAGAAACTGAAGATATCCAGAGGAGAACAATGATAAAATAAATTGTATACATGCTCTGAAAAAAATTCACTTTAGTACTCTAATTCTACATTATTTGTATTATATTTGAACTCACAGATGTGAAAGGAAAACAGAGTTCCCGAAAGTTCGCCAATCTCAATTTGGTAAGCCACTGTCTACTTCCAATCCTAACTCTTCATTTTAGTTAATGACAGATGGGTATTTACTCCCATAAAGTTTAAGAATAATCGGTGTTAAAATAGGAAGCTAAAAATCAGGTGCATGAGAAAATTATTTCCAAGTTTAGTAACATGAAAACGGGGAAGCTCTTTGATACCTGCACAACACTGCAGCTCCCATTATGGCATTACAAAAAACATACAGGACCATACCCCAAACTGGCCATATAAACACAAAGTCAAATTAAATTACATTTAGAATGTCATTCAAAACTACAGTTTAAAAAATGTAATTTTAGCAAGTGAAAACTTCAATTTCAACTTGTTTTCTCAAGTCAACTTTTTAAGATAATATTCAGATTAGTTAGAATAACTTTCAGCAGACTCAGAATCAATTAGGATGTGATTTTAAGTTTCAGGATATAATCAAACTTCCAAAGTAGATGTCAAAAAAACACCTTGAAGAACAGAATAGCAGTATTTTGGAAAGTGAATGTGAATCTGAATCAGCTGGCTTAAACAGTTCCAATAATTCCAGTCGTTTTACTATGATACTTCAATTAATTTAAACTTGAGATAATGTGGAGCCAATTGTATTAACCAACGCTACAGATATGCCAATGAAAAGTCAAGTTTACAAAGCATCACAGTTCAAGTAAGTGTGCTTTAAAGCGGTGGAACATGTTATAACCCCCACTGGTTTACACACATGCCCAAGATTATTTTCCCATTGAGATATAGTCCTTTAATTCCCAAACCTAGCACTGTATTAATTCACTCCCTCGACTGTAATTTATTGGTTAGCTACTTAATGACCTTATTTTGAAATGGCCTTATTAGTTAAGTACAGATTCCATTTCAATTTCCAATGATACCATTTCACTATGTCAACCACCAGTAGCTCATTCTTGACATTGGCTGTTTCCTTTTTTTTTTTTTTCCAAAGTAAAGCCTAACAATCAACAAATGCCTTTTCAATCTAATTAAAAGACAGTTAGTAAGGTTATTAAATAAATTTATCCGAGAATTTCCGTGACAACTCACTACAACTCTAAAATAGTATGTCCTTAAATTAGATCAAATATTTAATAGCAAAAATGGTAGCTTGCATATTCGAGGGTCACTCCATGGATTTAGAAAATATTTCAAAATGTGACATAAAGAAAAAAAACACTAAAGTCAGTTTCAAATGGAAGTCACCAAACTTAGAGGTATATACTTCACTTTTTTAAGCTAATGATAATGAGACATTTAAATCAAGCTATGAAAAGGCTTTGTTTAAAGGGTGATATTATTACTAAAGGCTCACACAGAAATCTTTGCATGCTACACACAAAGGAAACATTTACACTTCAATCCACAAAAGCCTATCCTAGGACTGTGCCAGGGGCACACAAGGATTTCAAAGTACAGAAAAAACTGGGCATACACATGCCCTACAAAGCAGCCAAAAGACATTCCCCATAGTCTCTCTCAGGAAATGTTTCAAGATGAAAAGCAAAAGTCTTTAGTCCCTTGGAATGCTGGGTTGATTTCTTCATTATCCTCAAGGCTAGGTTGTTTTCTCCCAACATACTTTGTTGGGCAAAAATAAAGCATTTCCAAATAAAAACAACTCCTCAGCCCCAATTTTCAATGCAATATGCTTATTAAAAGTTCAAGATTTCTCAAGGTCTAGACGTACAGTATGATCATATTACAGTACTCGGGAAGAGCGTTTTCTTTGTTGTTGACCCTGCCAAGGAAACAGGTCTTGACTCAGCCAAAGTGGCGTTCTTGTGGGTGATTAATGACAGGCCTAGATCTCGCCCCAGTGACATCCATCCCCACCCCCCACCCCCACTATACTAAAATCAGCCATGTCTGAACTGGAGGAGGGGCTGTAGCCTCGCCTCAAAACCACCCAGTCCCAGAGTTAATAGCTGCAACCAACCGATTCCGACAAGCACACATCGAGATTGGGGCGAAATGTGACCCTTTCGCCTAAATTTACGAGTAATATCGCCCTCTCTAATCATTTCCGCTGAGTCTCCAGCGACTACGGAAACAATTCCAATCATTCGGCCCAAAGAAAAAGATGTCCCTGTTCTACCCAATACCGACAAGGCAAAGCCCCTACCCACCTCCAAACACTACCCCCTTGACATCAGCCCATTTCTATTGTGTCTTATTAGGTCCTCGGACTACGAGGACCTAATGAAAAATGTGGCTGCCCTACTACTTTGCTAAGAACGAGAACCACACAGTCCGGTACCCCCACCCCAGGGGCCGCATCCCACGCCCCAGGACCCCTGTTCTCTCGACTACCCCGGCGGCCGCGGGGCCGGGTCCCACCTGTGGTGAGGCGGGAGGAGACGTCGCCGAAGGGGGATGGCTCCATTCGGAGATACTTCTGCGGCGAGGCGGCCGCAGCCGAGAAGGAGG
>NW_012115189.1:1850531-1863304 GCF_000951035.1 Colobus angolensis palliatus
CGGGCAGAAGCACACGCCAGTCGCGTCAGGGGGGCTCTTCCGCCTCCTCAGGCGCGGCTCCCCCGGGAGAGGCTCCGGCCGCCCCCGCCGTCCGCTCGAGCTTTGCGCCCCGCCTGAGGCGCTTCTGTGCTGAGACTAGATCCTTTCTGAAGTCGAAAACAGCACCGTGGGGCGTGAGGCTGGAACGCGGCTCCTAATACGCCCGAGTACGGTCAGTAGATTGAGAGCGGCGATCGATGCAGAGAGATTGCGAGGTGGCTGCGGCAGCACGACCGCAAGCAAACACGTCCAACCGCTTCCCCCTCCCCCGTAGAACTCTCCCACCCGCCGCCGGCCCCAATATGGCGTCAATAACAACGCCGCCGATTCAAATCCGGCGGCCTCAGAGCGCGTGCGCACGGGGGCGGGCCAAACCGAGGATGCATTTTGGGAGTTGTAGTTTTTAGCTGCGGGAGGAATCGGCTTGAAAGACGGGAAGGGAGGAGTATAGAAACTACGACTTCCGTGATGCAAGGCGCGCGATTCCGAGTTCCGGGTTGGAATTTAAATCCCCCTACACAGCTTGAGTGTAAAAGGAACGAAGCAAAAGAGAAAAAAGAAAAGGTTCTGAGACAGTGTGGGAGACGGGAAAGAGAACCGGTGGAAAAGCAAGCTAAGCGACGTAGAAATCTTTTAAGATTCTTTATGTAGTTGCTCCCACAGTGATTTAAGATCTGGGAAATATAATAAGCCAATCTCTAGTCAAAGTTAGATTAATTTCGGTATCGACAGTACCCAAAACAAGACCTTTAACATGGAGAGGATAGGAGATAATGAGATTATGAAACCTATTTAGGACTGGCAGACAGAACAACAGTAATAGTATCAGGTTACAGGATCCTTGATTGAACTCGATGTTTTGCCCTTCCCAGGTAGCTGCTTCATCCACTAGTTAAATTCCGTAAAGCCAGCTTTGCTTCTGAAAATGAATAGGATTTGAACGACTTACAGAATCAAATTGTTTTGCTTTGGGTAAAAAGCAAGTGGTATCAGACATTGCATTATTTCTATTGAATACTGGTGCATATATTGTGAATTTTGGTACAAAACTCAGACAGTGAAACGTTAGGTAACAGATATTGGATGGATCCATTTTGTAAGCGGAGGGAAAAAAAGTGTTTCTAAAAGTTGTACTTTTAATCAGATACCTAAAATAAGAAACAAATACAGCACTAATTTAGAAAGTGATCATGTAGCGGGGCATGGTGGCTCACGCCTGTTATCCCAGCACTTTGGGAGGCCAAGGCAGGTGGATCTGCCTGAGGTCAGGAGTTCGAGACCAGCCTGGTCAACATGGTGAAACCCCGTCTCTACTAAAAATACAAAAATTAGCCGAGCGTGGTGGCACGCGCCTGTAATCCCAGCTATTTGGGAGGCTGAGACAGGAGAATCGCTTGAACCCAGGAGGTGGAGGTTGCAGTGAGCCGACATGGTGCCACTGCACTCCAGCCTAGGTGACAGAGCGAGACTCTGTCTCAAAAAAATGAAAAGAAAAGAAAGGGATGCCGGGCGAGGTGGCTCACGCCTGTAATCCCAGCACTGAGAGGCCAAGGCAGGCAGATCACGAGGTCAGGAGTTCGAGGCCAGCCTGGTCAACATGGTGAAACCCTGTCTCTACGAAAAATACAAAAAATTAGCCGGGCGTGGTAGCACGCGCCTGTAGTCCCAGCTACTCAGGAGACTGAGGCAGAAGAATCTCTTGAACCCGGGAGGCGGAGGTTGCAGTAAGCCAAGATCAAGCCTGGGTGGCAGAGCTAGATCCAGCCTGGGTGGCAGAGCTAGACTTCCTCTCAAAAAAAAAAAAAAAAAAAAGTGATATATGTAGAAACTATCACCAGTGCAATACGGAACAATTTTGTGAATGCCAACTGGCAAATGATTATAAACACTGATTTCCAATGCTCATATATTCTCGTTTATTCAGTAACAGATGTTGTATAGCCATTTTGTCTATTATTTTTAAAACATATTTGGAAGGAGTTCAATGTATTCTTGTTTTATAGAATTGTCCAGTGCTTCAAAGATCATCAGTCCTGATCACACTATGTCAACAAGTAAGCCCGTCTAGTTTTAATTTAGGATATTTGGAAATATCCTACCTTTCCTACATTTGAAAAATCTTTTGAAAAAGATAAGCATTTAATGAAATAGCAGCTTAACTAAGACACCTACTAGGTAAATTTCTACTAAATTCTAAACACTATGAAATTCATAATACTGTGAAATTAACAGAACATATATATTTTATGTAAATAGGTAGAAAAAAATTGGTTAACCCATGGAAATCAGATAAAGCATTTACATTCTTGGTAATATTTTCTGAAATTAAGATTTGCCCTTAAGTTATAAAACCTACATTGGAAATGTGACGTTGTGAGTTAAATTCCTTATGTTTGAGGGAATTGTGTTCCCTCAAAATTCATATGAAGTACTAACCTCCAGTACCTTAGAATATGACTTTACTTAGAAATAGGATTATTTCAAACGTAATTAGCTAAATGTAGTAGGATGGTCGCCTAATCCAATATGACTGGTATTCTTAGAAAAAAGGGAAATTTGGGTCAGATGTGGTGGCTCCCACCTGTAATCCCAGCACTTTGGGAGGCCAAGGAGGGAGGATCACTTGAGGCCAGGAGTTTGAGGCTAGCCTGGGCAATAATAAGAAACCTAATCTCTACAAAAATAAAAAAAATTAACCAGGCATGATGGTGGATACCTGTGGTCCCAGCTACTCAGGGCAGCTGAGGTGAGAGGATTGCATGAGCCCAGAAGGTCAAGGCTGCAGGGAGCTGTAATCACACCACCACACTCCGGCCTGGGTGACATAGCCAGACCCTGTCTCAAAAAAAAGGAAAAGAAAAAGAAAAAGGACAGGGTGAAGGGGAGAGTGGGTGGGGGTGGGAATTTGGACCCAGGCATGGGCCCAAGGGAATTTTGACCCACATGAACATGAAAATAGAGATTAGGGTAATGCTTCTACAAGCCAAGGAATGCCAAAGATTGCCAGCAGAACACCAGAAGCTAGGAGAGAAGTTGTTCTCCCTCACAGTCCTCAAAAGGAACCAACCCTGAAAACACCTTCTCAGAGTTGTTCTCTAGACTATGAAACAATAAATTTCTATAGTTTAAGCCATCCAGTTTGTGGTATTTTGTTACGGCAGCTGTAAGAAACTAATACAGAGAGGATTGTGGTTATCAGGCTATCATTTGAAATATACTAGAATGCCCAGAAAATGAAGAAAGTGTTGTTTTGTTTAATTGTAGAGTCAGAGGTCTAAGTTGCTGAGGATGGTCTCAAACTCCTGGCCTCAAGCAATCCTCCCACCTTGGCCTCAGTAAGTGCTACCATTACAGGCTGAGCCACTGCACCCAGCCAGCAAAGTGTTGTTGTACTTAAAGGTGGTGGGGGATATCTGGTAAACTTGATAGTTTAGTAATAATAGCTGCCTGTGCGGTCACCACTGCACAGCATATTTGCAAAAGGCTGTCAAGATTAAGCAGTGACAGGGCTTGGGTGCCTCCCCTTCTACCAATGACTCAGGAAGCTACTTCAGAAACTAAAAAGACAAGGGAGACCCTTCCCTGTTCCCCTATGTCTTTGCTCAGGCTCTCTGCTCCACACTTTTTGCCTACTTATATTTTAAGACTCAAGCCAGGCATTAACTCCTCCAGGAAGCCTTCCCCAGTGTTTCAAAGCCAAGTTAGTTTTATAGCCTCACAGAGAAAGAGACACCTATCTGCATGTTTTCATCATTATCCTCACCACATTGCAATAAAATTCTGTTCATGAATCTGCCTCTCCTACCATTGTGTTAGCTCCTTACCAATAGTATAATACCTTGCATGCTTCAGTAAATGTCCATTGAATATTTCTTAAACATTTTTTATCACACTATCCTCAGTGGCCCACATTATCCTTGTTCCTTTATAGATCTGCTAAAATACTATAGCAACCCTTTTAGAATAGAAGGAAGCGGTTGGAAAAAAACAAAACAAAATGTACAAAAGTATTTATTAGGCTAAACTTGAAAATAAAAATAATACTCAAAAGCCGTAAGTCATGACATAGTATATTTTACTTTTATTTTTTAGAGACAGGGACTTGCTCTGTCACCCAGGATGGAGTGCAGTGACACAATCAAGGCTCACTGCTGCCTCGACCTCCTGGACTCAAGTGATCCTCCTGCCTCAGCCTCCCAAGTAGCTAGGACTACAACCTTGCACTACCATACCCAGCTAATTTTTAGATTTTTTGGTAGAGACAGGGTCTCAGTACATTGCCCAGGTTGGTCTTGAACTCCAGGCCTGAAGCCATCCTCCTGCCTCTGTTTCCCAAAGTGCTGGGATTATAAGTGTGAGCCACCACAATATATTTGAGAAATGAATGTATGTTGTTGATCAAGAGGAAAAAGCAGACCTTAAGATGGGAGGTCGGGGTAAGGTAGTAACAAAGAGGAAAAAGAGCCGAGGGCAGTGGCTCACGCTTGTAGTCCCAACACTTTGGGAGGCTGAAGCAGGGAGCAGGTCAGGAGTTTGGGACCAGCCTGGGCAACATAGCAAGGCCCCCACAGCTACAAAAAAATGTTGAAAAAAAGAAAAAGAAAAAAAGAAAGAATAGGAAAAATAAAACTATATTTAACACATTAATAAGTTGACTCAGGTCACATGAGTCTAAATATACAGTACAACTAATGGCTCCATTGACCTACAGAGACCAGAATTGCTCTTGTTGTAATTAAAAAGCCTGTAACAAGTTTTAAAGGTTTAACATATTTAGAATAGTTTTACCATGACCTAGCAAGTATTTTCTTTTCTTTTTTTTTTTTTTTTTTTGAGACGGAGTCTCGCTCTGTCGCCCAGGCTGGAGTGCAGTGGCCGGATCTCAGCTCACTGTAAGCTCCGCCTCCCGGGTTTACGCCATTCTCTCGCCTCAGCCTCCCGAGTAGCTGGGACTACAGGCGCCCGCCACCTCGCCCGGCTAATTTTTTGTATTTTTTTTAGTAGAGACGGGGTTTCACTGTGTTAGCCAGGATGGTCTCGATCTCCTGACCTCGTGATCCACCCGTCTCGGCCTCCCAAAGTGCTGGGATTACAGGCTTGAGCCACCGCGCCCGGCCGCAAGTATTTTCTGATTTGTACAATCTCAGAAGCCTCTGAAGAAATTAAACTATTTTACCAAGATACTGGTCTTGCTTGGTATTAGACCTTCCTAACACCTCCCAAAATATTCTCCAGGATCTGATTCTGTTGAGTCATTCTTTGACTAAAGCCAATAAAAGTAGACATAGCTGGGTAACATAAGACCTCATCATCCTGAGCCTGAAGATCATCTGCTTATGTTAAATCATTTTCAAACCATTTTTTTCTGATGTCAAATAAAGATAAATGCAAATATATAAGGTGTGGGGAGGTGTTTGCTGACTTTTCATGCTGAGTTTGAAAAATCATAGGCTCAGCATTAGGAACGGCAGTTCTAATTCAGGAGCCACTTCAAATCTGTATTCAGAACAAGGATTGTCTAGGGCAGAAAAATTGTTTAATCGTTGTGTAAATGAGTGCAGTTAGGGAAGAATAGACATTGTAATTCCTTCTGCGTAAGATTTTGCAAGCTGGCCCAAACCTCTTCTAAGCACCATATTTGGAATACATAGTACCTTCCGTTGTAGATATGATGCTGACTAATTTTTCAGTTTTCATAATTTTGGATGTGGTCATTATTTTGAGTCGATTGGGTAGATCACAGAGTAAGCAGAACCATATATCTGCTAGTGATTTCAAGAGGTCACGTAGTGCAATCCAGCCTCAAGGCAAGATTACCTGTTAACTACTCAAGCCAGACCAGTATCTGACTCTTCCTAAAGATTGTCAAGAACATTCAGAATCCCGTTCAAGTGTAAAAAACACAATTGCAAATTCTTTTATCGATTAAGTTGGCGCAAAAGTAATTTTTTTTTGTAAAATTTTTGCCATTAATTTTAATTACTTTTGCTTCAAGCTAATACAGCTTTCATCTCTTCATCAGTGACTGAGTTCTCCTTATACAATGCCCTATGCACTCCAGGAAATAAACCATGATTCACTTAGCCTGAGGAATGTTGAAAAGAAATTACAGGATAATCTCTGGCAGTCACATTAAAATATTATGAAGTCCTTATTTAAAAATTTGCATACTTTTCTTAAGTATATGCCCTCAAGTACCTGCACCCTTCTTCAAAAACTATTTACTCTTAACTTTACAGAAAATTCAAATGGGCTTGAGGATCTTATTTTCCAGGCCAAACCAACTGGAAGAATATACTAGGAGAGAGAAAAGAGAATTAAAGATGCTATACACTGGCTACAACAAGCAATACAATCATTGGGTAGCAATAAAAGAGACTGTCAGAAATAACTACAGAATTCAAAAAGCACAACAACGTTGAGACACCTACCTGTCAGGACAACTAGCCCTACCACAGCTCAACTGCAGCTGAGTCTACCTTGTATTATTATAACATCATATATAACAGTGGTAGGGTTGCAGATTTAACAAATAAAAACATAAGATGCCCAAATTCAAATTCAGTTTGAATTTCAGATTAACATGGAATAATTTGTTAGAGTAAATATGTCACATGCTGGATGCAGTGGCCCATGCCTGTGACCCCAACGCTTTGGGAGACTGAGGGGAGAGGATTGCTTGCGCCAGGAGTTTGAGACCAGCCTAGGCAATATAGTGAGACCCTATCTCTATTTTTTTAAAAGTCACAAATATTACATGTATTTAGCAATCCAGTTTTTACTGGGTGCCCTGTATTTTATCTGGCAACCCAAAGTAAGGAGCACAAGACAGTGACCATGAGTCATCAAGAAAAGCACAAACTATATTTAGTATGCAGTTCTAAAAATGTGTAACAAACATGATATTAGAATAATACCCTGGCTGGGTGTGGTGGCTCACGCCTGTAATCCTAGCACTTTGGGAGGCCGAGGCTGGCAGATCACCTGAGGTCAGGAGTTCGAGACCAGCCTGACCAACATGGAGAAACCCTGTTCCTACTAAAAATACAAAATTAGCCAGGCGTGGTGGCATAGGCCTGTAATCCCAGCTATTCAGGAGGCTGAGGCAGGAGAATCACTTGAACCCAGGAGGTGGAGGTTGTGGTGAGCCGAGATCGTGCCATTGCACTCCAGCCTGGGCAACAAGAGTGAAACTCCATCCCCCCCCCAAAAAAAAAGAAAAGGAAAGGAAAAGAAAACATCCCATAGAAGGTATTTAAGATTCAGATAAAGTTTCAGTTGTTTGGAAAGTTAAATACATGAAATACTTTGGACCATGCATGTTCTATTCACTGCAGAGTGCCAGCTATAAACTAAACAGTAAACATTTGATGAATAATGAAAAGCTTCACACACTATCTCCTCATTGGTGGGGGACCTCAAGCCCCTGAAGGTTGTCTCTAGCCCCGCCTCATCGTTTAGTTTTAGAATTCCTTCACACCTTCTACTGCAGCTGTCTGTTCCGTTGTCTTGCTGAAGTCCAAGCCTGACTCAGAATTGGTGTCACTCTCTGTGTCAGGCTCTCGTTCCCTCTTGTGCCTTTTGTCCTGTGGTTCCATGATGCCACCACGAACCTCCTCTGATGAGACTTTCTGAGAGAATGAGATGATGCCTGCACTTCCCCAATACTTTGGGCTTCCTCTGCAAGCCCATTGTTATAATGGTTAGCCAGGTGCGTGGTGTGAAGGAAATGAAAAAAGAGGCTCAAACGCTTACCCCAGGAGCAGCTTTCCTAACCCCACCCACTGATAACAAGCATCACCTTGGGACTAATTATTGGTCCCTTGCAGTCCTCAGGGCTTGTGTTAAACTTAGGACTTTATAGAGTACTCAAAAAATTGCTAGATTTTATCTGAAACTTGTGTCCCACAGTTTGTTATATATTGTGGCCAGATGAGTACAAGGAATTGTCCCCATCTTGTACTTAAAGGAGATAGTTCACACTCCTGGTAAGGTTTGCCTCTCTCTGAGTAGTGGGGTCATGGAGTGGGTCCATGGGAATAAGACATTCCTACCTTCAAAGCTTACTTTCTATCTTACAAGCGTGTCTGAAAATTTTTTTTCAAAAGTCCCATTTATCATAATAACTTGGAAAAATAAAATATAATTTTTTTTCTGGAGAAAAAAAGTCATCCCAGTCACCATCAATCTGGAAACTAAAAGCCAGTACATCACACAATACTGTCTAGCGCATAGTAAACCCTTAGTTAGCCGTGTCTATTATTATCATGCTAAGGAAAACGCCAAAATCTCCCCAATCCTTTTTGTCTACTACATTGCCCACAGGCCAATTATGGCTGCTGAAGTCCAGTTTCTGAGCCAACTGCCCCCACCACATACACACCCAAGCAGAATGCTGCCAATGACCTTTATTCAATTTTGTCTTACTCCTGGGTGATGAGTTTAATTCTCACCTCTGACTGCCTTTCTAGGATGTTCCTTATTATCTTCTATTGTGTTTCAAAGGCTTCTTACATGTCTTCTCAAAGAAGAGTAGGAGTTCAGACTCAAAACTGTCAAACTAATATTCCCAACCTTTCTCCAGCTGACATTTCAATTCTAATTGGAGGCTCATCTTTTATTGTTTTGGTCATGCACAATTGTCAATTTAAAAATTCACAACCCTTCTGAAAGAAAGGTTATGAGAATTCATTGAGAAGAGAATCAGCCAGCCCAATTGAATGTTCTGTGATAAGCACACAGTACAGGAGTAGTGAATGTCAGGATTATGGCCTAATTTTCAACTTCTAAAACCTACTGTGCCTTTTAGGTTACAATAGAAGATAATAGTGATTGGGTTCATTAAACCTGTGTGTTGGCAGTTTATTTTGGAATATGAAAAGTGACGTGAAAGATGAGAATGGGGTGCACATAAAAACTATTTTGAACACCTAGAGTAGTTTTTCTTGTTTAAACAACCATGTACTGAGAGTCTGCTATGTCTAAGACACTGTTTGACAACATGGAGGCTAGCAAGGTGAAGAAGACACCGCCCCTCCCTTACGCTTATAGTCTAGTGGAGGAGAAATGTACACAAATATCTCTAGAGAGGGTGCAAAAGAGGGAACTCAGATAACATCTAGAGTTCCCAATCAGTGCAGTTGGGTTTTAGGATATGTGCCACTTTAATCCTGCTTAGATAGTTGAGTTACAGCCTAAGTTGGCAATATGTGGGGGGAATATGGCAAAACCTACAATTACTTTTGCACCAACCTAATAAAAGTTGTTGTTTACAGAGGATCCCACCATGGCCCAGGTGTGTTCTCAGTTTATCCTAATAAAAATCCTACATGGTCATAGTGTTAATCCCATTTTACTATTGAATTTGTGGCTCATGCCTAGGGTCACACAGTCTAAAATGGAGCAGAGTTGAGACTATTACTTTCTATCACAGGGGTCATGTCTTAGTTATCTTAGTATCTCTGTGGCCTCACAGAGAGCTTGCCACACACCTGAGGACCATGGCATAGTGTCATTAACACATCTGCCAAGAAGTTAAGTGAACTAGAGCAGAGCTTCTCAAATTTAAGATGCATGTGAGTTACCTGGGGGATCTTGTTATAATGCAGATTTGGATTCTACCAGGTGATGCCAATGGTGTCCTACCAGGTGATGCCATTGCTTCCCCTGGTCTGTGGTCCACATTTTGAGTGGCAAGGAACCAAGAGGAATGAAAGGAACCTGAACTTCTATCTATTTAGGTGAAGTAAAAGGTGTAGCTAACATAATATGGGAATGATTTTTAGTGATCTGTAGATAAGTGCTAGCTGTTTTAGAGAAAAGATGAAAGACATTACTTAGGAAAGGCAAATAAGTCATGTGGGTCATGTCATTTCCCAATACTCTTGGAGAACTCAATCACTTAGAACAGAAACGTGTTCTAGTGCAATAAGTTCATCAATCATCTTTTAAAGCTTGGTACTCAAGTGTCAGGTTCCATGGAGAAACAAAACAGTGAGGGTGTATGTGGTGGCTCATGCCTGTAATCCCAGCACTTTGGGAGACTCAAGGTGGGCAGATCACTTGAGGTCAGGAGTTCAAGACCAGCCTGGCCAAGATGGTGAAACCCCATCTCTACTGAAAATACAAAAATTAGCCGGGTGTGGTGGCAGGTGCCTGTAATCCCAGCTACTCAGGAGGCTGAGGCAGGAGAATCACTTGAACCTGGGAGGCAGAGGCTGTAGTGAGCCAAGATTGTGCCACTGCACTCTAGCCTGGACGACAGAGCAAGATTCTGCAACAACCACCAAAAAAAACGCACAATGAGGCAGTTGTAGGAGACATGTTTTGTGCCCTCTGGAACTTAGTGAGACTCTCTTTAAAAACATTGTTTAGGCCGGGCATAGTGGCTCATGCCTGTAATCCCAGCACTTTGGGAGGCTGAGATGGGTGGATCATCTGAAGTTAGGGGTTTGAGACTAGCCTGGCGAACACGGCGAAAACCCATCTCTGCTAAAAATACAAAA
Organism: Colobus angolensis palliatus; assembly: GCF_000951035.1. NCBI lineage: Eukaryota > Metazoa > Chordata > Mammalia > Primates > Cercopithecidae > Colobus > Colobus angolensis. The sequence continues at coordinate 1,861,076 of NW_012115189.1, forward strand.
ATTAGCCAGACATTGTGGCGTGTGCCTGTAATCCCAGCTACTCAGGAGGCTGAGACAGGAGAATCGCTTGAACCCAGGAGGCAAAGGTTGCAGTCAGCCTAGTTAACCACGTCTACTTATTTCCATTGTGATGCTCTGTAAAATTTAAATTAATCCGTCTACTTCATTCAGAGTTTCTTTGCCACCCAAGTCAACAGTGTGGAACATGCCTTTAGGATCTTATTAGGTTGGTGCAAAAGTAAATGTGGTTTTTGCCACGAAAAAATTTAAATGGTAGTATACAAGGTGTTTGTTTCAAGTATACGTATCAGCATTTAACATAGAGAATTGCTATTTCCTTCATGACTTTTTGTTTCATCACAAATGGGGAGTAACAACAAAGTAGTGAAGCAAGACTCTATTAATCATGTATACCTAGGCTCTCAATTAACAATATGTACATTTTTTGTAATTTATCTTTTCCTGTTTTTCCTCTGATTCTTTTTTTTTAGAGAGAGACAGGGTTTTGTCATGTGGTCTAGCCAGGCTGGTCTTGAACTGCTGAACTCAAGCAATCTGCCTACCTCGGCCTCCCAGAGTGCTGGGATTATAGGCATGAGCCACTGTACCCAGCCTGCCTCTGATTATATTTATTAAAATATATGTCTATTAAATCAAATAAAAAAGGGCTTATATTTTATATTTTTTTCTAGTAATTAATTTTGTTCTATTTACAAAATTATTGATCAACATGGATTGGGGAAAAAAGCTGTTCCTTCAGATAGTTCGAGAAAAACTTCTCTGTAGTAGTGTAGCTACCTGTTAATGACTACCACCATCTAAGCTAGCATGGTAAAAAAAAACACTATTAGCAAATATATAGAGATTGTTGACTGTGTGCCAGGTACTGTTCTGAGTGTTTTATGTGTGTTAACTTATTTAGTCTTATAAATTAGCTGCTATTGTATCACTGTTTTACTGATGAGAAAACTGAGACTTAGAGAGGTTGAGTCCCTTGCCCAAGGTCACACAGCACTAAAGTGGCAAAGCCCAGTTCTAGAGTCCATGTCCTTACCCACAAGGGGATATAAGACACACATTATAGTCATAGTTCACCTAATAGCTGCAGGCTTAGGTGACTCATTTAAGCTCTGTGGGAAAAGAAAAGAAAGAATTAGAAAACATAACAAAAGCTGCATGGCAGAGTCCTTACAGTGTGCCAGGCATTGAGCTAAGTGCTTACTTGTGTGATCTCACTGTCTCCTAAGTGTGAGGTGATACAGGAAATGGCTTCAGGTAGTTGATGGCTTAGTGGTACGTGGGCTAGGCAGAAATCAAATTGCATCACATATTGAGAAAGCTGTTCCCTCTTCAAGCCTCTGACTCCTAATTACACCTGGCAGAGAGTCTCCCGTTGGTGCAGGTCTTGAATGACTTTCTAACATCAACTTCCTTTCGTTATAAAAGAAGAGTAGGCCTTAGGCTTAACACTTGCTCAGACAACAGGGTCTTTAATTTTCATTGCACCTTCAATTTAGGGCAAGTAGTGTTGCATTTATAACAGTGACGTAAAATTTCCTTTTAAAACATTTATTGAAGTTTAAAAAGTGGGCAACAGAAAAACACCAAAAGGATAATCGTATAGGTCTTACATGGACTTGGCAAATGTTATGACTAAGGAAGTTTGGAAAATACTACGTTATCTTTCAAAAACTCAGTAAGGTAAGTACTATTCGCTATTTCTAGGTAGAAGATCTGGAATTTAGGAAAGTTCAGTAACCTTCCCAAGGCCACTCTGTAGGAAGTTGAGGAGCTGAGCTTCAAACCTGGAAGTGTCTGCTTCCCAAATCAGTGTCCTTGACTATGTATTGTCTCCTTAAGATGATACAAACAAACTATGTATGTTTCCTGCCAGGACTAGCACTCTAGACTGCATATACATCATGATTTGAAAGAACAGTTATCAAAGTGTGGTCCTTTCAGGCGGTCCTCTAGGTAAAGGTATTTTCACCAAATACTAAGATGTCATTTGTGTCTTTCACTCGTTTGCTCACCAGTGTACGGGGGAGTTTTCCAGAAGCTACGTGACATGTGATATATCACAACACATTGAGTACAGAACCACATATGTGAATCCAACTGTCTTCTCTTATGCTGGACATTAAAAAGACTTGCAGAAACATACACGATGCCATTCTTCTCAGTAAATCTTTTTTGTTTGTTCATTTGTTTTGGAAAATAGTTTTTTTT
>NW_012115189.1:1863614-1864137 GCF_000951035.1 Colobus angolensis palliatus
TGTTCCCCTTCCCCAGTCCAAGTGATCTCATTGTTCAGTTCCCACCTATGAGTGAGAACATGCGGTGTTTGGTTTTCTCTTCTTGTGATAGTTATTGCTATTTTTAAATGAATCAGTAAACACTTGAAACATTTATCCATCTTCATTTCTAAAACAATAAACATCAATACGATATAGCCCACATAAACAAGTTTTTTGGGGTTGTCAAGAACATAAAGGGGACCAGGTGTGGTGGTTCACCCCTATAATGCTAGTGCTTTGGGAGGCCAAGGCAGGAGGATAGCTTGAGCCCAGGAATTTAAGACCAGCCTGGGCAACATGGCGAAATCCTGTTTCTGCCAAAAGTACAAAACTTAGCTCGGCATGGTAGCACACACCTGTGGTCCCAGCTACTTGGGAGGATGAGGTGGGAGGATCATTGGAGCCCCGGATGTTGAGGCTGAGTGAGCTGTGATCACATCACTGCACTCCATCATGAGTGACAGGGCAAGACTCTGTCTCAAATAAATAAATAAATAAATAA
>NW_012115189.1:1864572-1874460 GCF_000951035.1 Colobus angolensis palliatus
TTCGAGACTAGCCTGGCCAAGATGGTGAAACCCCGTCTTCACTAAAAATACAAAAATTAGCCAGCCGTGGTGGCAGGTAACTGTAATCCCAGCTACTCAGGAGGCTGAGGCAGGAGAATTGCTTGAACCCGGGAGGTGGGGGTGGCAGTGAGCCGAGATCGCACCACTGCACTCCAGCCTGGGCGACATCCATCTCAAAAAAGAAAAGAAAAGAAAAAGGCCGGGTGCAGTGACTCACGCCTGTAATCCCAGCATTTTGGGAGGCCGAGGCAGGCAGATCACCTGAGGTCGGGAGTTTGAGACCAGCCTGACCAACATGGAGAAACCCCCTCTCTACTGAAAATACAAAATTAGCCGGGCATAGTGGCGCATGCCTATAATCCCAGCTACTGGGGAGGCTGAGGCAGGAGAATCGCTTGAACCCCGGAAGCAGAGGTTGCAGTGAGCTGAGATGGTGCCATTGCACTCCAGCCTGGGCAACAAGAGCGAAACTCCGTCTCCAAAAAAAGAAAAAAAGAATGTCAAGGGGTCTTGGGTACAAAGGTTCAGTTAGGAGAAATAAGTAAGTATTTAAGGTGATAGAGATATTAATTAGTTTAATTCAGTCATTCCACATTATATACATATATCATAACATCACTGTGTACCCCATCATTATATACAGTTAAAATTTGTCAAAGAAAGCTATTTTATAATTTAAAAGAAAAGAAAAAAGTGTGAAAGGTCTTAAGATGGATATGTGATAGAATAATATTTTTAATAATTAATGGTAACTTTTTTGTCCCATATTTCCACCCTTCTTTTTCTCCTCCACTCTGTTCCATTCGAGCAGGTAATCCTAGAATCACATTCAAACATGTGATTCATTGCTTCAGAAGAGGAGCATTACCAAGTGGAAAGCAGAAATGGTTTCTAGCTTTTGTGTTTCCAAAAAGCCTAAACCTATTAAGCAAATTATGCCAAGTGCTTTGAGGCAGTAATAACAAAATGGAGCAAGTACCACTCAGAAAAAATAGCAGCAGTATTGAGAGAGGGCAGCTTTCTCAGGACTAGAAAAATATTTCTAACTTCCCGAGAGTGGGTATAGGGAAGAACAAAGACAGGAGGGAGATTAGGGGATCAAAAAAGAGAGGGCTGGGCTGAAGAGGCCAGGAAGACAGAAACCAGGCACATCTCAGCTACAGTGGGCCATCTTCCAGAGTCCAGGAGCCACCTGGGAGCTGGGAACTGCCATTGCCTAAATCCAGAGTCTCTGAGAGCCAGCTATCCCTTCTCTGTATTCATGACTGTCTGCAGGAGTAACACCATTTGCCTCAAGCAACCTGAACAACTGCACCTTCAGAACATCCTTAGCCCATCAGAAGCCCAAGGAAGAGTAGCTGGGGCCCTGGATACCCAGAGGTTTGGTGAAAGTCACGTGGGAATCAGCTCTAGACTTTGTATGGGGAGATTCTGCCTGGAATAAACTGCAGGTCCACCCTGAGCTGGGAGAGCAGTTCAACACACCAGAATATTAGGATCACCAGACAGACCTGCTGGGAGTCTATAGCAAATAAGGGCCTCTGCTGTGTTCTAACAGAAGCGCCAACTGATTGTATAATACTTGACTGAGGTCAGCTTACACGTTTTCTTGGTCCAGTACGGGGGATTTGCTTTGGATGGTTGTTCTCATCAGAGTGCTTTTGGGTAGAAAAAACTCTGCAGGCCCCCTGTCTTTCTTCACATCTAGCCCATTCACTCATTAACATTCCTGCCTGGCCCCTGAGGACATCTAAGTTTTCTGAGCCCTCCTATGCAAAGTGCTTGACCTACAATAGGGGATTCCTTGAGATGAAACCCTGACACTATACAAAATCACAAATATGTGCATTTTTCTGAGGAGCAAGTCTTAGCTTTCATCAACTACTCAAAGGAGTGTCTGATACTTGGGTTGGAATCCTGGCTGCTGTTTACTAGCTGTGTGACCTTGAGCATGTCACTTAACCTGTCTATGCTTCCATTTCCTTATCTTTGAGATAGGGATGGTTATTCATTTATGTATTTACTTCTTTATTCAGAAACAGAGTCTCACTCTATCATCCATATTATCCAGGCTGGAGTGCAGTGGCACAATCACAGCTCACTGCAGCCTCAACCTCCTGGGCTCAGGTGATCTTCCCATCTCGGTCTCCCAAGTAACTGGAACTACAGGCACATGCCACCATACCAAGCTAATCTTTTAATTTTTTGTAAAAACAGGGTCTCACTACATTGCCCAGGTGGAATTCAAACTTCTAACCTCAAGCAATCATCCTGCCTTGGCCTCCCAAACAGCGATGTTAAATGAGCTAGTATATGTGGAGGGCTTTGAATGACCAACTCTATGTAAGTGTTGGCTATCGTTATTATAGAGGACATAGACCACAGAGGGGATGGGAAGCCTGTGTCTAAGGGAAGACCAGTGTAGAGAGGAGAGTGCGTACACTTTTGTTAAAACCAGCCCATCTTCAGGATGTAGCCTGCACAACCTTCAGAGCTTGCTTATTCAGCAAAGGGTCCTGGCATAAGCCTCACACTGGAAATGGGCAGCGAGGCTGTGCTGCCTGTGGCCAGAAATGTGCTAGTTGCTAGGTTATTAGTGTACCTCCTGTTCTAAGAAAGACAAGGATCTGAAGGTGGCAGTAAGAGGGCACCTGGAGTCATAATCTTGGAGACCACAATTCTGTCCTAGAAGCCAATGTCCCCTAAGTTCTGGGCTCTAGTCGCCAAGCTGGCCTGGAGCAGAAGGTATAGCAGAATCAGACAGCAGAAACTGGAAACCTTCTCCTCCACTTTCTAGCTGAGTGTTCTTGGGCAACTTACTAAACCTCCCTAAGCCATCATTTCCTCTTCTGTCAAATTGAGCAATAATATATGCACTATGGGCAAATAATTAATGTATGCAAAGCACTTAGCAATTACATAGTGAGTGCTCAATATCAGGCTGACAGGGAGCTGAGTGGCAACTGATCAGATGGGGAATCCTAGAAGAACAAGTTGAAGGACTAGTACAGTGATGACACATTTGGTCCATTGTGCAATTTTTTGCTTCGGCTTGCCTCAAAGCTTGGGATCACAGATTTCTTAGGGCTCTTTGGGCTTCTTAGGAACCAGGAGGGAGGAAAATAAAGATCAGAATGTTCTTTCAAAACCATTTCCTCCCTCACCACCCTAATATTCCTATGAAGAGAACTTGTGATACTGCTTATCTTAACAGAAATCCAATCAAACTAGCCTAAGGACACAGAACTTTCTCACAGGCCTGGAGAAAGGGTGTGATCAAGGCCACAAGCCCTCATCTCTTCTGCTTCCAAGGTATCCCTGTTTCTTTTCATTCTGCAGACCTACTTTCTCGTCTTTATGATGTACAGGATAAAAAATGGTTGACCCAGACAGCACTGCATGATTTCCTGGCTTAAATACAGTAGACTAGAGGTGCCCTATTCTCCAATTCAAATTCCTAGAAGAGGGAATTTATTAGCCCAGCTCCTATCACACGTCTGCCCCTGATACTCTCAACCAAATGTATATATATATGGAATGGGAGGATTAAACAGATTGAGTAGTACAGACATATAATTTCAAACAATTTGCAGAAGAAGAAAACCAAATGGCTAACAAACACTTGAAAAGATACTCATCTTCACTAATATTCAAAGATATGCAAATTAGTACAACAATGTAAGGTACTAATGTTTTTTGGACTATCAAGTTGGCAACAATGAAAAACAAAGGTAATTGAAGGAAACTTGCTAAGAGAGGAAGGTGATATGATTTTTCTGGTGTACTATTGGGCATTATGTTTTAATATTTTAAATGTGCATAAGCTTTAACCCAGTTATTTTGCTTACACGAATTTATCCTAAGGAAATAATCAGAACATGCACAGGCATATATCTACATATATGTTTATTGCAGTATTTTAGTATTTAAGAAAAACTTAGAACATCATACATGCCCTTCAGTGGGGGGTAGAGGTTATGGTACAAAATAATACTGAGAGACCATTATGAAAATTATGAAGAACAAGATGGATCGGTATATAAGATGTATATGACAAACTGTAGGGGGAAAAAAAAAAAGCCAGGCATGGTGATTCATGCCTGTAATCCCAGCACTTTGGGAGACAGAGGCAAGTGGATCACTTGAGGTCAGCAGTTTGAGACCAGCCTGGGTAATATGGTGAAACCCTGTCTCTACTAAAAATACAAAAATTAGCCAGGCGTGGTGGCACACACCTGTATTCCCAGCTACTTGGGAGGCTGAGGCACAAGAATCATTTGAACCCAAGAGGCAGAGATTGCAGTGAGCCAAGATCATGCTACTGCACTCCCGCCTGAGTGACAGAGCAAGACTCTATCTCAGAAAAAAAAAAAAGAAAAAAAGGAAGGCACAGAAAAGAGTAGATAATATGACCCTATTTTTGTTAACATATAGAGTACATACTATGTACTATACATAGTATTTTGGAGTACATACATATATGTATACACACACATATATATTTGTCTGTATGTAATATGTATCTGAAAGAATACATATTAGATCCTTTTGTAGTTCATGAGCAAGATGATTGGGTGATCCCACACATGTGTAAGATGTACCACCCTCAAACCTTGTTACAACATTGGCATATTACCCATCTGATATGAAAAAAACATATGAAACTAATAATTGTGGCCTCTGGGAATGGGATTACGTGAACTTTTCACTTTCCACTTTATCCCTTTTCATATTGTTGAATTTTTTTTTAAGCATGAATTACTTTTATAATCAGAAGAAAAGCAGTAAGAGATTCAGGTTTGGGGGGGGGAAGAGTACAGATTTCATATGTGAAAGGAAAATATCGACTATTTTAAAATTAAAGAAGGAAAACAAAAAATCTAATATTGTCCCAGTAACAATCAGGCATAGCAGGTGGCGATAAAGTCTGCCCCTGCCCGGGACCTGGGCTTATTAGGAGGAGCTCTCTAGGTTGTACAAGAGAAAAGTCAGCTTCTCCTAGCACCACAGAGTACGTAGGGCTATCCTTTTTTTTTTTTCTCACTCTATTATCCAGGCTAGAGTGCAGTCGCATGATCATAGCTCACTGCAACCTTAAATTCCTGGGCTGAAACAATCCTCCTGCTTCAGCTTTCCACGTAGCTAGAAGTAGGATGCATTCCACTATGCCCAGCTAATTTTTAAAACTTCTTTGTAGAGATGGGGGAGTGTCTCACTACCTTGCTCAGGCTGGTCTCTAAATCCTGACCTGAAGTGATCCTCCTGCCTCAGCCTCCCAATGTGCTGAAGAGTACAGGCATGAGCCACTATGCCTGGCCTAAGGACCATCCTATTTGAAGAATTTGGCTTACCTACAACCCAAGGGCCTTTCTCTTCTGCTATAAATGAATTAATGAACTTAATTAAATCGAATTTAACTCTTCAGCCAAGGCCAAAAATAATATATTTTTACATTTATATATGAAAAGAACAGACAGGTAAATGATGAGAAATGAGGTATGCAACCGAGTGAGGGTTTGGATATAGGAAGTCCTAGAGGCCCAACTGAGAAACTGGAGGTGGCCTAGGATAATTCCAGAAACATATTTACTTGCTATCAAACATGGGTTTGTATGGGTGCTCAGATTTTTTTTCTTTCTTTCTTTGTTTTTTTTTTTCTGAGATGGAGTCTCACTCTGTTGCCCCGGCCGGAGTGAAGTGGTGCCATCTTGGCTCACTGCAATCTCTGCCTCCTGGGTTCCAGCAATTCGTCTGCCTCAGCCTCCTGGGTAGCTGGGACTACAGGTGTGCACCACCACACCTGGTTAATTTTTGTATTTTTAGTAGAGACAGGGTTTCACCATGTTGGCCAGGTTGGTCTCAAACTCCTGACCTCGTGATCCGCCCACCTCCCCATCCCGCCCCGCACCGCCAAAGTGCTAGGATTACAGGCATAAGCCTCCACACCCAGCCGGATGCTCAAATTTTAAAAAGAAACTTGAGTAGGTTGAGAAATTAAGATCCTCACCAGGATAATTGTTATTTTTCTAAGTGTTTCCCTTTGGATCTTTCCTTTCTTCATAGGAACATACCAAATGTTCAATGCCACAATGGATTTCAATGGGGAAAAATTAATCTTGCTTTGTAGACAACTTTACAGGAATGCCTCAGTTTCATACACTGCAGGATAACTGTATTAATTTGGCGTAGATAGAAATTTCAGTTAACATAGTCTTTTTTCTTTATTTGCAGCAGTTCACCAATAATGCATTTTAGAGCATTGCTCACCCTCAGCATTAGAACTGAGTGAATCATCTGTTGAGATGGAGGCATCTATTCACCACATTACTTTTTCAAGCCTCTAACACCTTGACAGGCAAACCTCAAAGGAAGTTCTGCTTTCCTCTTCCTTTAGAATTCCCCTCTAAGCAAGAAACATTTGCTGAATGCCCAGCTGGGGACTTCAACATTGTTAGCACATGTTAGCAGCCTTCCAAAAATGTTTACAGTAATGGTAATGTTGGTAATAATACACCATTGGACTTATTGCAAAGACAATTTTTTCAATGTTTGTTCATATAAAACCTGCCAAATTGTTGCTATTAGAGTTGGTCATTCCTTACATTATGAGATTCCTAAAATGAAAACAGCAGTAATAGATCCTGAGAGCTGCGAGGTCATTTTGTTCAGGTTACATATTAAGGACACAAGTCTTTGGAAGATTAGGAAAGTTGTCTATAGTTTCATGACTATGAAATGGCAGATTTTTTTTTCTCCAAACCCCATGCTTTTTTTTTTTTTATCACAACTGTGCATGCCTCTCTCAGCCTCATATCTGCCCCGGAGATGTCAAACATTCCCTCCTCCCTACCCATATGCTGCCTTGGAGACACTGCCCCGCCCCTGACTTGGAAGGGAGAATACTACCTGCCATGTGACTGTGCCCCACCAGTCTCAGTTACTGACCTCGGAGTAGACATCTGACTCAAGCTGGGTTGATCGAATTCTCTCCCAGGAATTTGGAATAGGGACAAAGAGGCTGAGTCATTTAGCTATGTGGAGCTAAGCTGCAAGGTCATGCCCAGCTGGCCTGCCATAGCAGGCCGAAACCTCATGCTAGCCACAGTGAAGGGAAGCTGAGAAACCATGAGTCAGCAGGAAAAACTCATGTGCAAACAAAAGAGCACAAAGATGGGGCAGACCGACACCCAGAGTCAAACAGAGAGGCCATGTACCTTGAAAGGCAGAGGAGAGAGAGAGAGAAATAAAATCTGCATAATCCCCTTCTTGGTCCTATACTGTCCAGCAGCTGTATCTCCAGCGCTGGTTTATTGTGACCCCATAATAACCTCTGCCTTTCAATCAACCCTCTTTTTATTTGAGTTAGTGGAATTCTGTTCTTGCATGCAAATTCTTCCTAAGACACTTCACAATTCATATTGGATATATTTTGGGGTAGAAAAACTATTCTGCTCTTTATGACGATTATGGAAATTGAGGTTTTATCTCAAAACCCACAACAGGCTAAGTAGCTCTCTGCATTCTCTCCACTAATTATCCAGATTCCGAAGACTGAGCTTTCAAGGTGAGTGGTTTTCAGAACTTCAAATGGGAGCCAGCCCCATTCTGGGTCTCTTTCCCCAAGGATATCTTAGAGATACTCAGTTCAGGAAGAGAGATCTTATTGTAGTATGTAGTTGCCACCTTGGGAACATATGTCAGGACTTCCTAAAGTCTTTCTGCTTGAAGTTCCCAAGAAAGTATTGGAACCTGATTTCTCATAAAGCCACTTTTCCTTTAAAGGTACTGGTGGAATCTCTACAGGCCCAAGGTTGACATGACCATATCCGTGAAAAGCTCAGGTACTATTTCTGTGCTAATCTATTTAGAAAACAGAAATACTTTATTTTAAAAATTCTACTTACCTTTCTTGCCAGGAGCGGTGGCTCATGCCTATAATCACAGCTCTCAGGGAGGCAGAGGCGGGAGGATAGCTTGAGCCCAGGAGTTCAAGACCTGCCTGGGCAATATAGTAAGAGCCTGTTCTCCGCAAAAAGGAAGAAAAAAAAAGACCAAAAAAAAAAGCGTAAAAATTCTACTTACCTTTCTCAGATTATTAGAGCTAATCCTAGTATAAAATAGTGAAGAAATGGTTGAGTAAATTAGAGTGCATCAGCTGGTGGAATACCATGCAGATGTTAAAAGGGATAACTAACAAGATTAAACAACACGAAAAGACGTTTTTGATTCAATGAATGAGGAAAAAGGCAGAATACAAAATTGTGAGTATCAACCTTGTAAGTATCAACCATGTAAAAATGGATTTACATAAGGACATTTTTCTTGGTAGTCTTTTTTTTTTCCAGATAGAGTTTCGCTCTTGTCCAGGCTGGAGGCTGGAGTGTAACGGTGTGATCTCCGCTCACCGCAACCTCCACCTCCTGGGGTTCAAGCGATTCTCCTGCTGTGGCCTCCCGAGTAGCTGGGATTATAGGCATGCGCCGCCACGCCCAGCTAATTTTGTATTTTTAGTAGAGACAGGGTTTCTCCATTTGGTCAGGCTGGTCTCAAACTCCCGACCTCAGGTGATCTGCCCACCTCGGCCTCCCAAAGTGCTGGGATTACAGGTGTGAGCCACCACACCCAGCCTCTTGGCAGTCTTTAACAAGGTAATTGAGGTTGCCACAACCATAGATCTTGGTACATAAGATAAAATCTATTGAGAATTTCTGCCTTAGAGGATTTTGGCTAAGGTAATGTCACTGTCCTAGTTCAGTTCCAGAATTTGTTCCTATATTGTCCAGATGCTGTGCCTTGTGCTGATCTACTTCTGTGCTAGTCCATAGCACTCTCAACTGATGGGACCCACTAATGATAGAGTTCTCGGTCTCTCTGTCTGTCTCAGTCTGTCTGTAGTTACTTAAAGTCTGCTATGGAGATCTTTTGCTTCGTACCACACAAATGTTAAAACTACATTTAAATTGCTTTCATTTTTTTCCGCCTACTCTTTTCCAAATCTGTGTCAAGGTGGAGATATGACTGTCCTTCAGTGTGCTAATAATGTCTGCAAAGTTTCTGGGAATACCTGCCAAAGCTAAGGTGAGAGAGAGACACCTTGAATCTCTCCTTGCATTTGGTGGGAAGAAAACAATTTATAGATTGAGTGCCTCCTGCAAGCCCCCCCCCTTTTTTTTTGTTGTTGTTGTTGTTACAGAAAAATCCTTTTATGACTGTTTTCTGTTCCAATCATGAACAGAAGTCTCCTTGCAAACACTGGCCTCCTGCTGCTTTTCAAGGGTTTGGTGGCCTAATCATTTTGTGCCTGCCCTAGTAGACATTTTTTATGTTTGTGGCTTCTTATCGTCCCTTAAAAGCCCTCCCCATATCAAGGGAATTTCTACATTTTGAGTACTGTTTTTCAAGGTAAAACTAGAACTCTCTATTCTAGTCTTATTTGCGGCCAAGGTATAAGCATGTGACCTAGTTTCTGCAATCAGATGTAGCCATGCAACACTGAATGCAGAAGATAAAACCATGAGAAAGCAGGTGTCATGCAGAATCTGTTTTCTGGTGAAGCTATGGAGCTTGCCAGTGGCACAGAAATGGCCCAACACCAGTGTTGGTACCCCCAGCAGAGAGTTAGTGCAGCCACAGTGCCAACGCCAGCGGCATTCTCTTCTATAACAGTCTAGCAGTATGATTTGGATATAACTTCCTGCCAGGTAACCCATTACGTGATTCTCTGGCCCTACCAGACAGTCTATGTACTATCTAATACCCTTTAATACTTTCATTTTATTTTATTTTCATTCTTTTTTTTTTTTTGTCACTCTGTAACCCAGGTTGGACTACAGTGGTGCAATGTCAGCTCACTGCAACCTCTGCCTC
>NW_012115189.1:1875520-1875842 GCF_000951035.1 Colobus angolensis palliatus
TGTCTCTCCCAGAATCCCCAAGGATGATCTCGTATGTGCTCACAAACAGTTCTCTCATATTCCTCTCTTTTGCCTCCTATGTTGTTGGCTGTGGCCCAAGAAGCCATTTGCAGGTCCATACCTATGTCAGTACCAAGCATTACGAGACTGATGCCCATGATAAATGTGTGCTGCCTCCTAATGCTTTCACTCCATGTCACCCCTCGACCCAGCACCACAATGTAGGCCGATTTGCCTTACAGATGTCTCTCATAAAACTGCTTCCTTTAACAACTGTATAAAGCCCTTTTGTCTCTAGGGCTCAGAAGTGTGTACTGGGAAT
>NW_012115189.1:1876235-1882970 GCF_000951035.1 Colobus angolensis palliatus
GCTCTGTCGCCCAGGCTGGAGTGCAGTGGCGCAATCTCGGCTCACTGCAAGCTCCGCCTCCCAGGTTCACGCCATTCTCCCGCCTCAGCCTCCCGAGTAGCTTGGACTACAGGAGCCCGCCACCCCACCCGCCTAATTTTTTTGTATTTTTAGTAGAGACGGGGTTATACCGTGTTAGCCAGGATGGTCTCTATCTGCTGACCTCGTGATCCGCCCGCCTCGGCCTTCCAAAGTGCTGGGATTACAGGCGTGAGCCACTGCGCCCGGCTCTTTTTTGCTTATTCTTTTTCCAATTCACAGGCTCCTCTCTCTTCCCTCAGGCAAGTCATGTCATACAAATTGACATCTGCAAATAGGTATCACTGGCTGTACCTAGTCATCGTTCAAGCCAGTCAGAACAGTTTAGAATCAAGCTGCTGGACTTCTGAAGCATTATTTTTATTTTTCAGTGTTTCACAGGTGTTGTTATAATGGTATTTTTCAACAACTAGAAAAGTATGGCCTAAAACAGTCAACTTGTCCTGTAAAATTTATGCTGACACAGCGTGCCTTTGCCAGGATACTTTCTTACACATGTCTTCTTCCCCTACACCTCAGAGTATTTGTCTATTAACAGAACTTATTTGGCAAGTAGATTCAGAATGTCAGCACAAGCACTGAAGGAAAATGGAACAAATTAGAGAATTTCTCAGCAGAACCACTGCCAGCTTTCTCTGGGCACTTGTACCACTGTTTATTTTAATGACTTCAATCAGGATATTTTCCTCACCTTAATGCAGAAGCTCAAGATTTTAGAGATCAGCAGAGGATTCAGTGTATTTTAGTCTTGCTTTGCAGAAATTATTGGGTGGAGTTTTTCTGTAAGTAAATGGAGCAGTAAAAATCCCTCTTTACCACCACTTTCCACCCTAGCTTTGTCATTTGGCATCTGTCCACCTGAATTTATTTTAATAATTCCAGCTTATGGTTCATACGAGATCATAAAGCAATATTATGTCTACCGATTGAGTTCTGCATATAGCATTTAAAAATCTCTTCTCTAGAAAAATTACAAAAAATGCCTCAGAATTCTGTAGGTACAAGATTTTCTTTTCTTTTTTTTTTTTTTTTTTGTTTTTTGTTTTTTTTTTTTTGGTTTGGTTTTATGATGTCTTTTGGAAACATGGTTTGCCCCTTGTATAGTGAACCCTTGGACATTTTTCAAAATTCATCAAAGGACAAAGAAAGGAAAAACTGATGAATGTGACAGAGGCACCCAGCAGTGTTCTGAGGGACAGATTTCACAAGCTGCCCAAATGGCCCAAAAGAATTTACAGGGAAGGCAGGTAAGCCCTTTAAGTTTGATTCCAAGTTAAAGATACATTCTGGGGAGCTTTGATGGTGGAAAAAGTATCTGAGGATCTCAGTTTACTCTTCATATCTCTAGCTGAACCTTAGATGAGAAAAGAGACAAATCTTGAGGATGTGGGAGGAAGGCAAGCTACATGAGGAGGAATAGCAGATGTGGAGGAGAAACAAGACTCAGGATGTACTTGGAAGATAGCTGGCTTTCAGGGAGATGGTTCCTTCTTCACTGCCTGTTTCCATCACTGTCATGCAGTGTCTACCCTCTCTTGCATTTTCTCACAACCAGTTTTACAAAACATCCAGAGGGAACTGACACAGCGTGTCTTTGCCAGCACACCTTCTTACGCATGTCTTCCTCCCCTACACCCCAGAGTTTCATATACATAAAAACATGGAACTAAGCACCATGTTTTTATGTATATGAAATCGATTGTCAGATCATTTAGCAGTGGTTATATTGAAAGTGGAGAGTGAAAAAAAGAGGCAGTGAGGGAAAAATATATTGAATTTATCCAATCATCTTTGTAGGATATAAGAAGTCTCATGGTATAGGTATAGTCAATGTGAAACCTTAAAAACGCATTGATTATAAAGCTCAAGCAGTTCTGAGATAAGATGACTTTGGTTTATGGGCATAAAATAAATTTGAACTCGGGAGGCTGAGGCAGGAGAATGGCGTAAACCCGGGAGGCGGAGCTTGCAGTGAGCTGAGATCCGGCCACTGCACTCCAGCCTGGGCCACAGAGCAAGACTCCGTCTCAAAATAAATAAATACATACATACATACATACATACATAAATTTGAGTCTGGAGCATATGAAAGAATTTTCCCAGATAATTGTGCTTTCTTTTTCATTTTTCTCATTTTAATCAATAGAATGTAAGGATAAAGTACAAAATGTATGGAAAGACTAAAACTTTCCTGTGTCCTCCTGATTATAAAAAGGTGAGTGAATCATTTGCTTAAACACCAACCTAGCCATTTTATCTCCTGCGTCCTTGAATGAGAAGCTCGGCTGGGCACCTCTCCAGCTGGTAAGAGGATCTTCGAGTCACATGATAGAAGGGGGAAGTCTGACCCTGCAGCTCGCTCTTTCTCTTACCTCTGGTTTCTAGCAGGCTTTCTACTCAGAGACCATCCTCTGTCATGATTCTGCGGACAAATTTCCAGTGCAGGTCCCCTTTGCCCCATTACTGTTCTGATCAGAACCCTGAGCCTGTGTGGAGATGCCTGTAAGGACAGGCAGGTCTGGCTCGTTACAAAGAAACAGGATCTTTAGGCTTCCTGGGAATGGTTCACACAGTTGGGTGGGCTCTGAGATCAAGGTGTCTGCATGATTCCTGGAAAGAGATGCAGAGTAGTCATCCCTAACCTGGGCCAGGTGCCTCAAGTCATAAGATTTTAGAACTGTGCCCTCTGGTTCTTGAGAAGAACCAGGAGAGGGAGAAAGGTTGCAGTGATGCACATCAACACCTCCACTAGGGAAATACATGAATGTGCCTGTCCTTAGGACAGGGCTTAGCTGGGCCACCTGCACAAAAGAAGTTCAGCAGCATGGATAGTGGAAATCAGACAAGCAGCCCTGCATGACAGATGTCCCAGGCTCTCCATCAGAAGCTGCAAAAGTCCTAATCACTTTCCCCACAAAGAGGACATGGAAGTCCTTCTTTTTTTTTTCTTCAAATTATTCTTTCTTTTTTGAGACACAGTCTCACTCTGTGGCCCACCCAGGCTAGAGTGCAGTGGTGCAATCATGGCTCACTGTAGCCTTGACCTCCTGGACACAGGTGATCCTCCCACCTCAACCTCCTGAGTGGCTGGGACTATAGGTGTGCGTCACCATGCCCAGCTAATTTTTTTGTATTTTTTAGTAGGAATGAGGTTTCGCCATGTTGCCCAGGCTGGTCTCAAACTTATGGGCTCAAGTAATCCACCTACCTCCTCCTCCCAAACTACTGCCTGGATTACAGGTGTGAGCCACCATGCCTTTTCTTTTTTGATTTTTTTTTTTTTTTTGAGATAGGGTCTCACTCTGTCACCCAGGCTAGAGTGCAGCAGCTTGATTTCAGCTCACTGCAGCCTCAGCCTCCTGGATTTAAGTGATCTTCCCACCTCAGCGGCCTGGTATCTAGGACCACAGGTGTGTGCCACCATAGGTGTGTGCCACCATGCCCGGCTAATTTATTTTTATTTTTTTGTAGAGACAGGGGTCTCCTTATGTTGCCCAGGTTGGTCTCACACTCCTCAGCTCAAGCGATCATCCCACTTTGGCCTCCCAAAGTGCTAGGATTTCAGGGCTGAGCCCACTGAACCTGGCCAAAGTCCTTTCTACTTCAGATTTCCATCATGGGTAACTGTAAAAGAAAGAAAGAAATTGAAAAGAAGAAAGAAAGAAATTGAAATGAAGAAAACTCTGTGGCTTCCTTGGAGAAGTAAACCAGTTTGGGCTAGAGAGAGGTGAGCAGCCAGTGTCACAGTAGGAACAATACTTCCTGTATCCTCTTCTGAATCATTGTGTAATAGGCTTCTGACATGTAGAAAGCCCTGAAGAAACATAGCAGGGAAGGAAGTGAATGAGCCAACTGCACTGGCTCAGTGCCCGAGGAACACCCTGCTTCAAGGATAAAATTGCACCTCTTGTGCCAACAGTTCAGGCAAGGGAACCTAGACAAATAATGCTTGGAATTCAGCAGAAGAACAAGCCAAAAGAGGTCTAGGCATTTTATAAAATGACTTCTAAGATTGCTCTTTTGCTTGGCTTGTTCGCCTGCTTGCTTTAGTTCAGGTGATGAGAATAGAGAGTAAATAACCCACCTCCTTATTCTAAGTAGCATCTGTTTAAATGACACAGAGGGATGTCATCCAGGTAAAAGGGTGTGGAACCCTGCTACCTCATACTTTCCTCCTGGCTAGATGAAAAGCCAAGGGCTGCTATAAAAAGTAATTTGTGTCCAGCTCTTCGGGGAGGGAAGTATTCTCATACTGAAAATGTCATACTCCAAATTTTAACCTAGTGCTGTTTCCTGCTCTTGCTCATAAAGTGATTCACATGACTTTTAGTAGCTTTAGCTTCTTCAGAATGGAGGAACAAACAACCAGTGATCACCTGATAGAATTACACGACATGGTTTATTTTGGAGAAAAGAGAAGCCAGAGTGAAGATCGTTTATTTCATCAGCTTCATAATCACAGAAGTTACCCAGGCTAAAAATGATCTTTAGTCACTCTGCCTTTTATACATCCCCCTCTGGCTTCCAAAGTCTCATGCTTACATTTTTTTTTTTTATTTTTTGAAGCTACTTTTAACTTAAAAATTCAGGCTGGGTGCTGTGGCTCATACCTGTAATCTCAGCAGTTTGGGAGGCCGAGGCAGGCTGAGTTCGAGACCAGCCTGACCAACATGGAGAATCCCTGTCTCTACTAAAAATAAAAATTAGCAGGGCATGATGGCACATGCCTGTAATCCCAGCTACTTGGGAGGCTGAGGCAGGAGAATCACTTGAACCTGGGAGGCAGAGGTTGCAGTGAGCCAAGATCACACCACTGCACACCAGCCTGGGCAACCAGAGCAAAACTGTGTCTCAAAAACAAAACAAAACAAAACAAAACAAAAAAATTCAGCTAGGCACAGTGGCTCACACTTGTAATCCCAACACTTTGGGAGGCTGAGGCAGGAGGATCACTTGAGGCCAGGAGTTCAAGACCAGCCTGGGCAACATAGCAAGACCCCATCTCTAAAAAAAATTTAAAAACAGCTCTACAAGAAATTTTAAAAATTAGCTGGGTGTGGTGGTGTGAGCCTGTAGTCCCAGCTACTTGGGAGGCTGAGCTGCAAGGATTACTTGAGCCTAGGAGTTCAAGGCTATAGTGACCTACAGTTGTGCCACTGCACTTCAGCCTGGGTGACAAAGCAAGACCTTATCTCCAAAACAAAAATAAATAGGGCCAGGTGTGGTGGCTCACACCTGTAATCCCAGCACTTTGGGAGGCCGAGGCGGGTGGATCACTTGAGGTCAAGAGTTCAAGACCAGTCTGGCCAACATGGTGAAACCCCATCTCTACTAGAAATACAAAACTTACTGGGGTATGGTGGCACGTGCCTGTAATCCCAGCGACTTGGGAGGCTGAGGCAGGAGAATCATTTGAACCTGGGAGGCGGAGGTTACAGTGAGCTAAGATTGTGCCACTGCACTCCAGCCTGGGTGACAGAGCGAGACTCGATCTCAAAAAATAAAATAAAATAAAAATAAATTTTTTTTATTCTGCCCTTACTTCTGTGTCACTTTTCTCTTCACTTAATTCTTTCCATTATTCAATAATAGAAATAGGATAGCACAAGGAGTTGAGGGGGTCTGCTGAATCAGTCAAAATCTGGGAGTGAGAGGGAAATGGAAGACCCTCTTACCCCAGTTTTCTGGCTGTAATCAAGAAACCAGCATGAATGCAAATGTAATCAGTCTGGTTGTACATCACAACCAGACTGAGGTCATGATGAACACTAGTGTGGTGGTTGGACAAAGGAGACCAAAGATCAAGAATTTCAGGATCTGATAGGAGGACACTTGATCTGGCAAGATAACTAATACTTAGGAGCTTACTGTGTGGGCACTGCTCTAATCACTTTACACGTATCAACTTATTTAACCTTCACAACAATGCAATCAGGCATTCACCATTGTTACCGCCATTTTGCAGATGAGGAAACCCAGGCACAAACTGGCGCTTTTGTTAGACACAGAGATGCACTGTCCAGATCCTCACTGTCCAGATTCTCCTTCAAAGGCTTTATAACCAGTTTCCTCAATGAGGGTGACCACTGTCCCAATTTACTCAGTAGTCTCTCGATTTTAGCACTGAACACTCCTTGCCCCAATAAATCCTCAGTTGCATACAAACCAGGATGGTTGGTTGCTTCAGCCCAATCCTACTTCCTTCCCCTTCCTTCCACAGGTGTTGATCCCTAATAAACATCTTGTACCCCAGTTATGGTTGACAGGCATTCCAGCATCAGACTATGTGTTTTCTTGGTTTTTGGTTTTTTTTTTTTTGAGACAGGTCTCACTCTGTCACCCAGGCTGGAGTGCAGTAGTGCAATCAATGCTTACTGCAACCTCTGCCTCCTGGGCTCAGGTGATCCTCCCACCTCAGCTTCCCAAGTAGCTGGGACTACAGGCACGTGCCATCACACCCAGCTAATTTTTGTTTTATTATTACTATTTTTTTGAGATGGAGTCTCGCTCTGCTGCCCAGGCTGGAGTGCAGTGGTATGATCTTGGCTCACTATAACCTCCACCTCCTGGTTCAAGCAGTTCTCCTGTCTCAGCCTCCTGAGTAGCTGGGTCTACAGGCGCACACCACCATGCCTGGCTAATTTTTGTATTTTTAGT
>NW_012115189.1:1883130-1886558 GCF_000951035.1 Colobus angolensis palliatus
TGACCTCGTGATCCGCCTGCCTCGGCCTCCCAAAGTGCTGGAATTACAGATGTGAGCCACAGCGCAAGACCTAATTTTTGTATTTTTTGTAGAAATGTGGTTTCACCATGTTGCCCAGACTAGTCTCAAACTCCTGAGCTCAAGCGTTTCATCCCTCATGGCCTCTCAAAGTACTGATATTACAGGCATGAGCCACTGTGCCTGGCCCCAGACTGTGTGTTCTTAATCTCAAAGCCTCACTCTCCATTTACGTAACTGTTCTGGGCACTGGAAAGGGGTACTCAACAGAAGTCCAGACAGGTTCTCCAGGCTCTATATAGCCCAGATGAAATATTCTCAATAGTAATGAAAGTAGCTCACATTTACTCAGTGTGCTAGGAGATGAGCTAAATGCTTTGCCTGTGAAGGAGGTTCTGTCAACATTCTTATTTTACAAATGAGAAGGCTGAGGCTTAGAGAGTTTACTTGCCCAAGAACGAGTCTCAGGATTTTAACCTATGCAATCTGCCCCTGGACTCCAAATTAGAGATACAGATAAAGCTGAATAGCTTAGTGTTACAAAACGGAAAGAGGTGTGTTTTGGAGTAGAGTTGTAGACGGGTTCAAGGTGGTCAGTGAAGATGTAAAAAGAGCCCAGCAAAATGTCAAGGGGCTACAGTCCAAGCTGTCAAAAAGAAACTAAGAGAGTTTAAGAACAGGACATTAAATATTCAATTGTAAGTCGTTTATATTGCCAATAAACCTGTATTGTTCTCTCCATCTTTTCAAATTTTCTCAAGCCTAGAGTAAAGTCTGACACAACAGTGCCTTACATGTAGTGTGTGAGTGTAAACCACAAAGAGACTGCCTGAGCAGAGTATAGGAATCAGCAGAGGCAAGAAATCAGTTAAAGGTGGCTTGCGATAGCCCTCTTCAAATTCCCCTCACTCTCCCACCTGCCCCCAGCCTGGAAGAATTTACAGAAATGTTTAGGAGATTATTAAACTTTCCACAGCTTTGGAAAGAGATTTGAGCCAAATTTACCTACGTCTTTAGGGATAGGGAGATTCCACCTGATGGGTGAAAAGTACATGCATGATAAGGAGTTTATTAAGATAAATAAATGATAATGGTAGCTCTCTCTAAGAGAGGGAAGTAGGAAAATGGTTAATTTGCATTTGCCTTTTAGTGCTTTTCCTAGGTTTTCAACATTTGTACAACAAACATATTACCTTTGTAGCCTGAGAAAAGAACAATAAATTATCAAAAAAGTATAAAAATGATCAATGTCTATTTCTCTTTTGTTCCTAGTTATAGACTCTTCTGTCTCTTGGATGTGTCCAGTCACTAAAAAGAAAGAGACAAAACAAACACACATGTAAACCATGCCATTGATTCATCTATGTATAGATATTTCATATAGTTATAGAAAAAATGGTCTACATATCAAGTGAGAACTCACTACCTTAGTGATAAAGTACACAAAATATTTTGGGTCAATATCATGAGACTAGGAAGGACAAAGGGTCTTTAAGATTTGAAGTCAATCCTTCAGACTTTGATCAGGCCAAGGCTGAGACTGATAAGACCTAGTTTTAGTTTAGACTTGCTTCTTGACTCGAGTACTTTTGAGTGTTCAGGCAATTTCCTGTCTTCAGCTTTCCTACTTTCAAAGTGATTTTCAAAGTGACCAATATTACTTGCAAACAGATTCTTATGAAGATTTTTGTGGTCTCAGGATTAAAGTGTCTATATAAAAGGAGTGTTATGATTATGACATATTTCAGTGTTACTGATCAAACAAGTGACCACCGATGTTCAGACCAAAAAACAGAAACAAGGCTGAGCACGGTGGCTCACAACTATAATCCCAGCACTTTGGGAGGCCGAGGTGGGTGGATCACCTGAGGTCAGGAGTTCAAGACCAGCCTGGCCAACATGGTGAAACCTCGTCTCTACTAAAAACACCAAAATTAGCTGGGCGTGATGGCACACGCCTGTAATCCCAGCTACTGGGGAGGCTAGGGCAGGAGAATCACTTGAACCCAGAAGACGGAGGTTGCAGTGAGCTGAGATGGTGCCACTGTACTCCAGCCTCGGTGACAGAGTGAGGCTCCATCGCAAAAAAGAAAAAAAGAAGATAAAACAGAAACAAAAAATTATGAGCAAATTTTCTTGCTTCATTTAAGTAACACATGTCCTAGAACTTAATGAAAAGGCTAGTTTAAAACATGAATGTTTCCCTCCTATTCATCAGAAACATGTGATAAGAAATAAAGTTGTAGTTTATTGTCTTTGCATAGCTCAAATACTTTGCGGGTACAAAGGGATGAAAGATACATGATTTCATGTCTTGGAAATATCACTTCGACTTGTTAATTTCCACACCTGGGCACGGTGTGATGTGAAAATGAATACTCTTTGTTCTTTTAGTAAAATGAACAGACTCGGAGCGAAGGCATGGAAAGTTTAAAGTGTCATTATAAAGAGAAAGGAGATTCTGTAAGCCGTTAGCTCCGAGTCCTCTTCACTGAGAAGTCGAAAGGTATCATTTCTTTCATCCTTGATGTTAGTGTGAACCTAGCTACTAGTTTCCCTCTTTCTTCTGCTGAGATAGTGCTTATGGCCAAGGAGCTGATTCTGTTTCTGATTCTTAGCCGCTGGGCAAGATTTACTACTCAGACTCAAATTATGAATGAATATATTTCAATATTATAGTGATTTTAATATTTCCTTATCGTTAGTAAGGACTTAAAAATCATGAGGATATAATGTTATTAATGATACATTTTATTTTATTTTATTTTTTGGCACCAAAACTGCTTGATAAAGTTTTTTTTAATTTTTATTGTTTTGTGACAGAATCTGGCTCTGTGGCTCAGGCTGGAGTGCAGTGGCACGATCTCAGCTCACTCCAACCTCCACCTCCAGAGTTCAAGTGATTCTTGTGCCCCAGCCTCCCGAGTAGCTGGGATTACAGGTATGTGCCACCACGCCCAACTAATTTTTGTATTTTTCGTAGAGATGCGTTTTCACCATGTTGGCCATGCTGGTCTCGAACTCCTGGACTCAAGCGATCAGCCACCTCAGTCTCCCAAAGTGCTGGGATTACAGACATGAGCCTGTAAACTGAACCACACCTGGTTCAGTTACAGATTTTAGAACAGGATTTGTAACTTTCCTAACTACATGCACATGACATTCACCTACTGCAATGACAGCAATAATGTTTCTTTTTTTTTTTTGAGACAGAGTTTCTCTCTGTCACCAAGCTGGAGTGCAATGGCTGGATCTCGGCTCACTGCAATCTCCGCCTCCCGGGTTCAAATGATTCTCTTGCCTCAGCCTTCTGAGTAGCTGGGATTACAGGTGCATGTCACCGCACCCAGCTAATTTTTGTATTTTTACTAGAGACGGGGTTTCACCATGTTGGCCAGGATGGTCTTGAT
>NW_012115189.1:1887119-1887380 GCF_000951035.1 Colobus angolensis palliatus
ACCCCGCCCAACATTTCTTTTTAACTAGTGAATAAGATATGAAATTAAAAGGAAAAGTCTGTATCTAAGGTAATATACATTTTAAAGTTTTCCCTATGATCATTTAAAATTAACTTCTCTGGTTTAGATCCCAGTTTGGAAAACCAGATATAAAAGACATTTTGGGGATAATTGGGAGAAAATTTGAACATGGACTGAATGTTAGGTGATATTAAGGGGTTAATATTAATTTTGTTCAGTGAGATAATCTTTTTTTTTTTT
>NW_012115189.1:1888175-1902678 GCF_000951035.1 Colobus angolensis palliatus
GTGATCCGCCCACCTTGGCCTCCCAAAGTGCTGGGATTACAGGTGTGAGCCACCACTCCCGGCTGACAAATAGTCTTAAAACGGGAATACCTGGCCGGGCGTGATGGCTCACGCCATCTCAAAACACAAAACAAAACAAACTGGAATACCTAATATCAAGGTTTTACTACACAGGAGGAAGGGGAAGATAGCCATAATCAATGTTTTGTGAGCACTTACCACATGCTAGGCACCATGCCATGTGTTGGAGATACTGCAATAAACAAGTGGCCCCTGCATAGTGGAATGTACTGTCTGGAGTGAAAGACAGACAAAAACATGCAAACGGACAAATAACATAAATAACATGACTTTGGAGAGTGATTCTTCTGATGGAAGAAACAAACAAGCACTACAGAGAAGAATAACAGTTGTGGCGGTCAGAAAAGGGTCTCCTTGAAGGCACACGCAGGCTGTGTCTTATAAGAGAAGCAGGAGGCAGCCAGAGGGAAGGTAAAGAGAAGAGCTATCTAAGCAGAAGCAGCCGTGTGCACAGAACTCCTAGTAGGGGAAACGGAATGAGGAAAGCCAGTGTGACTCAGGTGTAGGGAGCAAGGAAGACTGTAACACAGCATGAACTAGAGAAGTAGCTTTTAGATCATGGCAAAAAATTTAAATTTTTTTCCCCCAAAGTGCAGTGAGTAGCCATATTCCAAGATACTCTTTTTTTTATTTTCTTTTGTAGAGATGGGGTGGCACTATGTTTCCCAGGCCTGTTTTGAATTCCTGGCCTCAAATGATCCTCCTGGATTGGCCTCACAAAGTGCTGGAATTACAGGCATGAATCACTGCACCCAGCCAACGTTATTCGTTAAGTTAAGGAAATTCCACTTTTAAGAATACTTAGGGCATTTGCTAATATACTTAGAAGCTTAAGAGTCACAACTACTTGTCTTACAGTCCAGCCGTACTCAACCACTCACTGGGAGCCTTTCAGTTCTTCTATTTGGATGCCTCCTACCTGCCGATAGAGCAAACTGATACTCATCTGGGGTATCAGGAATCTATTGCTGCATAACAAATTATCCCAAAAGGTAGTGATCTAAGCCAATGATAAACATGTATTACCTCACAGTTTCTGGGGTCGGGAATTCTGAGTGGCTTAGCTGTATGGTTCTGGTTCACGGTCTCACATGCAGTTGCAGTCAAGATATTGGCTAAGGCTGCAGTCATCCAAAAACCTGACTGGGACTAGAGGTGCCACTTCCAAGATGGCTCACCCATGTGGCTGTTGTGGGCAGGAGGCCTTACCTTACTTTCTTGCCATGTGGTCTTCTTCATAGATCTGCTTGAGTGTCCTCATGACATGGCAGCTGTCTTCCTTCACAGTGAGTGATCCAAGGAGGAGAGTAAACAAGGAACCATAATATTGCTGATAACCTTGTCTTTGAAGTACACTATCACTTCTGCCATTTTCTATTAGTGTCACTAGGAGACAGCACAAAGAAGCTGACACCGAGTGCCGTGGCTCACGTCTGTAATCCCAGCACTTTGGTAGGCCAAGGCGGGTGGATCACCTGAGGTCAGGAGTTCGAGACCAGCCTGGCCAACATGCTAAAACCCCATCTCTATTAAAAATACAAAAACTAGCCGAACATGCTGGTGGGTGCCTGTAATTCCAGCTACTCGGGAGGCTGAGTGTCACTAAGTCCAGTCCACACTCAAAGGGAAGGGAGTTAAGTTCCACCTCTTGAAAAGAAAAGTATCTAAAAATTTGTGAACATATTTTAAAACTACCACATTTGGTGACCTAGCTAAAATATCATCTTCTATGTGAAACCTTTCTTGATTTTCCTGAGATGACCTAGTCATTCTCTTCTCTCAGTTTTCACAGCATGTCATTTCTATTCCTTATAGCTCTTGCCTTGTTAAATGTAATCAATTGATTTACATGCTTGTCTTTCTCACTTGCCTGGAAGATCCTTCAGGCCAAGAGAATGTGTCTTATTAATCATTTGTATCCTCAATGTGCTCATTAATGAAATTCTAGAAACACTACGAAATACTACCTTCCACCACTCCTAAGACAAGTTTTTAAAAGACCCCTTCACACTTAATGCTTTTCTTGCTTTTTCATATTCTTGGTTTATTCTCCCTCTCTCTTCTGAACTAGAAGACAACTTCAAAAATAAGACTGTATTAGTTATCATTCTTTTTAAATTCTTTGTAATGACAAAGGCAATGCTCTGCATTCAGTAATAAATAGCTTTTTAAAATAAGAGAGGGCCCTTTAGAGTTAAAAAACCTTTCTAACTTCTTTAATAATCAGAATATCTAATGGCTATCTCAGTTCTATGTAAACCCTAACAAGAAGAAAATAACCTCAGTTCATAATGCATGAAACATGCAGCACTGAGAAAAAAGACTTCTGAAGTACAGGGGTCTTCCATTCTGTTTTGTTCAATTCCTTATGTTTGGGAGAGGAGATGGCTAACGATGAAGCTTTCTTTAGCATTCAGTGGAAAGAACATCAAGAAATCTTGTTTTTACTTTCTCTTGAAAAACAAGAAGCCATATTCCCTCCCATAGTTACAAAGTATCATCCTGTCCTTGGTCTTAGTTTCTAGAATGTTCTCAATTTAGATGGTTTTTATCTAGATTCAGTAAGAGGCCTAGATGGCCTTGATTCTGATAACTAGAAATCTTGTGACATTCTCAGAAGTCTTCTGGGACAGATTTCTTTGGTTTTGGGACAAGATTTGACCAGCCCTGAACCTGTGATAGGCCTAGGAGGGGCAGGGGAAGAAATGAGCAGAGCCTGGAACAAGGTCTACACTTCTGCCCCCTTACACCTTGGCTAGGAAGTTCTTTCTGATGGTCCCTCATTAAAGAGTCAAGATTACTGCACATTAAAATTTTTAAAATATAATGGAAGAGCTCCCAGCAAAATAGCCTATATGGCAGTTTAGAGGGTCACTTTCTTCTCAAAAAGAGAAAATGGATGTAAACCAACTCCTCTCCTCTCTTTCTCTGACCTGTAAAAGCAGAACTTCCTGGACAGGACAAAAATGCCTGATTTTACTGGACAATCTGGACAATCTCATTTCTTTCTTTTCTTGCCTTTCTTTTTCTCTTCTCTTCTCCTCTTCTCTTCTCTTCTCTTCTCTTTTTTTTCTGAGATGGAGTTTCACTCTTGCCCATGCTGGAGTGCAATGGCACGATCTCGGTTCACTGCAACCTCCACCTCCTGGGTTCAAGCGATTCTCCTGCCTCAGCCTCCCAAGTAGCTGGGATCGCAGGCGTGCAGCACCACGCCAAGCTAACGTTGTATTTTTAGTAGAGACAGGGTTTCTCCATGTTAGTCAGGCTGGTCTTGAACTCCCAACCTCAGGTGATCCACACGCTTCGACCTCCCAAAGTGCTGGGGTTACAGGTGTGAGGCACTGCCCTCAGCCTGGACAATCCTACTTCTTTCTTTCTTTTTTGTTTTTTTTGAGACGGCGTCTCACTCTGTTGCCCAGGCTAGAGTCTAGTGGCACGATCTCAGCTCACTGCAACCTCCACCTCCTGGGTTCAAGTGATTCTCCTGCCTCAACCTCCCAAGTAGCTGAGATTATAGGCGCACATCACCACGCCCGGCTAATTTTTGTATTAGTAGAGACAGGGTTTCACCATGTTGGTCAGGCTGGTCTCAAACTCCTGACCTCGTGATCTGCCTGCCTCGGCCTCCCAAAGTGCTGGGATTACAGGCGTGAGCCACCACATCCAGCGCGACAATCCTGTTTCTAAGAAGGTGATCCTCTCATGCTGAATCAGGTAACACAGTAAGCCTGGGGTGCACAGTGGGCCCTCAAACAATGGTCATTGCTCTGATAGTATAATGCTAATGTTGGTTGGGTTCTCTGATACTGGGACAACCAGGCTGTGATCAAATCCTGGGAGACCTCTTCAGCAGGAGAGCAAATAGGTTCTGAAGGAAGAGTCAGAGAATCTGGATTTCACCAGGTGGCATTTATTTGGCCTGAATGCATTCACTTTTTTTTTCTTTTGAGACAGGTTCTCACTCTTTCACACAGGCTGGAGTACATTGACATGATCATGGCTCACCGCAGTCTCTACCTCCTGGCTCAGGTGATTCTCCCACCTCAGCCTCCCTGGTAGGTGGGACTACAGGCACATGCCACCATGCTCTGCTAATTTTTGTATTTTTTGTAGGACTGAGTTTTTGCCACATTGCCCAGGTTGGTCTCAAACTCCTGGGCTCAAATGACCCTCCCACTTCAGCCTCCCAAAGTGTTGGGATTATAGGCAAAAGCCATTGCACCCAGACCACATTCACATTTTACATGTCTCAATTAAATAGCCCACCAAACTTGGTGGGAAACCTCTCCCTCCCCTTGGTATGAAGGAGGCCTCTAAGGGAGGAGGTCACCTCCATCCTTCCTAGAGAGAACAGAAGACACAGGGGTGTTTGTTTCACCTAGGAGATGACAGCACAAATTACTGTTCTGTTAACAAATTTCTGAAACATGTTAGTACCTTGTCTGTTGCCTGAAAGGGTGGAGGGCAGAGAATAAAACTGCAAATTGCTAGTTACGTATCCAGTATTCGAGTTTTAAGAAATCTGGAATTCATGATTATGTTATGTTTAATTTCAAATTTAATGTTAAATCTGGAAAATCTAAAATCTTTGTGACAACAAATTAAATTGCAAATGAACTTGAAAACAAATGCAGAAAGATCAAGAGTTAAAAAAATTCAGTTAATCCACTGTCTGTCTACCTTGTGGCTCTCTTTTCTAAGTTAACTGAAAAATATTTAATCACATGCCTTTAATTAAAGCTCTGTACCCATGGAGAAGCACAAGCAGGGTTTGTTTCACTTAGGCAAGAATGTCCAATGGCTCAGTTGCTAGAAAATTGATATTTAATAACATCTAGCAGATGTTAACATTCTAGAAGAGACTCTCTTTTTGTTAAAAGCTGGGGGAAAAAAACTGAACCTAACTGAGGGGGAAACAGACTTCAATATCTTTTCTCTGTCTCCGTCTCCTCCTCCTCCTCCTCCTCCTCCTCCTCCTCCTCCTTCTCCTCCTTTTCCTCCTTTAGTTTTCATCTCTTTCACAGTAGTTATTACTGGTGTATTAACTTAGCCTGAGCATATTCAACATAATTGTTTGGGTGGGATGGACACTCTGAGATCCATTTGTGAAAAACACTGACTGATTTCATTAACTCCCCCTAAACCAACCTGCAGCTGTCATATGATAAACACTATGTGATTTACAATAGAAGACCAGAGGCAAGGTCCTGTGTCATGGGAGAAGGCACCACACTGGGTTGGCAACCAGGGATCCTGCTTCTAGCCCAATTTTTCTGGGAATAATCTATATAATTCAGGTAAGGTCATTCATTTCTCTGGGCCTCAGTGTGCCTCTCTAAACCTTTAGTGAATTGACTAGATGGCTGATAATATGTAGCTAATATTTGGTGAGTCTTGCAGCTCTGCACACGGCCAGATACCCTGATGTCCAATGTGGTATGGAGCGCAGGCTCCAGGGCAGGACTGGGTTCATTCAGACTGACTGTTAGGTGAGTGTTCTCACTGCCCCATTCTTCAGCATTCACATCTATAAAATGGGGATGATCATAGACCCTACATTATAGGACTGCTGCAGGTCTAAATGTGATATTATACCTAAATCCCTTAGAATAGAGCCTAGCATAAATGTTTGCTGACATTTGATTTAAAAAATGCCTTACTGATTGGGTGCAGTGGCTCACGCCTGTAATCCCAGCACTTTGAGAGGCTGAGGTGGGCAGATCACTTGAGGTCAGGAGTTTGAGGCCAACATGGTGAAACCCTCTTTCTACTAAAAATACAAAAAATTAGCTGGGCGTGGTGGCAGGCCCCTGTAATCCCAGCTACTTGGGAGGCTGAAACAGGAGAATCACTTGAACTTGGGAAGCAGAAGTTACAGTGAACTGAGATCACGCCACTGTACTCCAGCCTAGGTGACAGAGTGAGACTCTGTCTCAAATAATAATAATAATAATTTTTAAAATGCCTGTCTTTCGAGATGGATTTTTCTGAGTTTAATACTTTTACCTGGTCACCAACACCAACTGTCTGGAGGGTCCATATGTGCCCTGTGAATATTTTGTGACTTTTTTCATCCCGTGGAAGTGTTTGATGAATGTTCTGCATGGCTATTAGAGTTCTAATTTTCAAGCTGTGAAAAAAGAGAAATTTGGTAGAAAAAAAGGCCTAGGCTTTAAATACCGCTAATTTTTTTTGTTTTAATTTCATGCAGAGTGGCTGCTGTTCAGTAGCATTAAATTCAAGATCTGAAGGTTGAGTATCAGGATCTGAAAGGAGATAGTAGAAATGCTGATAGCCCCCATGGTCTTGGAAGTCATTAGATCTTCCCCAGACCCCAGCTCAAAGGCATTTACTCATCCACATATTTATTCTTTCACTCACAAGCTTATATTGAGCACTTACTATGTGTTAGTCACTGTGCAAAGTAAATAATACATGGTTCCTCCTTTTGAAGAGCTCAGAGCTTATGAGGAAGACAGATGAACATATGTGTGAATTACCAAAGTGGTAACTGTTGCTACAAGGACATGAAACCAAGCAATTAATTGTGCCTGGGGGAGCCAGGACATGACAACTGAAGAGGGCCACGAATGGCAAGTGAAACCTATGTATGTGATTATCTGTTTTTGTCTGT
This sequence comes from Colobus angolensis palliatus, assembly GCF_000951035.1. Lineage (NCBI taxonomy): Eukaryota > Metazoa > Chordata > Mammalia > Primates > Cercopithecidae > Colobus > Colobus angolensis. The sequence goes on from NW_012115189.1 coordinate 1,894,891, forward strand.
CTGAGTATTATGGGCAGGCAGAAGAGCAAAGGCCTTGTGAAAGGCATTGAGATCTGTTGGGAGGCACAGTCTACATGCTTTGGAAATATGAAGCTTTTTTTAACTGGCAGGAAAAAGAAGGGAAACTACCCCATCTAACTTCCCACCTACCTTCAGGGAAGAGAGAATTTGTATTAGATGTACTGATGATGAAGGGAATATACCCATAAAATATTTAAATGTTAAGTCTTAAAACTAGGAGCATAGGCCGGCCGTGGTGGCTCGTGCCTGTAATCCCAGCATTTTGGGAAGCCGAGGCAGGTAGATCACTTGAGGCCAGGAGTTCAAGACTAGCCTGACCAACGCGATGAAGCCCTGTCTCTAATAAAAAAATTAGCCGGGTGTGGTGACACACGCCTGTAGTCCCAGCTACTCCAGAGGCTGAAACACAAGAATCGCTTAAACCCAGGAAGCAGAGATTGCAGTGAGCCGAGATTGCACCACTGCATTCCAGCCTGGGTGACAGAGTGAGTCTCAAAAAAAAGCAAAAAAGCCAGGCACGGTGGCTCACACCTGTAATCCCAGCACTTTGGGAGGCCGAGGCAGGCAGATCATGAGGTCAGGAGATCGAGACCATCTTGACCAACATGGTGAAACCCCGTCTCTACTAAAAATACAAAAATTAGCTGGGCATGGTGGCACACGCCTGTAGTCTCAGCTACTCAGGAGGTTGAGGCAGGAGAATCACTTGAACCCAGGAGGCGGAGGTTGCAGTGAGCCAAGGCTGTGCCACTGCACTCCAGCCTGGTGACAGAGCAAGACTCTGTCTAAAAAAAAGAAAAAAAAGTAGGAGCATAATGATTTTGAGTCCCTCCAAAAGAACCTGGTATAGGCACAAAACACCTGAATTCTTCCCAAAATGTATGCAGTACAGGATGACATCTACAATTCTCAAAAAGTCTCTTTGGGCTGGGGACGGTGGCTCACGCCTATAATCCCAGCACTTTGGGAAGTCGGGTTGGGCGGATCACATGAAGTCAGGAGTTCAAGACCAGCCTGGCTAACATGGTGAAATCCCATCTCTACTAAAATTACAAAAATTAGTCGGGCGTGGTTATGCATGCCTGTAATCCCAGCTACCCGGGAGACTGAGGCAGGAGAATCGCTGGAACCCAGGAGGCGGAGGCTGCAGTGAGCCAAGATCGCGCCATTGCACTCTAGCCTGGGCAACAAGAGCAAAATTACGTCTAAAAAAAAAAAAAAAAGAAAACATTCCCTAAGTTCCAACATGGGGTCGGTATTTATATGTCTTTATTGTCCCCAAACTATCTTTTATAGCTTTTTTTTTTGACACGACATTTATGTATTTTAATAGGTGGCATGATTTTGGCACCTTTTGGGCATGGACAAGTCTGATTTCTACTTCGAACTGTGTTTTGCACCATACCAGATTTCTCTGAATCCTGAAATATCACTTGGGCTTGTCTGAGTACAGCCCAAGGGCTGCAAATTTGTGTGTTCACATAAATACACAAGTGAAATAGGATTAATCTGCTGAGGAAAGCTAAAGAAAAGGAGAGCTGGGGTTTAGAATCAGTGACAGTCTAAGAACTAGGTCAGTCTGCCTTTTTTCTAATAGATTGCCCTGGAGAGATTAAATTGATTGTAAAACAAACACGCTAACAGATGATACTCAACTTTTCCTCTTGACACTCCACAGTGGACTTGGGTATTTTAATCAGATGTTAGGAAATAAAAAAAGTGGGCGCAGTGGCTCATGCCTGTAATCCCAGCACTTTGGGAGGCCAAGGTAGGTGGATAGCTTGAGGCCAAGAGTTCAAGACCAGCCTGGCTAATATGGTGAAACCTCATCTCTACTAAAAATACAAAAATTAGCCGAGTGTGGTGGCATGCGCCTGTAATCCCAGCTACTCCGGAGGCTAAGGCAGGAGAATCGCTTGAACCTGGGAAGCAGAGGTTGCAGTGAGCTGAGATGCGCCATTGCACTCCAGCCTGGGTGTCCCAGCAAGACTCTGTCTCAAAAGGAAAAAAAACAGTGAAGCAAGAACATTCTGACAGCCTTTGAAAACCATTTTCTCCTACCTGTCCTCACCATCTCCCACCACCCAGTATTCAGTCAGTGCTGTGGTTACTCCTGCTAGACTTTGGTCATCCCCAGGCTCTGGTCATCCTCCAATTAAGTTTCCTGGCCTGAAGGTGCTCTGATTCTGGAGAAAATGAGAAATATCCATTTCTACTAAGAGAACTGAATCAATGGTTAAAGGGAGAAGACTTACTGATAGTATAAGAAAAGGATTTGGAACCTAATGATATATATTTAAAAATCTTTGAAATATCCTCCAATTTACAGAAAAGTTATAAATACAGTATAATTCTTTTTCCAGAACCATGACAGTAATTTGCCAATCCAACGTGATTCCTCATAATACCTCAATACTTTATTTTCCTATATAACCACAATACAACCACCAAAATTAGGAAATTAACATCGATACATTACTACCATCTAATACTCAGATCACATTCAAGTTTTGCCAAATTCCTTTAGAGCAAAAAGATTCAGTTCAGAATCAGACAATTTAGTTGTCATGTCTCTTTAATCTTCTCCAGTCTGGAGAAATTCCTCAGTTATTACTTGGCTTTATGGCCTTAAAACTTTTGGCAAATATGGACCAGTTGTTTTGTATAATGCCTGTCAGTTCGGTTTTGTCAGACGTTTCTCATGAGTAAGTTCAGGTTGTGTATCTTTGGCAGGAATATCACAGAGGGGATGCTGTGTTTTCCTCACCGCATCATATCAGATGGCACACTATTTTCATTTGTTCCATCACTGATAACATTCACTCTGATCGCCTGGCTAAAATGTTATCTGCCAATTTGTTTTGTTATAAAGCTACTTCTTTCCTTTTGTATAATAATTAATTAGTATTTTGTGGACTGATACTTTGAAACTAGCTTAATGTCCCATTCTTTTTTTTTTTTTTTTTTTTTTTTGACACAGCATCTTGCTTTGTCGCCCAGGCTGGAGTGCGGTGGTGCTCATTACAACCTTGACCTCCCAGGCTTAAGTAATTTTCCCACCTCAACCTCCCGTGTAGCTGGGACTACTGGCACATGCCACTACATCTGGCTAATTTTTGTATTTTTAGTAGAGAAGGGGTTTCACCATGTTGCTCAGGCTGGTTTCAAGCTCTTGGGTTCAAGCAATCTGCCTACCTTGGCCTCCCAAAGCTATGGGATTACAGGTGTGAGCCACCGGCCTGCTCTTAAATGTCCTTTTTTTTTTTAAAAAAAAAAGAATTTCCGTAAGTTATTCAAGTACAGGTCGTATTTGGTTACATGCCTAAGTTCTTTAGTGGTGCTTTGTGAGATTTTGGTGCACCCATCATCTGAAAATGTCCCATTCTTAAACAAACATTTAATTTTTACTTGTTAATTTATTTAATTAGGGACTCGTGTCTCTATTTTATTCAATGGTTTATAATCTATTACTCTTATTATTTATTTTGATGCAAGTTGTCTCTCATTTGTCCAATGGGAGCCTCTTTAAACTGACTCCTGTGTCCTTTTGATAAGCCCTCACCATGCTGATAATGTATTGCTTTCCGACATGCAAATATATTCCAGGTGGCCGGGCATGCTGGCTCATGGCTGTAATCCCAGCACTTTGGGAGTCCAAGGTGGCAGATCATCTGAGGTCAGGAGTTCGAGATCAGCCTAACTAACATGAAAAAATCCCATCTCTACTAAAAATAAAAAATCAGCTGGACATGGTGGTGCATGCCTGTAATCCCAGCTACTCAGGAAGCTAAAGCAGGAGATTGCTTGAACCTGGGAGGTGGAGGTTGTGGTGAGCTGAGATGGTGCCATTGCACTCCAGCCTGGGCAACAAGAGTGAAACTCTGTCTAAAAAAAGAAAAGAAAAAGGAAAATATATTCCAGGCTTGTCTTGTATTTTCTCTGTTTCAGACCTGAATCAGCCATTCCTCTGAAGAGCCATGGTTCCTTTTAATGGAGAAAGGTATTTATCAGCTAAGTGTGCTTATTGCTATTGGGGTATTGCATCTCCCAAGAGCTCTCACTGGACAGAACTAGCCAATATAACAGTATATGTATTACAAACTTAATAGCTTAAAACAACACAAATTCATCATCTTCTAGTTCTGAAGATTAGAAGCCATAAAATCAAGGTGTCAACATGGCTGTTCCTTCTGGAAACTCTAGGAGGGCATCCTTTTTCTTCCTTTTTCCAGTTTCTAGAAGCCACCTACCTTCCTTAGCTTGTGGCCCCTTCCTCGATTTGCAGAGCTAACAGCATAGTATTCTCAAATTAACATCTGTCTTTTTCACTTCTGCTTCTGTTGTCATATCTCCTTCTCTGACTCTGACCCGCCTGCCTCCCTCTTTTATTTTTTTACACGGAGTGTCACTCCCATTGCCCAGGTTGGAGTGCAGTGCTGCAATCACAGCTCATTGCAGCCTCTACCTCCCAAGCTCAGGTGATCCTCCAGCTCAGCTTCCCTAGTAGCTGGGGTTACAGGCATGCGCCACCATGCTAGGCTAATTTTTGTATTTTTAGTAGAGATGGGGTTTCAGCACGTTGTCCAGGATGATCTCAAACTCCTAACCTCAAGTGATTCTCCCATCTCGGCCTCCCAAAGTGCTGGATGTGAGCCACAGTGCCCACCCTCTGCCTCCCTTTTATAAGGACTCTTGTTATTGTATTGGACTCACCCAGATAATCCAGGATAACCTTATCTCAAGGTTTTTAACTTAATCTTACCTGCAAAGTCCCTTTTGTCATGTAAGGTAACATGTTCACAGGTTTTGGAAATTAGGATGCAGGCATCTTTGGGGGTCTATTATTTCTACCTTCTACAGTATGTATGTATGTATGCATGCACACATTTCTATATTTATTCCTATATCTATACAAACATATTGAAGATCATAGCATCATTTAGATACTTCCAGTTTCAACTGGACAACTACAGGGCTCATTCCAGGTTTCTGTTTCAATATTTGTGACTCCCTTCTCCAACAATGGGAAACCTGGCTTTCATTATCCTTAATAAGTTACTTACTTGACTAATCCTCTCTATGTAACTATTGTCCTATTCCCCTTCTGTTCTCTTATCCTGGGAATGTCCTCCCACTCTGCCTGGACTCCGAAACTTTATACCCAGCCACCCTTCCATGGGGACACCCTCTTCACTCCACTGGAATTCTGCCACCCCAAGCCAGGCTACCCCTGCAGGAACACTGTCCTATCCTGTTCAGTCTCTGACACCACACAGCAAGCAGCCCTCCTGTGCAGACACTTCTCACCCTGCTGGGGCTCCAACACCCAGCTCTGGACCACGGTGGCTTCCCTCATTAGTCACAGATGTTATCCTGCTCTGCCCCACCTAAAGGCTTTAGCACCAAATTGCTGAGAGAGGGAAGGGAAGGGAAGAAAATTCCAAATGACATACTTCTGGGAGCAGGAAACGGGGCACTGAACCTTGATCCAAACAAGAGTAGGAAATGTGGAATGCTGAGCAGGGAGAGGCAGGGAGATGAGCAGGGAGAGGCAGGGAGATGAGGTGGAGTTAGTACACAATAGACGGCTTGAGGCTTGAAGAAATACCAGCTATTGGAGTGGGTCCCCATTCTTGGGCCTGTTTGCAGGTTTGAGGACTCAACTTGTATTTTTCTGGGCTGAGAATGCTGCCACTAGTCTGGAGCTTCATCAAACCACTTTTTATTAAAAAACCACCCGTTGGCTGCTGTTGTTTTTTATGCTGATTAAGAACACTGACTTGGCTAAATGAACAAGGGGGCTGATTGTTGCTCTGTCTCTTGAAGCAGGAGAGGCTTTTGATCAAGTTGAGTGGAATTTATGTTTGAGGTACTTCAAAAAATGAAATTTGGAGATAAGCTTATGAACTGAATTTGAACTTTATTTCAAGCTCATTGCACAGAAATGTTTTAGATCCCTTTAATCTGAAAAAAGCCCATTGCAATTGCACTTTTAATCTCTTATTTTTCTTTAAGATAAAGCTCCTTCTCAAATTGCTTACTATGTATCTACATACTGAGAAGGGAAAAATAAACCTAAGTTTAAAGGTGTTCAGACATTTTTCTTTCTCCAAGGATAGGAAACACGGCTCGGTGCCTTCTCTCTCCACCCTGGCACCCAGAGCAAGGATGTTGCTCATTAGTGACTAAGCAGGACCAGTGTCTCAGGTGGCAATCTGGGAGCAAGCTCAGCTTCACCTTGGGGGACTGTGGGTTGGTTGCACAGAAAGCAGAAGCTTGTGGGTTCTAATCTCAGTTCCTCCATTGGCTTCTGGTGGCTTCAGGTGAGTCATTTAATTTCCACATGTTTGGTTTGCCCCGTTCGCCACATGGAGCTAATGATACTCCTCATCCACTTATTTCATAGGGATGTCGTAAGGGTTGACTAATGTACAGGGCGGCCAAACATTGCATATGTATGATGAGCTAAGAAAAGCAAGATCATGAGCCCAGAAACATTTTCAAATTGGGGGTGATCTTTTCCTTTAGGAATGAACTATGCTTATGATGCTGGTGTGTGTGTGTGTGTGTGTGTCTCGGAATCGGAGTTTCACTCTTGTTGCCCAGGCTGGAGTGCAGTGGCGCAATCTCGGCTCACTGCAACCTCTGCCTCCTGGGTTCAAGTGATTCTTCTGCCTCAGACTTCCAAGTAGCTGGGATTACAGGCACGTGCCATCATGCCCCAGCTGATTTTTGTATTTTTAGTAGAGACGGAGTTTTGCCATGTTGGCCAATCTGGTCTCAAACTCCTGACCTCAGATGATCCACCAGTCCTGGCCTCCCAAAATGCTGGGATTACAGGCGTGACCCACCACGCCTGGCCTTTTTTGTTTTTGTTTTTGGCACTCTGTCGCCCGAGCTGGAGTGCAGTGGTGTGATCTCGGCTCACGGCAACCTCTGCTTCCCAAGTTCAAATGATTCTCCTGCCTCAGCTTCTCTAGTGGTTGGAATTACTGACTTGCACTACTGTACCTGGCTAATTTTTATATTTTTAATAGAGATAGGGTTTTGCCATATTGGCCAAGCTGGTCTCAAACTCTTGGCCTTAAGTGATCCGCCTGCCTCAGCCTCCCAAAGTGCTGGGATTACAGGTGAGCCACTGTGACCAGCCATGGTATTTATTTATTTTTGACCATTTTTCTGTCTTATTAATTTAATTCATGCTATTAGTAATTATATACATAATAATATGTTTGGCTCAACATGGATGACATCATTCACTTCAATATTGTTTTGTTTGCATTCTATGTGCCTGGTACTCTCTGTATTAGAATTAAAAACCTAAGTGAAAACCAAATTATAGGAAGGTCAGGAAATGGGAAATATTTATAAGCAAATTCATGCTTATATTTCTTTTGTTAATTTATTTGTTTGAACATACACTTTTTCTTTTTTTTTTTTTAAATCATAAAACTGGCTGGGCACGGTGGCTCACCCCTGTAATCATAGCACTTTGGGAGTCCAAGGCAGGCGGATCACCTGAGGTCAGGAGTTCGAAACCAGCCTGATCAACATGGTGAAACCCAGTCTCTACTAAAAATACAAAAAAATAAGCTAGGCATGGTGGTACACACCTGTAACCCCAGCTACTTGGGAGGCTGAGGCAGGAGAATTGCTTGAATCTGGGAGGCAGAGACTGCAGTGAGCTGAGATTGTGCCACTGCACTCCAGCCTGGGTGACAGAGCAAGACTCCATCTCAAAAAAAATAAAAAATAAAAAAAAAAAGA
>NW_012115189.1:1902878-1914706 GCF_000951035.1 Colobus angolensis palliatus
TCCCAAAAAATAAAATAAAACAAAATAAAGTAAAATAAAATAAAATAATTAAACTTATCTGAGAAAAGCTGAGCTGTAGTTTCCTGAGTATTGATAAAGATAAATCTTAGTTTTTGAAAGCAAGGGCTCCAGTAGCCAACTTCTTAGTTTTTGAAAGGAAAGGTTCCAGTAGCCAACTTCTTCTAGAATGACAGTCCTCCTAAAGACATCATCTTCCACTTAATGAATTTCCATATGGCTGTTCCTTGCTAAAAAGAACATTAACCTAAATTAGGTTTGCCCTTTTACTGTGTCAAGCACATAGTAAAAATGAACATAATTGGCCGGGTGTGGTGGCTAATGCCTGTAATCCCAGCACTTTGGGAGGCCGAGATGGGTGGATCATGAGGTCAAGAGATTGAGACCATCCTGGCCAACATGGAAACCCCGTCTCCACTAAAAATACAAAAATTAGCTGGGCGTGGTGGTGGGCACCTGTAGTCTCAGCTACTTAGGAGACTGAGGCAGAAAAATCGCTTGAACTTGGGAGGTGGAGGTTGCAGTGAGCAGAGATTGTGCCACTGCACTCCAGCCTGGTGACAGAGCAAGACTCCGTCTCAAAAAAAAAAAAATTACATAATCAGTATATCCTGAATATAGGCCAGTTAAGCCAGATTGCACATGAACTAAACTAGAAATGATTATTTCATACTCCTGGAAAACCCTCATTTACATGCATGTGGAAGTAACTACTCTTCACAGCATCCTCCTACCCATGCAGATGGTCACTGTCTTCAATGGCACTGTCTTTGAACATGCTGTAGCATGAAAGCTTCATGCTGTTATATCAACCAGGGCTGACATCTAAGTTCAAAATGCCAAGGGAAAAGTAAAAAAGACAAAATAGAACAACACAGAGAGGGAAATAAGGGCTTGGCATCTTTGTTTCCAGTTGTTGGCTTTGGCTCTGAGTAGGGCTTCTGGTTGGTGTCTATAGGGAAACTTTTGGACTATTTTCTACAGACTGAACAGGGCACATGAAATTTCTATTATTACTTCAATCTTGGCTGACTAGTAAAACTGATTGCCTTATATCCCTTGTCCTGGAACCATGTCATTTCTAAGGGTAGCTATAGTTCATGAGAACACCCCAGAGCCTGTTTCAGGACCATTACCTTTTAGAGATGAAACCACTTCTATAAGGTCTTCACATTTTCCTGTAGCTGCGGTTTCAGGGCAATCAAGACCAACCTGATCTTCCTATTCTAAAACTGTCACAACAATCTGTGCCAAAATCGGAGACACTAATAAGCCCTTAAGTCAGAAACTAGATACAGTTTTATAGAATTGTAACATACAGGGGTAGCACCTCAACATTTTTATTTATTTATTTATTTTTTTTGAGACAGGGTCTCACTCTGTTGCCCAGGCTGGAGTACAATGGTGCAATCTCAGCTCACTGTAGCCTCCGCCTCCCAGGTTCAAGAGACTCTCCTGCCTCAGCCTCCCAACTAGCTGGGATTACAGGCGCCCACCACCACGCCTGGCTAATTTTTGTAGTTTTTAGTAGAGACAGGGTTTCACCATGTTGGCCAGGCTGGTCTCGAACTTCTGACCTCAGGTGATCTGCTCTCCTTGGCCTCCCAAAGTGCTGGGATTATAGGCATGAGCCCCTGCCCCTGGCCCCACGTCAACATTTTTTTTTTTTTTTTTTTTTGAGACGGAGTCTCGCTCTGTCCCCCAGGCTGGAGTGCAGTGGCCGGATCTCAGCTCACTGCAAGCTCCACCTCCCGGGTTTACGCCATTCTCCTGCCTCAGCCTCCCGAGTAGCTGGGACTATAGGCGCCCGCCATCTCGCCCGGCTAGTTTTTTGTATTTTTTAGTAGAGACGGGATTTCACCGTGTAGACCAGGATGGTCTCGATCTCCTGACCTCATGATCCACCCGTCTTGGCCTCCCAAAGTGCTGGGATTACAGGCTTGAGCCACCGCGCCCGGCACACGTCAACATTTCTAACATGTATTAGAGAGCGGGGGAGAATGTCAGTTCTCTAGGCAACTCCCATGTGGAGAGCTTGATTTTGCTTCCCAAATCCTATTTTCTTCTCTAGTTAAGGAGGAAGGATGAGGCAGGATAAATGATCACCTTGGGATTTAAACAGAACCCATGAAACTTCAGGTGTTTAAGTGATTTAAAAAAAAAAAGTTACATCCCATCTTTACATGTTATAACCTTAGGCACTGAAAAAACTTGAGAGGCCCGTGGTCTCATCCATTGATGTTCATGTTCCCTGACCTCCTAAGCAAGAGGAAGGACTTGTCTGTTTCTCTAGATTTTAGACCATGTGAAGCTCACTCTACGGTGTACCAGAAGATTGAAGTTGATTGATTTCCGTTTTTCTTAGGAATCCTGAGCTTCAGGAAAATAGCATTTTATTCAGGGGGCAACTTTGCTTCAGAAACTGATTTTTGTTTCTTCCAGCAGAAGTCTTATAGCCTTGAGATCTATTAAAAATGGAATAATGAGACCGGGCGCAGTGGCTCACCCCTGTAATCCCAGCACTTTGGGAGGCCCAGGTGGGTGGATCACCTGAGGTCGGGAGTTTGAGACCAGCCTGACCAACATGGAGAAATCCCATTTCCATTAAAAATGCAAAATTAGTTGGGCATGGTGGCAGATGCCTGTAATCCCAGCTACTCGGGAGGCTGAGGCAGGAGAATCACTTGAACCCGGAAGGCAAAGTTTGCGGTGAGCCCAGATCGTGCCATTGCACTCTAGCTTGGGGGGCAACAAGAGTGAAACTCCATCTCAGAAAAAAAAAAAGGAATAATGATGATGACAGAGGAAATGTCTTCATATAGATTGGTGGATAGAAAATTGGGCCAAGAAAGATCCAGGATTCCAGAGTGTTCTGACTTTGCTACTAATTCATTCATTCAGTGACCTCAGGCATTTCTAGTCATTATTTCACAGCTCAGTTTCCCTGTCTGTAAAGTAAGAATCCTGACATTTATTATGCAGTTAGTATGGCAAGTGAGTTGAGAGTGGGCTCTGGAAGCAGATTGTCTGGTTTGACTTCTGACTCTCCCACTTCTAACTGTGATTTTGGGCAAGTCACTTATCTCTGTGTTTCGGTTTTCTCATGTGTTAAATTATTATCCTCATAATAATAGTACCTATTTCATAGGATTATTGTGGGAATACATGTGATGATATAAGTGAAATGCCCGACATGTTGCTCCAAGTCAGCATTTAGTACTAGCATTATTTTACTTATCTAGAGTTCGTATTGATATTATTATCATAACCTAATCAAGGATACTGAGGTTCAAAGAAGTGGAAAACTAAGGACAAATAGAAGTTTGCCTTGAATTTACTTTAAAATTATTAAGCCCAAACCACTTTATACAAGAGCCAAGATTTCAAGAACTTTTGCAAATGTAGCATCACTGGAAATACTTTACAACTATCTCCATGTGAGTAAGCAAACATTCAAGGAACAAGCAGAGTGCAGAGCAGAGTAGGAGGTCCCTGCCTCTGTCAGCAGGTCCAGTGCTAAGCCAAGGTATCTGCAGAATCTCCAGCTACATCCTCATAACAATTATTTTAGGTGGCATCCGGATTTAACAAACATTAATTAGTTACTTGGATAAGTTGTGGGCTATACCACTCTCTGGGCTGGGTTAATTGAGTTACAGATACATGCCTAGAGATGATGCATCCCAAAGTATTCACTTACAGAGAAAGGAAGACTCAAGGCCATGGAGATAAGGTCAGAAGTCAGAGGAAAACTGGGTTTCATTTTAGTCTCATCTTCTGTGAGCTGGCCTTTCTCCATCTTTTCAGGCATGTTTTCTGCTTTTCCTCAACAGGCCCCCTTCAGCTCTGCTTCTGCTCTGCCTCTCCAGCGTCCCAAGACTGTCCTGTGCCCAGGCTTCTACTTATGTTGGCCCTATTGGAAAGCTTCCTTTCATCATACTGTTGTTATATTTCAATCATTCTTTAAGGCCTTGCATACCAACTTCTCTCTCCATACATTTCTCCTTACTCTGCTGCTGCCATGGTTTATCTCAGCATCTGCAGGAATTATATAGTCAAAATATGTTGTTAATTTTTTTTTTTTTTTGAGACAGAGTCTGCTCTGTCACCCAGGCTGGAGTGCAGTGGCACAATCTTGGCTCACTGCAACCTCCTCCTCCCAGGTTCAAGCGATTCTCCTGCCTCAGCCTCCAGAGTAGCTAGGATTCCAGGTGCATGCCACCATGTCTGGCTAATTTTTGTATTTTTTTAGTAGAGACAGGGTTTCACCATGCTGGCCAGGCTGGTCGTGAACTCCTGACCTTGTGATCTGCCCACCTCAGCCAATATGATGTTCATTTCTTTGCTACGGCCATAGCATCACATCCCTGCAAATGATGAATACGTTCTTTCTTTTTGTCCTTTGTTGCACATTTTGAAAATGCCTACAATGTGGTGTATCTGTGCTAGCAGCCAAACATTGTGGAATATTATTCCCACTTCCTAGATATTTGTTAAAAAATGAAACTTTAAGATATTAAGTTATTTTGATCAAAGTCCCAAAGCTACTAGGTGACAGGAATGGGATTTAGATCTGGATCTGTCCTTTACCCAATTTTCTCTAGAGAATCTCGTGTTTTGAATACAAGCAAGTCCTGGTGAGTAGGAGGGATGGGAAGGATTTAGAAGATCTTGGAGATAAGCTTGCCTGAGGAATTAAACTTGGTTACCAGAGGGCTGGGCATGGTGGCTCATGCCTGTAATCCTAGCACTTTGGGAGGCTGAGGCGGGCAGATCACCTGGGGTCAGGAGTTCGAGACCAACCTGGCCAAAAAGGAGAAATCTGTCTCTACTAAAAATACAAAAATTAGCCAGGTGTGGTGCATGCCTGTAATTCCAGATACTTGGGAGGCTGAGGCACGAGAATCTCTTGAATCTGGGAGACAGAGGTTGTAGTGAGCTGAGATCACACCACTGTACTCCAGCCTGGATGACACAGCAAGACTCTGTCTCAAAAAATAAAAAAGAGAATTTGTTACCAGATTTAGTGAGTGCTTGGATGCGGGGGGCACCATGTTCAGTACTGAGGAAACAAAGGAATGAAAGGCCAAATGGGATCTCATGGAAACCAGAGGGAAATGGGGCTTCAGGGGTGGCAAAATCTGTCTGACATCCTCTCTTGTGGGAGACATGTTTAAACTTGGCCTGAGTGCTCGCCAGAGGCCTGGTGCCAGGGTGGCAGTTTCCCCAAACAGTCAAGTAGAGAGATCTAAAGGATGAATGTAAGCTTTGCCCTTGGGAAGGAAGAAGACCAGAGTGGGCTGTTACTTCAGTCATTCAACCCAAGCGTTGAGAGTGAGACTAGAGCCAGGAGACAAAACTGAGTGTTGGAAGCAAGGTGGACGCTAGAATGGAGTGGAGAGTTAAGTGTCGTGGCAGAGCTTGGGTTCAAGGCACATTTGATGAACACAGCTGATGGGCTGGGGCTAGTTTGAAATGACTTCAAGGAGCAAGGGCAGACCCATGTGGCTTACAGGCACAGGGTTTGGAAATAGAAGAAAATGGGCCAGGCGCGGTGGCTCATGTCTGTAATCCCAGCACTTTGGGAGGCCAAGGCGGGCGGATCATGAGGTCAGGAGTTCAAGACCAGCCTGGTCAACATGGTGAAACCCTGTCTTTACTAAAAATACAAAAATTAGCCAGACGTGGTGGCGCGTGCCTGTAATTCCAGCTACTCGGGAAGCTGAGGCAGGAGAATCGCTTGAACCCCAGAGGTGGGGATTGCAGTGAGCCGAGATCATGCCACTGCACTCCAGCCTGGGCAACAAGAGCAAGACTTCATCTCAAAACAAACAAACAAACAGAAACAGATGAAAATGAAAGGCCTTAAATGATCAAATTAAGGGGGCAGAGTTTTAAATAAACTTTAATTCCTCTGACATCAGAGTGAATTGGCCAGGTGGAAAGAGGGGAGGCAGGGAACAGGACTGTTGGAGGCAGTCAGTTAAGGGCGTTTATAGAGTTAATTCATTGGGAGCAGGGAAGATATGGATAAAATGCCCTATCTCCAAAAAAGCCTCAGTGTAAAGTGCAATGTGTCTAGGAAAATCTACATTAGATTGGAAGTTTTATGGTTGCCCATTGGAGGGCTTCTGCAGGGGGGCTGAGGGATGTTTGGGGGGCTATGACCTTTGAGGGCTAGATAATAATCAAATAAACAGATGAAGATTTATGTCCTTCCTTCCACAGACATTCATCTGTCCATTGACTAATTATCTATTGAGCACATACCATTGTGCTAGCTACTGTTGGGCGCCAGAAACAGTGGGTCCTAAGGCATCAATATCTCTGTGTACATGGACATAGATTTATTACAGTGGGGGAGACAAAAATGGAACAAATAAACATACAATTTAAGGTATAAATTTGGAAAGTGAGTGCTATGAGAGAAGAGGATAGAAGGGTATAATTTAGATTGGGGTGAGTGGGGAGGCCTCTCTGAAGAACTCATATCTAAGCTGAGGTCTGATGGGTGAGCAGGGGTTAATGGCAGTCAAAGCATAGGGAAAGAGTATTCCAGTGAGGCTGAGTGTTGAGGTTGAGGTTGAGGTTGAGGTGGCTCACTCCTGTAATTCCAGCACTTTGGGAGGTCAAGGTGGGCAGAGCACTTGAGGTCAGGAGTTCAAGACCAGCCTGGCCAACATGGTGAAGCTCCATCTCTACTAAAAATACAAAAATTAGTTGGGCATGGTGGTGGGCGCCAGTTGTCCCAGCTACTCAGGAGGCTGAGGCAGGAGAATTGCTTAAATCTAGGAGGCGGAGGTTGCAGTGAGTGAGATTTTGCCACTGCACTCCAGCCTGGGCAACAGAATGAGACGCTGTCACTAAATAAATAAATAAGAATTCTAAGTTTTATCTTTATTCCAAAAGAAGCCATTAGAGAGCCATTAAATAGGGAAATGATATAAAGAATTTATGTTTTAGCCTGGGCTGCTGCACGGACGGTGTATTGGAGAGATGAACATAGGAAGATTGATTAAGAGGTTCCTAGAGAAGTCCCGGCAGGAAAAGAGCACGTCCAGATGGGCTAGTGGCAGTAAAGCTGCAAACGTGACAGTTCATCTGGGTTATACAATATTTTCAAGGGAGAATACAAGACTTGACAATATACTCTAACCTCTGAAAGTGAAACAACTCTTCGTAATTAAATGTGAAAGGTAGAGCTACAACTGTACAATTTGTTTTGATGCCAAAGTTTCAACAAAAATGCTGAATTATTTTTAACATTTACTGAGAAAGAAAGCAAATTATATCTTTTTTCTTGATGATCCCGGCAAGTTGGTGCATTAGATTATGAGCAGTGAAATCTGATGTTGTGTGCTTCACAATTTTGAAGCTCATGTTCTCTTAGTTGCAGTCATTAATCTCTTGTCTTCTCCAGTTATATTTGTTTATTTAAGACTGCAGGCTGGATTGATTTTACTAGATATGGGTCTCCTTGGTGAGAGGGTCATGAAGGGACAGTGGGGATGTTTTGTGTGCTGAAATCATGACATACAGACAGCAAAGAGCAGAGGCTGGGCCCCATTAGGGTTGCTGGATGTTGTATGAGTCCATTCATGTTTTGAGACAAGCCTCTCCTTAGAAAAATACTTTCTGGCAAAGTAGTTTATGGGTATTTATTTCCAAATTTGGGTAATAAAAACAGAATAATACAAATTTAGAGATGGTCTTAAACTTTTTTTTTTAATTAAATTACATTTTTTTTTTGAGATGGCGTTTTGCTTTTGTCGCCCAGGCTGGAGTGCAATGGCACGATCTCAGCTCACTTCAACCTCCGCCTCCCGGGTTCAAGTGATTCTCCTGCCCCAGACTCCAAAGTAGCTGGGACTATAGGCGTGCACCACCACGCCAGCTAATTTTATTTTTATTTTGTTTTTATTTTTTTCTGTGAGACGGCGTCTCGCTCTGTTGCCAGGCTGGAGTACAGTGGTGCAATCTTGGCTCACTGCAACTTCCACCTCAGCCTTCCAAGTAGCTGGGATTACAGGCACCTACCACCATGCCTGGCTAATTTTTGTATTTTCAGTAGAGATGGGGTTTTACCATGTTGGCTAGGATGGTCTTGATCTCTTGACCTCGTGATCCACCCGCCTCAGCCTTCCAAAGTGCTGGGATTACAGGCGTGAGCCACTTTCCCTAGCCTAAGTTTTGTATTTTTAATACAGACAGGGATTCACCAAGTTGGCCAGGCTGGTCTCGAACAAGTGATCTGCTGCCTCTGCCTCCCAAAGTGCTGGTATTACAGGCATGAGCCACTGCACCCAGCCAGACTTTAAAGAGTTTGAAAGAGAGTATATAAAAGAGACTTACAAAGAATTCTAACTTATTAAATATGGACAGAGAAGTCTCATGGTTGGGATCTGATGTCGAGGCTGTATGTGTTGAGCCTATATTTTTGAGACTGTAGAGAAAGGACAAAGCAACAAAAATGGAAATACCTTTTGTTCCCCCTTTCCAGCCGCTTTTCCCCCACCCTAGCTAAAATCTAGGAAAACATTTCAAAAGGAGGAGCTGGAGGGCAATCCTATCTTATCTTTCTCTTCCCAGTGTCTTCCCCTTTCATTCAAAGGGTCTGTGGCTTCAAAAGTAAAACCTTCTAGAAGAGAAGTTCTGTGGGAGTCTCTGATCTTCTCAGGATGTGTGATATGTGACAACATTTCACACTTCCCTAATTCAGAGCGTTGGGATGGGTACAGCGGGGAGCAAGAAGAATTCTAAAAGACTGGGAAAGATGGCTGGGCGTGGTGGCTCACACCTGCAATCCCAGCGCTTGGGGAGGCCGAGGTGGGCGGATCACGAGGTCAGGAGTTTGAGAACAGCCTGAGCAACGTGGTGAAACCCCGTCTGTACTAAAAACACAAAAATTAGCCAGGCGTGATGGTGCACACCTGTAATCCCAGCTACTCAGGGGCTGAGGCATGAGAATTGCTTGAACCCAGGAGGTGGAGGTTGCAGTGAGCCAAGATCACACCACTGCACTCCAGCCTGGGCGACAGAGTGAGATACCATCTCAAAAAAAAAAAAAAAAAAAAAAAAAGACTGGGAAAGATAAATATCTTTGTCTTGTCCTCTTGAGACTGCAGTCAAAGATCTGGAAATAGGACACCAAGGCAAACACGCATGAGTGGAGAGTAGGGCCCCAAGGAATCTTTAGTGTTGCTACAATACAGACAGGACCTGGGTTTGGATGTCTCCTTTCTGAAGGCTCCATGTGGAAATAAAGACAAGAGACCAAGGAGAATGAGAGATGAAGCCAAGAAGTAAGCAGCAGCAGTTCACAGCTGGGATGTAGTATCGATTTATCTTAGACTTAAAAGATCTGAATGGTTCTAACGACCTAACAAAGGGGGTAAACTAGCCTCTTATTGGATGTTTTTCCTATAGCGTTAACTAGAGTGAGAAATCAAGGTATATGTTGTAATTACCAGTAAATTATAGAGAACTTAGTCGAATCAACCTTAGAATGTAATTCATCGTTAGTGAACCATTCAGGGGCTCTCTCTCTCTCTCTCTCTATATCTATATATATATATATATATTTTTTTTTTTTTTTGAGACGGAGTCTCGCTCTGTCGCCCAGGCTGGAGTGCAATGGCATGATCTTGGCTTGCTGCATCCTCCACCTCCCGGGTTCAAGCAATTCTCCTGCCTCAGCCAACTGGGTAGCTGGGATTACAGGCATGCACCACCACGCCCAGCTAATTTTGTATTTTTAGTAGAGACGAGGTTTCTCCATGTTGGTCAGGCTGGTCTCGAACTTCTGACTTCAAGTGATCTGCCTGCCTTGGCCTCCCAAAGTGCTGGGATTACAGGAGTGAGCCACCGTGACTGGCTAATTATTATGGAAAAAATAACACTTTATTTTTCAGTATGGTACAACAGATGGAGAAAAGCTAGTCCTTCTAGCTAGAAAATCTTGGTTTCAGTTGATTAGCTTTGTGAACTCGAACAAATTCCTGCTAGAATACAAGTGCCATGGATTCAGGTTCACTGATGAACTGCCACGTAGTAGGCACTTGTCAGTAAGATCATGTTAAATGAATGAAGCCATTTATAGTTTCCCGAGCTTTGATTTTTCTCTTATTATTATTATTATCTTGAGATAGGGTCTTGCTCTCTTGCCCAGGCTGGAGTGCATAGTGCGATCTTGGCTCACTGCAACCTCTGGATTCCAGGTTCAAGCAATTCTCATGCCTCAGCCTCCCAAGTAGCTGGGATTACAGGCATTTGCTACTATGCCCAGCTAACTTTTGTCTTTTTAGTGGAGAAGAGGTTTTGCCATGTTGGCCAGGCTGCTCGTAAACTACCGGCCTCAAGTGATCTGCCCACCTTATCCTCCCAAAGTGCTGGAATTACAGGCATGAGGCACCAAGCCTGGCCTGATTTTCTCATATTAAAGAGGGACATGTAATACTTCAAAGGGTTGTCATGAAGATGATAGATAGCATGTTTGTTATAAAATACCTGACCAGAGAAGACAATCTGGTTACACAGAACTTTGGAATAACTTCAGTTGTATTGTTGCCCCCAGGCATGGTTTCTTCTTGTCTCTCTTTCCCTCTTTCAAGTTTTTTTTTTGAGACAGGTTTCGCTCTCGTTGCCTAGGCTGGAGTGCAATGGCGCGATCTCAGCTCACCACAACCTCTGCCTCCTGGGTTCAAGCGATTCTCCAGCCTCAGCCTCCCGAGTAGCTGGGACTACAGGCGTGCGACACCATGCCCAGCTAATTTTTGTATTTTTAGTAGAGACAGGGTTTCACCATGTTGACCAGGATCATCTCAATCTCTTGACCTTGTGATCTGCCCCCTTCAGACTCCCAAAGTGCTGGGATTATAGGCATGAGCCACCGTGTCCGGCCTCCCTTTAGATAGATTTTAGCTTTACTGAGGAATGCAAGCAATCCATTAGAAACTGCCAGCCAGAAAGCAGACGCATGTGCTGCCTTTGGGTGACCTCTTAATGATGTGCTCAAAGAGTAGTTACATATATAATAAATATAGTGTGTTGTTCTTTGGGGACTTTTAGCCATCTAAACAAATGCTTTTAAACAAACAGGATCCTCCAGCTGTGTCCTTTTGTCTCCTTTCTGTCTTTGCCTGTCAGTTTTTGTTTTCTGGCCACCATAAGCTGCTCTCAGTTCTTGAACAAACCACAGCTTTCTGCATCTCTAGCCTTCACTACCTGGACTTCCTGTCACCTTGCCCTATGCCTTAGGTCTCATTTTAATACCACATCTCAAAAACGCCTTTTTCAGTCTTTCAGGGTAGCTCTGGTCTCTTGTTATATGATCCCATAATTCTCTGTGCTTCCTCTTTCATAATAGTAATCACACCTATTGCTACTTCATGACTGTCTTCTCCACTACACTCTGAGCTTCGTGATGGCAGAACCTGCCTTGTTCACTATCACATCCTCAGTGTCTGGCACAAAGTAAACACTCAGACATTTTTGTTGAAATCAAAGTGGGCGGGGAATGGTGGCATGTAATCCTAGCAGTTTGGAGGCCGAGGTGGGATGATTGCTTGAGGCCAGGTGTTCAAGACCAGTATGGGTAATACAGCGAGACCCTGTCTCTATTTAAAAATAAATAAAAAAAAAAAAGAAAGTGAACAAATTAAATAAATGTCTCAAAAAGATTTCAGCACCAGAAGAGATCTTAAAGGTATAGTGATAATGTTTGCTCAAACAAAAGGCAGAAATTATTGCCCGGTAAAGGATTTTGTTTTTGATTTGTAAAATTGCTTATATGAAAATTCTTTTTTTTTTTT
>NW_012115189.1:1915041-1915558 GCF_000951035.1 Colobus angolensis palliatus
CCCACCTCGGCCTCCCAAAGTGCTGGGATTACAGGCCTGAGCCACCGTGCCCGGCAAAACTGTAATTTCAAGAATTTTTGTTTATATATTTAATAATTTGCTTTTGTCAAATATATGACAATTATTTGGCATTATGATAATCAAGAAGCATCTGGCATAAATGCTCTTCCTCTTAAAGTAATCTGGAGTTCAATAAAATAAAAATCTACGTAGTGGGTTAATGTTTTTAAAATATTAACAGGTATTTTTCATTTCGGTAACTCCTAATTTCATGTTATCTCACAGTTCTTGATTCTAGAGCCAGACAGCCTGGGCTCAAATTATGTCTCCACCACTTAGTTCTTATTGATTTTTCTTTTTTTGAGATGGAGTCTTGCTCTGTCTCCCAGGCTAGAGTGCAGTGGTGTGATCTTGGCTAACTGCAACCTCCACCTCCCAGGTTCAAGCGATTCTCCTGTCTTAGCCTCCCAAGTAGCTGGGACTACAGGTGCCTGCCACCAGGCCTGGCTAATTACTT
>NW_012115189.1:1916350-1918895 GCF_000951035.1 Colobus angolensis palliatus
TTTTAACTTGCTCTGTTCCCATCCTCTATTCTCCAGCCCCAGGGCAGCCTGAAAACCAAGAGTTCACAATCACGGTGAAAACCAGCAGTGTGGTAGCCATTGGAGTGGGCAGAACAGGGTCGCAGCGCCTTTAATGCCTCATTCAGTGAAAATTGTCATTATCCGATCCATCTGATGGTTCTCTGGAAGACCTATTTACAAGACTGTCTTTATTTAACCTAACTTGGGGCTGATCCAGTGTCACTGCAGAAGACCTTTTCCCCCTGAGATGGGGTTTTGTTGAAAATATTTAAACGTGATTGTTTAGCTATTTGGCTGCCTGAGGTAATGGATAACAGCTGGGGCAAACAATAGGTTAAACAAAAAGTTTAAAAGGAAAAACTGAGGAGTGAGATGTTTACAGGGATTTTGAAAAGCCCTAGCATATTTCTGGGGTATTTAGAAGGTCATGTGCATATGTAGGGCTCTGTGCATGCTAAGAGTTTTAGAGTAGGTAGCTAGGCAGACATGAGCAGGGCAGGAGTGGGCCTACCACCCCACCAGGAATGTCAGGCAACCATCAGGTGATGGTCAGGTAGTTGATGAACTGTCTAAAATAATAATTGGTTGCAGCCAGTGCCAGGGAAAGGCCGGCTCCCAACAGACACAAAACACCTGAAACTGGTGATCAGCAGCTTCCTGATAAGATCTCAAGAGGAGCTGGGCGAGTAGGCTCAAGCATGCGCACTAAGGGGCAAAATGATGAAGTTTAACTGGTATATGACCTTCCTTTAGGAACACTTGACTGGTAAGGGAAAAATGCCTCAAAATAAGCATGTGCACAACTTTAGTAAAGACACTGTGCATGCGGCCCCTCCCAAGTGCAGGCAGGCCACTGCACATGCAGGCAGCCCACACTAAGGAAAAATCAAGGGAGAAGAGATGCAAAACCCCAGAAGCATGCCAACGTACAAACCCCAAGTCAAAGGTCAAACAGTACACTTGGATCTCTGAAGTCTCCTGCTTGTCCTCCTTTTTTTTTTCCTGCTCTAAAACTTTTAAATAAATGTTCACTGTCACTCCTGCTCTAAAACTTGCCTTGGTCTGCCTTATACCCTCAGGCGAATTATTTCGTCTGAAGAGGCAAGAATTGAGGTGCTGCAGATTCACATGGATTTGCTGCTGCTAACAAGAGCTGTGTGTATGCTCGGGAAAGACCTGAGAAAACCTTAAGCTGTCACCTCTGGCTGACCTTGAGGCTCTACAGAAAGTGAAGCCTAAGGCAAAGTTGTCAACTACCTGGCTAAATATTGAAGGCATGCCTCAACATGCACACAGAGCCCCTCAGCAAAGACTGGGAGAAGTATCCATTCCAAAAGTTTAAGAACATCTCTGTTCAATCACTAGATGAACACTAAGCTAACTGAGCAGAGACTTACCAGCTATATATAAAAAAGAATACAAATTTTATTTTATTTTATTTTTTTGAGACAGAGTCTCACCCTTTCCCTCAGACTGGAGTGCAGTGGCATGATCTTGGCTCACTGCATCCTCTGGCTCCCAGGTTCAAGTGATTCTCCTGCCTCAGCCGCCCGAGTAGCTAGGACTACAGGTGCCAGCCACCACGCCCAGCTAATGTTTTATACTTTTAGTAGAGACAGGGTTTCATCATGTTGGCCAGGCTGGTCTCGAACTCCTGACCTCAGATGATCCACCCGCCTTGGCCTCCCAAAATGCTGGGATTACAGGTGTGAGGCATCGCGCCCAGCCTCAAGAATACAAATATTAAAAAATTATTTCTTAAAAGTCACTAAACAACAGGAAATAGAAACCAGCAACAATAAATCCTGAGCACCGCCAAGAATCTAATTTCCAGAATTACCACATTTTAAATTTATATTTTATTTTATTTTAAATTATGTCTAGTTTAGCAGTTAACAAATATTTCTAGACTTTCAAATAAAAAGTATGGCCCAAACACAGGAAAAAAAAAAAAAGGAATCAACAGAAATGCTCCCTGAAGAAGCTCAGGCACAGGACTTACTAAAAACTGTAAATCAGCAATTTATTTATTTTTTCATCCCTTGGTGGGCATGATCTAAACCACCGACTTTAAAATGTGTTCAAATGACTATAGTAATGTATGATAATGATGTCTCACCAAGTATAGAATATCAATAAAGCGATAGAGATTATTTAGAAAAAGAACAAAATAGAAATTTTGGACTTTAGAAGTATAACTGAAATGAAACATTCATTAGAAGAGCTCAGCAGATTTGAGTAGGTAGAAGAAAGAATCAGCAAATGTGATGATCAATTGAAATTATTCTGTTTGATGAACAGAAAGAAAAAGGAATAAAGAAAATGAGCAGAGCCTTAGAAACCTGTAGGACACAATCAAGCATGCCAACATATGCATAATGGGAGTTCCAAAGGGAGAGAGGAGAGAGAACTAGACAAAAGAATACTTGATAAAATAATGTCTGAAAACTTCCCAAATTTGATGAAGAGTCTGTAGGAGATATAATGAACTAGGAGCCAAAGAGTTTTTTATTTTATTTTATTT
>NW_012115189.1:1919155-1923246 GCF_000951035.1 Colobus angolensis palliatus
ATTACAGATGTGAGCCACCTTGCCCGGCCATCAAAAAGCTTTTAGTTTGCAAGAGCCAGGGTTTGGAACGAGAGACGTGCCCCCTCCATCATTGCCTGCCTTCCTTTTTTCTTTTTTTCTTGAGATGAAGCCTGGAGTGAAATGGCACAATCTTGGCTTGCTGCAACTGGTGCCTCCTGGGTTCAAGCAATTCTCCTGTCTCAGCCTCCTGAGTAGCTGGGACTACAGGCACCCACCACCATGCCTGGCTAATTTTTGTATTTTTCGTAGAGACGGGGTTTCACCATGTTGGCCAGGCTGGTCTCGAACTCCTGACCTTAGGTGATCCACCCACCTCGGCCTCCCAAAGTGCTGGGATTACAGGTGAGAGCCATTGTGCCCGGCCCCTTCATCATTCCGATTGAAGACATACCATTTACACATGGTATGAAGAAGCATGTCTGACGATGCCAAATGCTTCCAGTCTGACAGAAAAGATATAAGACTTCTTTCTGGGCTAGTTTGAAAGGCTCAGAGATAAATGGAGGAGCTAGTTGAAGAGAAAAATTAGAGTTGAGATGTTACAACGGGACTCTGCACTCTACAACCCCTCTCTCAAGATAAAAGTTCTGGTTATGCATGGATAGAAGACAGAAAACTCAGAGGTGTGAGGATTCCTCAATCCATCTGGTGCTCTGGGAAGAGTGCCCTGGGCCATTCTGGGTGGGGGTGGGAGGGTGGTCACAATAGAGATGAAGGGAAAGTGCAGTGTGTTTAGGTGGAGAGGATATTTCAGAATTGGCTTGCTCACTCACGCGCCGTCATCCTCACCCCCCTCCACCAAATGTATTCCTCCATCTATGGGGCTGGAATATGTCTAAAAGTTATTTTCCATGTCTTAGTGGGACCCAGAATGAGTTCATAACTGAGGATGGGTGTGTCCATCAGAGGGTCACCATGGTGTGAAATAATGGGACCTCAGAGTAGAGGTCATGGTAGAACAGTTTAGCAATGCATAGGATGAGACATGTGGCTGAATGGTGGAGGATCAGCAGTGCCATTGTGAGACAAAGAGAGAAAGACCATGCAGTCTCCAAGGAGTCCTGGAGCACCCAAGCAGCAAAGAGCACTGATTATCTAAACCTGACCTTGACCATAAATATAGCAGAGACAGAGGCTGCTGCTCAAGCCACACCTCAGGAAAGCTGGTGAAGAGGGAGATAACGCATGGAACAATGCTCCCTTGATGCTAGGATGATATGTAACCCCCCTGGAATTTAGATTAGTCTGGGAAGAAAAGGAGGTAAAAAAAAAGTGAAAGAAAAATAATTTTTTTTTTTTTTTTTTGAGACAGAGGCTTGCTTTGTTGCCCAGGCTGGAGTGCAGTGGCATGATCTCAGCTCACTGCAACCTCCACCTCCCAGGTTCAAGTGATCCTCCTGCCTCAGCCTCCTGAGTAGCTGGGATTACAGGCATGCGCCACTACTCCTGGCTAAATTTTGTAATTTTTTTTTTTTTTTCTTTAAGTACAGACTGGATTTCACCATGTTGGCCAAGCTGATCTCAAACTCCTGACCTCAAGTGATCCTCCCACCTTGGCCTCCCAAAGTATTGGGATTACAGGCATGAGCCACCATTCCCAGCCAGGAAGAGAATCTTAAAAGATGACATCTTTAAGATGGAAGTGACTTGAGTCCCCAAAATGGATACAATTAAGTTTTCTGCTCTCAGAGACAATGGGATCTTGAGAGCTAAAATTAATTCTAGCCATAGACAAGGAAAATTATATCTTTGCACATCTAGACTGATGTACTGTGAAAATGTATTTCTACTGTACCTGTTTAGATTATCTCTCATTTCATTCAAAATTGCACTTATTTTGTATCATATATGCATTTAATTGTGTACCTTGGATATTCCACAAAAAGAAAGAGAAATATTCTTTGAATAGTATGGGAGAGTCTACCCACTATTCCTTCCAGGGAGCACGTGAATAAGCCATTCCTTAGCTCGGCTCAGTACCCGAGGGCTTCTCATAGAGTGAAAATCTCACCAAACTGAGCACAATTCTGTTTCTAAAGACATTTAATTTTTACAACCCCAAATGCAGGTCAGTTATTTCATTCAGTGCTCCACTCAAGAGACAACGATCTGTTCCAACAATGGAGCAACACCTGTCTCTGTAGAATTTCCTGAGAGTCTTCCTGAGGATTGTCAAGGAGAATTGGACTGTGTGCTTTTCTCTGAATGTGCTAACATTTAAATCTAACCCTAAAGTAAGATAAGACTTCAAATTTTTGGCTGAATATCTAGAGAACAGCTTGAGACACACCACCTTTAAAGAGCTGACAGTAGCTTTATGTTTGTGGGTTAATTTATCTTTAATAACTTCACAGATCAAGTTAAATTAATGTTTACTTTTCCCAAAAGATTGGGATGGTCTCCCTAAATAAAGTACAAAGGTGGTAGTTTAATGTATTCTTTCAACAAGGTACTAATGTTTGAGGAAAAAAGATGGCCTTGTGAATTTAGTTTCATATATACTGGGGTCTCTCAAAGATGAACAAACATTTGGAGCCAATTGGAGCTTGATGCTGAGTTAAAGCATTCAGCCAGTCACACACAGTTGCCAAGGCCTTGGGCAATGATTCTGAAATGGGAGCCATGGCAGGTGGGGCCCTGTTTCTAAGTCTCAACAGACTCTAGAGCTCTAGAGTATATCTGGGCATTTTTCCCTCTTATTGGTCAGAGTCAAAAAGGGGAATTCAGTAGTATCGACATGCTTTTATTATTATTTAGAAACTGCCTTTGTTTAAAACTGAATTTTTATTTTTTACAAAGTAAGCACATGTACATAGTTTAATTTATTTATCTATTTAATTAATTTTTTTTGAGATAAGAGTCTCGCTGTGTTGCCCAGGCTGGAGCACAGGAGCACCATCTTGGCTCACTGCAAACTCTGCCTCCCGGGTTTAAGCGATTCTCCTGCCTCAGTCTCCAAAGTAGCTGGGATTACAAGTGCCCACCACCACGCCCCGCTATTTTTTTTTGTATTTTTAGCAGAGATGGGGTTTCACCATCTGAAACCATGCTGATCTCAAATGCCTGACTTCAAGTGATCCGCCTGCCTTAGCCTCCCAAAGTGCTGGGGATTACAGGATTGAGCCACTGCGCCTGGCCTTTTTTATTTTTTAAATTGAGACAAGGTCTCACTGTGTCACTCAGGCTGGAGTGCAGTGGCGCCATCACGACTTACTGTACCCTCGACTTCCTGGGCTCAGGTGATCCTCCCACCTCAGCCTCTTGAATAGCTGGGACTAGGCATGTGCCTCTACACCCGGCTGTAGATAGTTTTAAAACTACAATAATACACTGGACTTGACTTCTCTCTGTGTCCGGCATTAGTGGGTTCTTGGTCTCGCTGACTTCAAGAATGAAGCCGCAGACCCTCACAGTGAATGTTACAGTTCTTAAAGATGGTGTGTCTTGAGTCTGTTCCTTCAGATGTTCATTTGCGGCTGCAATTTCTTCTGGTGGGTTCCCAGTCTCGCTGACTTCAGGAGTGAAGCTGCAGACCTTCCCCGATGAGTGTTACAGCTCATAAAGGCAGCACAGACGCAAAGAGAGATAGCAGTAAGATTTATTGTAAAGAGCAAAAGAACAAACTTCCACAATCTGGAACGGGACCCACTGCTGGCTCTGGCAGCCTGCGTTTATTCCCTTGTCTGACCCCACCAACATCCTGCTGATTGGTCCCTTTTGACAGAATGCTGATTGGTGTATATACAAACCCTGAGCTAGACACAGAATACTGATTGGTGCATTTACAATCCTTTAGCTAGACACAGGGTGCTGATTGGTGTATTTACAATCCCTTAGCTAGACAAAAATGTTCTCCAAGTCCCCACTAGACTCAAGAGCCCAGCTGGCTTTACCTAGTGGACTCCTGAGGGGGGGTGGAGTGGGGAAGGGGGAGAGGGGCAGGGTCTGCAGGGCGAGCTGCCCGCCAGTCCCCCGCTGCCCCGCGTGGGCACTCCTCAACCCTTGGGCAGCCAATGAGACCCCAGGCAGCAGCGCAGAGGGTGGTGCTGGTGGGGGGGCTCGGGCTGCGC
>NW_012115189.1:1923546-1932105 GCF_000951035.1 Colobus angolensis palliatus
CCGCGCCTCTCCCTCCACACCTCCCGGTAAGCAGAGGGAGTGGGCTCCAGCCTCGGCTAGCCCAGAGAGGGGGTCCCATAGTGCCTTGGTGGGCTGAAGGGCTCCTCGAGCACTGCCAGAGTGGATGCCGAGGCAGAGGAGGCTCTGAGAGTGAGGGCTGCTAGCATGTTGTCACCTCTCATTCCCATCTCCTAATCCTTGCTTTTATGAGGTAAAACATTTCAACATTTTCAAGTGTTTTCAAAAATAGCGAAAAGCTAGTGATTTTTCTGGTATTTTTCTTTCTTTTTTTATTTTTAGTGGGGGGTGGTGACGGAGTGGCACTCTGTTGCCCAGGCTGTAGTGCAGTGGCACCATCTCGGCTAACTGTAACCTTTGCCTCCCGGGTTTAAGCAATTCTGCTGCCTCAGCTTCCTGAATAGCTGGGACTGCAGGCAGGCACCAACACGCCTGGCTAATTTTTGTGTTTTTAGTAGAGTTGGGGTTTCACCATGCTGGCCAGGCTGGTCTTGAACTCCTGACATTGTGATCTGCGTGCCTCGGCCTCCCAAAGTGCTGGGATTACAGGCGTGAGCTATTGCAACCGGCTAGGAATCAGCGTTCTTACACACAATTTTTTTTTTTTTCTTTTCTTTTCTTTTTGAGACAGGGTCTCACTCTGTCACCCAGGCTGGAGTGTAATGGGGTGATCACAGCTCACTGCAGCCTTGACGTCCTGGACTCAAGCAATCCTCCCACCACAGCTTCCTGAATAGCTGGGACTGTAGGCACATGCCACCATGTCTGGCTATTTTTCTTTTTCTTTCTTTTCTTTTCTTTTTTTTTTTTGGTAGAAACAGTCTCATTATGTTGTCTAGGCTGGTCTTGAGTTCTTGAACTCAAGCAGTCCTCCTGCTAGGCCTCCCAGAGTGCTGGGATTACAGGTGTGAGCCACCATGCCCAGCCCCACACATAAGTATTTTTGGTCTGAATCACCTTAACTTGAGTTTATCAAATATAATAGTTTTGAACACTTCTTGTGTACATCTTACATCCTTTTGGCCCCACTTCTTACTCTAGCCATTGCTTTGGTGATTAGTTCTCGTAGGTTTGTTTAGACTAGCTGCATGCAGTCTTATTCTGATAGTGCCTTATCTTAGCCTCCGGTTCCTGCCCTAGAGCTTCTTTAACACTTGAGTGGTGGTATCCACAGAATTTCTGGACACTCATGCAGGGTAAACAAGAAGTTCAAGGGAGTTAATATTCATGAGGTCATCTCTGACCAGCTGGGGATGGGAGCCAATGAACAAAGGCTTCCATCTTTTGTACCTGGCAAACAGTTCTGAGATGCATCTCGGGCGGTTTCACCCTCTTGCTCCTCAATCCTGCTCATTGGGATCACTTCCCAAATAACTACCTGCACCCAGACTCTGTTTTAGGTCCAAGTCTCAGGCAAACCTGGGGTGAGACAGTATTAGAAATGATACTAGAAAGCAAGCTGTCATCATGGGAATTTAGAGCTGGGTCACTCACTGGTCAGATGACAATAAAAACCCCATTGCAGGTAGTATGTGGATGGTGATAAATCCTGGCATGTGATCACATCAAAATTACTAAAACTCATTTAGTAAATTGGGATGAGATATCAGTGGAAGGAGGAGCACTAAGTTACGTGGTGGTTATTCACTTGAATGATACAGGAACAGTGAGAATTATAAAGACTGTGAAGTTATGTGGCTTTTATGGATTGCTTTGGAGACCTTCAGAAAGGGATAACACAGGTGTGGGACAGAAGGCTTCCATGTTAGAATTTAAGGAGACTAATCTTCTGCAGTTGCAGGGAAGACTGTTGAATATTAGGACTAGGATTTAACTGTAAGGAAGGCTGTGGCAATTCTGCCTGCAGCTTTGCCTGGTCTCTCATGTCAAAGTCGGGATTCTGATAGGCAACGAGTGCAACCCTGATATCTAGGATAGGAATATTTGGGTGCCCAAGCCTGAGAATCTTGAATCTTTCAAATCCTCTTAAACTTTTGGGAGGGTAAAAAACAAAACAAAACAAAACAAAAACTCCTTTCTCATTGCTGAGGAGAGGAGCCTCCACTTGCGTGGAGACTATGTACTGAGCTTGCCTGAGGCAGGTGCCTCTTCTCAAGAGCCATCCCTGCTACCTCTCATTGCCTGTGGGTCGGTAACAAGGGTCAGGTGTCAGCACAACTCAAACAGAGATGCAGAGTTCTTGCTCCAGGAGAAAAATATGCACTGGAGGAATTTCTGTATCTGATTAATATGTTTGAGCAGGGACTAGAGGAACATGAGGGAGTAAATCTTGAGGGAATTGGGCCATGGAGAGCAGAATATAAGTGCCTTATCTTAGCCTCCGGTTCCTGCCCTAGAGCTTCTTTAACACTCTAGTCTGGATAGGCTAGGGTTTACTGGGAACTTACAAACTTGGGGATTCAATGTTATATGAAGGACATGTAAGGTCATTTTTTTTTTTTTAAAGACGGAGCCTCTCTTTGTTGCCCAGACTGGAGTGCAGTGGTACAATCTCAGCTCATGCAACCTCCCCTCCTGGGTTCAAGCAATTATCCTGCCTCAGCCTCCCAAGTAGCTGGGACTATAGGCACGTGCCACCATGCCTGACTCACTTTTGTATTTTTAGTGAAGACAGGGTTTCACCATGTTGGCTAGGCTGGTATTGAACTCCTGACCTCAAGTGATCTGCCCACTTCAGCCTCCCAAAGTGCTGGGATTACAGCCGTGAGCCACCAGGCCTGGCAAAGGACATGTAAGGCCATCTAAATAATCTGTCTGATGCCCTGAACCAAAGCTGGATACAATAATGAACTGAAGGACCAATGAAGATTTGGTGAAGACACTGAACTTCCTTGGCGTGACACTGAGGAGTGTATCTTCAGAAGATCAGGGGAAAGTTGAACATTCATCCTCTGATTATGTTGCCCTGAGGGCTCTGGGAAGATTCCCTTCATTAAGGCAGTAAGGAATTCATCAGTTACAGGAGACCTGTCTTTGAGAAACTCGGTGGTGGTCCTCTTCTGTAGGCCATATTGCCATGGAATTGTATCTTATAATACCAAAATGGGGGTGATGGTATTCCAGAATGGCAGAGGTCGGATGTTGGCACTTAGCTATCGGGAGGAAAAAGAGAACCATCAAAAGAAAACAAGACTAGTGTAGCAAACAGGGCACCCTAGCTTGCAGATTTCTCTCGTGATTGCCTAATAAATCATAGTGTTCTTAGGAATGAGATAGACAGATAGCTAATTAGGATGTAATTCAACTTGCTAATCTAAAAAAAAGAAAGCTGTTAAGTAGAAGGCTAATTTTAGGCACTGCAAAAGATAACTGTGGTCCCTTACCCTGTTGCTAGATTTAAGTAACTCAGAGATCCAGATCCCTTTGTTTGAAGGGGAGAACAAGTCTTTTTGTGGAAGGACTTTATAACACAAGTGGATAGGTAAATATTTCCCTCTCTCCTTTTGTGGAAATACCTGTAGACATTTGTCAGCGTAACTACACTGGGAAAAAGGGAAGACTCAGATTCAGATATTTTTAGACAAGAGATTTAGGTGGACACTGACACCAGGGAACCCTAGACTCTGTCATGGACCTCCAGATAGTGTGTGTGATTTTAGGGACCATGTGTTAAATGGACTTCTGGCCCACATCTATCTCATAGTGGGTCCAATGGGTCTGTGAACCGATCTTGTTATTTCTCAGTTCTTGAGGGCATTAGAGATATACCTAGCACTAGAAGAATCCTCATAGTTGTTCCCTAATCAGTAGAGTTTGGGCCATTAGAATTTTAAAAAGGCCAAGTGGAAGCTTCTGAAACTACTCCTCCCCACTGTTCTGCCCCATCAGATAAGATTATAAATCAGAAGCATAGTGCATACCAGAAGGAATTGCAGAGATTGGCACCCCTATGAAAGACCTAAAAGATACAGTTGTTATGGTTACCGTCATTTCCTCCTTTCATTTTACCTGCATGTTTCCTGCAAAATCTGGATGGATCATGGCAGAGTGTAGACTTCCATAGACTTAACTGGGTATTAATCCCAACTATACCTGCTCTCTTGTATATGGTATCTTTACTGATTCAGATCAACCCAACCTCTAGCACTTGACAAGCAGCTATTGATCTAGTGAATTCATACTTCTCCATCCCCTTGAAAAGAAAGATCCGAAGTAATTCACCTTCATGGGAAGAACAGCAGTACACATTCATGTCCTTGGCCCAGAACTATGTAAATGCTTCTGCTTTCTATTATAGGGGCTTCAGTCATGTTGACAATTATCAGATCACCATATGGCATCTTACTAAATGGACCTGAGGAACAAAGAGTGGCAAGTACCAATGCCCTAGTAGAATCATGTGTACTAGAGAGTGGGAGATAAATCTCATGAATATTCAGGGACTTGTTACATTGGTGAAGTCTGTAGGGATCCAGTGGTTTGGAGCATGCCAGGTCATACCTTCCAAGATAAAAAATGCGAGGTTGCACCTTACACCCGCTACCACTAAGAATGAGGCACAGTGCTTGTCTCCCTAGCAACTTTGCCCTTTGGTGACAGGAGATAAACGTATTTTTAAAATTATCTCATTGGCCCTCTGGCTTTCAAAGTAAGCTTTGAATTGGTAGTAGTTTGTCCTGAGTCTATCATTTTCTTTTTTCAAGGCTTTTGATTCTGTTAATAGCAGTAAGGCCATTCCACAATTTTCAGTCGTAACTGCTCCCATGCTTTTTAAGTACCGTAGCCATTGCATATCTCATTGCCTCACCTTCTAGCGCCACCTAATATCAATTAATTTCAGGTGAAAGACAGTACTTGCAATATCATTGGGTGCTGGGAACTTCCACCTCACTTACCACTAGTACTGGAAACCCTATTGCTTTCAGATCTCTGAGTAATCTAGCACCAAAATCTCATCCTAAGGTTTTGCTCTCAAGGGTCACCCCTTGATACCAACTGTCTGATCAAGGCAGGATTCTAAGATGATCCCCAATGACTCTTGCTTTTGTATAATCCTCTTCTCTACAAGGGTGAGGGTGTATGTTATATTATATGGCCAAAGGGATTTTGCTAACGTGATTAGAATTCCAAGTCAGTGGAGCTTAAGATAGGATGATTATCCAGGTGGTTCTGAACTGAAATGATCACATGAATCATTTGAATCTGGGTCTAGGGGTCAGACACCAAGAGGTAAGAGGGATTTTTTTTTTTTTTGAGACAGAGTTTGCTCTTGTTGCCCAGGCTGTAGTGCAATGGTGCAATCTCTGCTCACTGCAACCTCTGCCTCCCAGGTTCAAGTGATTCTCCTGCCTCCGTCTCCTGGGTAGCTGGGATTACAGGCATCTGCCACCATGCACGGCTTATTTTTTGTATTATTTATTTATTTTTTCTTTGGTAGAGACAACGTTTCACCATGTTGGCCAGACTGGTCTCAAACTCCTGACCTCAGGTGATTCACCCACTTTGGCCTCCCAAAGTGCTGGGATAACCGGCATGAGCCACCGTGCCTGGCTGGGATAAGAGAGATTTGAAGCATAAGAATGATTCAGTGTGCCATTGCTGGCTGTGAAGATGAGGGGGTCCTGTGATAAAGAATGCAGGTAGCCTCTGGGAGCTCAGAACAGGCCCCAGCTGATAGCCAGCAAGGAAATAGGAACCTCCGCCCTACAACTGCAAGGAATTGAATTCTGCGCAAACCAGGTGAGCTTGGAAGAGGATTCTGAACTCCTGATGAGAACACGACTCAGCCTACACCTTGATTTCAGTCTTATGTGAACCTGAGCTATAAACCCAACTGCACTGGGGTAGACTGACCTACAGAATTGTGACCTGACTAATAAACAGGGATTGTTTTCTGCAACAAAGTTTGTGGTAATTTGTTATACACTAATAAGAAAACGAATACATTCTGAGCTTTTGTTGCTTAGAAAGCAGTGCCTGAGGCCAAGGCTTATGTGCTACAACTTTATTAGGGAGTGCAATTCCCTAGTAGGGATCAGGAATAATAGAAAAGTAGAGTGAGGCAGGGAAGGAGGGAAATGCAATTGGGGGATGGCTGTTAAGAGCAACTGATCCCTTGATCTTGGGGAAATGTTATTGAAAAGGATATATGTAATTGCTTCTCAGGACAGTCCTCCGATGTGTTAAAGGGAGAATTATTTGTTGGCTCCTGTTTCCCTTTGGTCAAAGAATCTTTCCGGCGGTGTTAATACCCCTGCACTCCCTGAATGTACATATGCAGACACTGTTTGTTCCATGGGGTCTCATACCCAGCATCAACTGGAAAGCTGCAGGACAGGATGTCAGAGGTGTGCATGAAGTGAGGTGCTATTGGCACGCACTGAGTGAAGTTGGTTGAAATTTACAGAGTTGGCTGCCACAATATGGGCTGAGCTGGAACAAGAGGTCAGAGGCCACAGAGAAAGGTAAGGCTAAGAGGATCTGAAGTGGCAAATAACAGGTGACTCTTATGTTGGAATGGCCTCTTGCTGTTCCTTTTTCATGTGGAGAAAGCTGAAGAAGTGGTTAAAATTTTATTATATTTTGCTTTGACCTAATACTTTGACAGAGATAATCAACTGCAGTTGCAAAATCCATCATAATATTTGCTGTAAACAGGATATCTAATTCAGCTGGAGCATCTCCATAAAGATTCTAGGCCTCTCTGGGGATCTTCAGTGTCCCAGAGCAAACTCTTCACTGTCAACTCTTTTCTGAGTGAGTGTGATAGTTTTCTCTTGGAATTTTAATTTTTTCCAAACCTGGTTTCATGATTTTTAAATTTTCTGTAGTGTTTGATTTGGAGTGTTTAAAGAGTTAGATACAACCTTTGATCTATAAGGCATTCTCCAAGAGTAAACATAGATTTGTAATAACCCTTTTGAAGTTCAAATTATGTGGTTTTTGCCTGTGCTTTCTTTGAAGAGTCTCCATTTCCCCCTTAATCTCTGTGCGCAGCAAAGGGATCAACTTTCTTCTTGTGGTTATTATTATCACAGAGAATAAATTTTCCAGATGTTGCTCTGCAGATTTCCCCTCATGTTTTCTTGGCTAGAACGGTATCACCTTTTTACTCTTAGCTGCAAGAGAGGCTGTGAATGGCAGTATCTAACATTTTCACAGCCTCTTATAGGAGGCAGGTTCGGTGAAGAAGAGGAGAGGAATGGTTGTAGGAAAGGCAACCCAGCAATTTCCCTTCCTGCCTCATTAATTTCAACCAGTCTTGTCTCCCTGAGACTTTACCCTAGTTACCTTGACTAAGACTAGAGAGAGTGGATCTTCTCAACTACACATTTACAGACCAGTTACAGGGCAGGTGATTTCTATTCATGGTTCATCTCATCTGTTATGTGTTGATTCCTACTAGGGTCACTCTCAGAGGGTGACCTTACTGTCAAGTTCAGGGGGTAACTTTCTCTCTCCTAAACATTGATTAAGATAGGGGTCACAAGGTCGGGCACAGTGGCTCATGCCTGTAATCCCAGCACTTTGGGAGGCCGAGGCAGGCAGATCACCTGAGGTCAGGAGTTCGAGACCAGCGTGGCCAACATGGTGAAACCCCGTTTGTACTAAAAATACAAAAAATTAGCCAGGCGTGGTGGCATGCGCCTGAAATCCCAGCTACTTGGGAGGCTGAGGCAGGAGAATCACTTGAACCCGAGAGGTGGAGGTTGCAGTGAGCCGAATCACGCCATTGCACTCCAGCTTGGGTAACAAGAGCGAAACTTTGTCTCCAAAAAAAAAAAAAAAAGATGGGGTCACAAATCTGACTTCGATAATTTAAAAACAGCTCTGAGTTTGAGTTTTTTTTGTGTGTTTTGAGTTTGAACCCCCTCAGCCACTTTACATATTTGTTACTTGTTTGACTCATGAAGCATTTGAGCTTGCAACTTCTGGGAAAGAAATCAACCTCAAATTCACTGGGTAAATTGCATATAAGGGAATACAGATTAATATTCCAGAACAGAGAAATTTACTCCTTAAAGCACCAAACATTTCTAATTTTAATTTTCTTGAAAACATATATTTCCCCGTCTGTTTTTCCTCTACCTGGTAAGGTTTTATAGGAATATTTAAGTCAGACATTTCCATTATGGTTTTTCACTTCTTCCTTCTGTCCTTGCATCTATAGTTTCTTCTTTCAATTTGCTGTACCATCCGCTTTGGCTTTGGAAAAAGGATCACTGAGCTTGAAGGAATTTTGTCTAAAATAAAAGTAAGTGGTATCTGACTTGTGGATTCCTTTGTTTCCCAGCAGTGTCTGCCTAGGACACCTGCTAAGTGAGCTATGTTTGTATTTGATCTCACCACTGTCTGGAAGAGACTCTCTTTGCAGAGACCCAAGGAAGAGGGAAACCTTTGAGAACTTTGAATCAGCAGCCTCTTTTTCTAATTTTATCACCTTATTTGATGAAGACCTAGAGAAACTTTGTCACACAGGCAGTTGGTGGAAGAGGTGGGAGGGAACTTAGGTCTTTGGTTTATTCCATGCAGGTGAAGATAAACCTCTTTGGACAGCCTTCCCTGTTTCTCCCACATGAA
>NW_012115189.1:1932459-1933183 GCF_000951035.1 Colobus angolensis palliatus
ATATTTTTACTCTCATTATGTTCTTCTAAATTGAGTTTTGTTGTGAGGACATACTGTGAGGAGCAAAGGACTATGAAAATTAAAGTCTTTGCAGATGAATATCTTTGTATGTTATTACTGCATCAGGACAGAATTCAAGAAGCAGAATATGAGAGTGTTGATCTGAACCTGAACAAACCTGGAGAATCATACTATGGAGGAGAAGAAGGGACAAGAAAAGGAGAACACTAGGGCAGGAAGATGTCTTGGCGGGACAGGGGAGTCAAGGCATTTTTTGTAGAGCAACCCCAATAAGAAAATACTTTCTCGTTGGGGATGGGGTAGGGTGAGAACATTCTCTCTACTCTTTATCTTTCCCTGTGGAAGAACTTCAGTTAGAGTTATACTCTTGGCCTCTCTCCATCCCCGGAAGGAAAAAACTGAGCATGCTCTACACAGCCTCTTCTTTTCTGCCTGCCTATTCTGCTCTCTGTTGTGTTTTAAGGGGCCTGCCCTTGAGGAACAGGCTTGTGGTGGGCCTTGTCTTAAGTCAGAGGTAAAGCCATACAAACCTGCTGTGGCCATTCATCAAATGCACACTCTACTATCCATGCTCTTACTGGTTACCAAATTGATGTTCTGATCTCCATCTGTCTGATTTCTATGTCTATTTCTCAGGTGGTTCCAAACTTGCAAGCCAGCTTAGAATTTTTTCTGTTTTTGAGATGAAATCTCACTCTGTCAT
>NW_012115189.1:1933832-1938389 GCF_000951035.1 Colobus angolensis palliatus
AAAAAAAAAAAAAAAAAAAAGAACAGATCAGGGACCATGCTAAATATTTTATGAATATTATGTTGCTGAATCATTTCGGCAATCCTAAGAAGTAGATGCCATTATCATCCCATTTTATAGATAAAGGAGCAATTTTAGAAGGTTAAGAATTTTTCCACATTCAGCATGGCTAGTAAACAGTGGAACCAGGTTTTGAGCCCACTGTTTTCTGATTCTTCTGTTCTTAGCTACCAGCCTATAATGTCTCCCACAGCTATTCAAGTAAAGAACTGTAAATAGAGAAAAATGTTTTGGAAGAAGGAAAGACAGCTCTGCAAAAGACAATGTGGGCTAAGATAGGGTATTCTCAGGCAAGAAAGAATGTCTTCTAGAACCCACTGGTCCAATTTGGTCCATTTGTATGAATGTACTCTTTGCACTTATTTCAAGGATGAACATTCTGAGAAAGAAGACTTTGGGCTCATGTTCACTCCAGGGAACGGTTTAGGTTTCAGGGTGGTTTCTTTCCTTTTTCCGTGTGTCCCCCTGACCCTCTTTTTTTCCTCTTTCTTTTTTTTGCCTCCATAATCTTTTGTCTGGTGTTGGCCCTCAATAAGCAACCGTGGCTAATTCTTGCTTGTTCTCTGTGCTTTTGGACACTTTGTAAAACCATACTGTGGCAAAGTTTCTCCATTTGAAAAATGTAGGAGGATTGTTAATACTGATTTCCTTATCTTAGCGTTAGTTAAGATTAATTATGTACATTTTGCAGCATACTTTGAAAGTATGTGTTTAGGTGCTAATATTTGTGTTTGTCCAGATTTAAGTATTTTTGTAGCCCATACCCACTTAAATTTAAGGAGTATTTTTATTTTGCTAATGTCTTCTTTAAAATATTTTAAAATCAGTTGCATAATTCTGACAGGTGGGATCTTCTGAATGAATCTCAATTCTAATTTCCCTTTCCCATGATTGTAAAATGTGGGACATTTGTAATAATCTTTGCTGAGTCAGTTTCCTTGCGGGAGGGATTGGTTTCATCATTTCAAAACATCCTAACTAAACTCCAGCCCATTCACAGGCAGTAACTTGCAAACTAGGGTCGTTGCCCAGGGAGCCGGGAGGGATCACAGACACAGGCAGGAGGAGAAGGGTTATGGTGCTGGAAAATGCTACCTGGAGGTTGCCAAAGGTGGATCCGGTGGGAAAACTGCACAGCAGTTCACATACCTTGAGCAAATCCAGCAGGCAGTAGGAAACAATAAAAAAGGAGGAATCCTCTCCAGGGACAGGATAAAAGATGGGTAAAAGCAAAGCTGGGAGGATTGGTTAATAAAGATTCGAACTTCCATCTGGATTCATATTTTCCTGCTTTGTTCAATAAAGTGAGTATTAAGCCCCGGATGAGTGTGGAGAGGTGGAGAGGCTCAACGGAAAGCAATGAGTCAGTCCTGGGAGCGTGGGGAAGGTCATCTTTGAGAGAGCAGGAACCTAGGAGGTGCAATCTCATGATCCTGTAGAGAATTGCAACAAGTTTTGCCACTGCTCTGCATTTCCCCAACCCTTGGGTTTCTATGGTATTGCTCTGTATTCCAGCTGGTGTCACCAAATGATTAGCCTGGTTCTTTGTTAACCTTTATCCTAACCTTCAAGTCTGCTAAAGTGAAGATTTGTTTAAGGCTAGAGGCAAAGATGTAAAATTTCTCTAGACTTCCCAAATACCATTTAACTTTTCTAAAATATTTGAATGTGACTGAGTAGTTGTACAGCAACTAAAAGCTTCCCATCACAACCCCCACCCACCTCATCTCCCTTCCATTCTCCCTGTTTCCAGTAATTTAACTCCCTGGGTAACAACTTACTGAGATTTATTTTCACAAAGTCATAACATTTAGCTGGTAATTCGTTCTAGCTTTTTGAGCATCTGCTAATATGTGGTGGGAGATCTTAAATTCAACAGACTCATTTTTAATGAATGTCAAATAGGAACTAATCTATCATGATTACATTATTTATTTTCTAGGAGGGACAGCAATTTGTCATGTAGAGTAAGTACATCCCTGTCTTTACCAAGAGAGGGAAATAGATGAGCAGGTTTTTTTTTTTTTCTTCTTCTTCTTTTTTTAACATTCTCAATAAACCAAGAGATCTTGGACTTTGGATCTTTTCCCTCTTCTAATTTTTTTTATCTCGATTTGCCTAAATTTAAGTTGCCCTTCAAAATTATTTTTTATCAAAATGTAAGTAGGAATTTAAAAATTAATGAGAAAACAAAATGATGTGATTCTGAATAAAAACGAGGAACTGCTGAATGTGGAGGGGTTAGCAGGGCTGTTTAATTGACCCCTGCAGGCAAGTGCTGTTGACAGAAATACAACATGAGACACATACAGAATTTTAAATTATATAGTAGCTGCGTTAAAGATGTAAATGAAATAGGTGAACTTGACTTGAATAATATGTTTTATTTAACTCAATATATCTAAAATATTATTTCAACATGTAATCAATATAAAACTATTAATAAGGTATTTTACATTGTTTTTGTACTATCTTCGAAATTTGATGCGTATCTTCCATGTACAGTGTAATCTCAATTTGGACCAGCTACATTTCAGATCTCAACATTCACAAGTTGCTCGTGATTCCTATATTGGACCCCTAATTCTGGGAAATTATCAGTTCCCTTCCATGGTGGTATTTCACTGGATTTGCTTTGGAACTCAGAGCCTGGATCTCTTATGAAAAGCCAGACTTTGCTTGTGTATTTTAAAAGCAAACTGTTGGTTTCCTTCTTAACTTTAATCTTCATTTCCTCTTGGCTCAGCACACTTGGAATAATATTCTAGAAACCCATGCTGGGTAAGAGGGGTTAGGGGAAATTGGATTGTGTCAGGGAAAGGTTCAAAGCCAGGCTCCCTAAATGGATGCCTCTCTGTTTAGACTGGACATTTCTTTCTCATGTGGGAGGGCCTCCAGCTGGTCTACTGTGGGAAAAAACAAATGTTTATAATGTAACAAAGTCTAAGCTTTAGTTCCTAGTCTGAGCACAATAATTCACATTACATAATTAATAGAAAAATAACACTTTCACACTTGATTCTTCAAAAGCAGTGTTCTTTTCTCACATAAAGTTGCACTTTACTGGTAGGGATGATGGCATGGAATGAAGGCTCCTCACCCGTGAGAGCTGGGGGAGTGACCTCACATGAGTTAGACCACAGGGTCTTCACTGCACCCAGTTGTCCAGAATTCAGGAAAGTAGGGAATCCTGGACTCTCTGGCCCCATTCCCTTTTCTGAACTTTAACTTCTAGGCAGTGAGCCCTCAGTCTTTCTTCTTTTACCCCCACCCTCACCAGGTACAGAATGCTTCTTCCAAATTCTTGAGCACCGGTTGATCACCTAGAGTGTAATTTCCGCAGCTTGGCAGACAGCTGTGCTGGAGGTGAGTGAGTCCTTTGCTTAAAGTCCAAAGATCTAATTTCTATTTTTTTTTTTTTTTTGAGACAGAGTTTCACTCTCGTTGTCCAGACTGGAGTGCAATGGCACGGTCTCGGCTCACTGCAACCTCTGCCTCCCAGGTTCAAGTGACTTTCCTGCCTCAGCCTCCTGAGTAGCTGGGATTATAGGTGCCTGCCACCACACCCAGCTGATTTTTTTTTTGTACTTGAGATGGGGTTTCACCATGTTGGCCAGGCTGGTCTCAAACTCCTGACCTCAGGTGATCTGCCCACCTTGGCCTCCCAAAGTGCTGGGGGTCAAAGTGAGCCACCCCAGCCCGGCCTAAGCTTTTGTTTCTGTATTTGTAGAGTGGTAGGAATGATGCTTATCTCACAGGCCTGTTGGAAGGATTAAATGAGGTGATGCGTGTGAAAGCATTTTGGAATCTGTAAAACTAAACACACTTCAGTTGTTAATAGTGTTCTGGCAAGGTTCCAAGATCTATTCCTGCTGAATTCCCTGGCCATTCCAACTCTTTTTTAAGCTCGTGGAGGTGCTTAACCTCACCCTATCCTGAATCTTGGCTCTGCCAGACTTGTTCACTCCTTTTCAAGTGTCTGGTCCCATAATCCTTGTTAAGTGGACAGTGGGCCACATGATCACACACTTGTCCATACTGAGGGCCGGGACAGACACTTAACCCAAGCTAGGCCATGTAAATTTTTCTTATCTGGGTATGGAAATTGGGACCAAAGGAGTTTATTAATCTCTTAAATTGTCCAATTTTGGCAACATAGTGAGACCGTGTCTCTACAAAAATAAAAATTTAGCCAGATACGGTGGTGCACGCCTGCAGTCCCAGCTACTCAGGAGGCTGAGGTGAAAGGATTGCTTGAGCCCAGAAGGTTGAGGCTGCAGTGAGCCAGGATTGTGCCACTGTACTCCAGTCTGGACAACGGAGCAAGGCCCTGTCTCAAATAAAACAAAAACAAAAACAGAAACTTGAATTTGAATGGTTTAGAATTTCAGTTCTCAAAATGTGGTCCCCTGGGGACCCCCGAGACACTTTCATGGGGTCCAAGAAGTTAAAACCATTTTGATAACAATGCTAAGAGGATGTTTGCCTTTTTTTTTT
>NW_012115189.1:1939624-1942231 GCF_000951035.1 Colobus angolensis palliatus
TCCTGACCTCGTGATCCGCCCGTCTCGGCCTCCCAAAGTGCTGGGATTACAGGCTTGAGCCACCGCACCCGGCCGTGAACCAATATTTTATGAATGACAAATGTGCAGGTGAAAGATCTAATCAAAGTGCAAGACAGACTAGTGGATTTTAATGTTATAGTAAAAAAGACAATTTATATGAATTCAGATTCCACATTGCAATTAAACTTTAAGAAACTACCACATGTTGAGTTTTGGTGTATTATCAAAAATTATCCATAAATACTTTATTCTTTTTAAGCTACATGTCTCTGTGAGACTGAATTTTCTTTATATACATCAACCAAAATAATATATCACAGCAGATTGAATGTAGAAGCAGATGTAGGGATTCAATTGTCATTTATTAAGCAAGCCACTAAAGGGACTTGCAAAAATATCAACAAAATTTCATTGTTGTCACTATAATTTTTTGTTTGTTTTGGAAAAAAAATCAGATGTGGACAGCTATGTTTGGCTCATGCATGTGCAAGTGAAGAGAGGATGCTAGTATAAGAGAGGATGCTAGTATTTTGAGAGAGAGAGAGAAGAGAGAGAAGTGCAGAGAGAAGCAGAGATGAAAGAACATGTGAAGAGAGAGAACAAAAATAAGCTTTGATTCCTAATATCTGTACCTGGTTCTTGTCTCTCTTGAGGCCTGGCTGTGTTGCCCAATTTAGAGTTCTAGGAGATTTCCATGTATTTTTCCAATAAACTCTCTTTCTATTTAAACTTATTTAAAAGGGATATATATATATATTTAATTTAATTTTTTTTTTTGAGACAGAGTCTCATTCTGTCACCCATGCTGGAGTGCAGTGCAGTGCTTGATCTCAGCTCACTGCAACCTCCGCCTCCTGGATTCAAGTGATTCTCCTGCTTCAGCCTCCTGAGTAGCTGGGATTACAGGCACATGCCACCACACCCGGTAATTTTTGTATTTTTAGTAGAGACAGGGTTTCACCATGTTGACCAGGCTGGTGTCGAACTTCTGACCTCAAGTGATCCACCCACTTCAGCCTCTCAAAGTGCTGGGATTACAGGTGTGAGCCACTGCAGCTGGCCTCTTTTCTTCCCTGTTTGGCTTGCTGTTCCTGAAGGGTAGAGACTTTTGATTACTTTAGACTTCACAATGTGTAGTCCCTACTCAGTCTGCAGTAGCTGAAGAATGAGTGAGTAGCTCTGCCTGAGGGACCTAAGGAAGGCATCCTGAAGGATGATCAGGCATTTCTTAGGCAGATGATGGGGAAGACATTCTAAGGAACAAGCTTGGGTGAGTTCAGGAGTCTGCTTTGCCCTCATGGGTGTGGTCATGCTTAAGGACAGAGGAGGCATGATTAATGCAGTGGCATTCACTTTTGCCCTGGTGGTTATCTGAGCAGAGAGAATATCTCACGAACTAATGCCAAGGCCACTTATCTGTTGTCTTTGGGTTAATGCCAGCCCTGTTAGGGACAATCCAGTGAATTAAAAAAGCCCTGCCAACCCCAGGCGAGGGTTGGGAAACAGTGTTAGTAGCACCTGGGGGACTGGGGATGACTCATCGCACAGGTATCATTAACCCCCTTTCATTCACTGGTTAATGGAGCAATAAGAGCAGGAATGCAGAGGGACAGTTCTAGACTCAAGTCCATCTCTGACTCTAACTGGCTGAGTGATCTTAAGCGGCATCTAACTTTTTTGAGCCTCCATTTCTTTACCATTTGTATAAAATGGTAATAGTAACACTTACCTTGGAGGCTGGTTTTAAGAGTTAAATATGATCATATACATTAAGCATATGTATAGTAACTGGTACAGCTTAGAGATTAATGCATGCTAATTCCCTTTCTTCTTTTCTACAAACATTTAGAGGAGCTACTGACTACAAGGCATTATGCCAGGCAGGGAGGAAAGGAAGGTGAATCCATTGTATATAGATTATGTCCTCTGGGAGCCTGTAGCCCAGTAATGGAGGATATAAAGTCAATGGTAAGTGCACAAATAGTTACAACACAAGACAGAGAGCGTGAGGTGCCATGAGAGAGGTGGAACCGAGATTGCAACAGGAAGGCCATGTCTATGCCCTACGTGTCTGTGTGTGAACCGATCTTCTTCATGGTTGCTAGTGCCCCTTACTGGATTGAAGCATGTGTTCTGTTTTACTTGTTACAACATTTTGGTGTCTTTAATTTGGATGTTAAAAGAAAAAATAACAGAAAGGACTTTTTGCTTCTATGAGGAAGGGGCAGTCTATCAAAATTACCCAACACCATTCCTGACCTAGGGGTGAGGACACACCTGGCTCCCGCAGTCTTGCTGGAGAGCCAAAGCCTCTTTGGGGCCCATTGGTTCCAGGTGCAGCAGAACCTGGCTCTTTGGATCAGTGACATTAATCTGCTTTGTTTTATCTGCGGTGTCACAAAGTTTAGTTGGATGATCTGATAGAAAGTACAAACCGGCCGGGCACCGTGGCTCACACTTGTACTCCTAGCACTTTGGGAGGCCGAGGTGGGTGGATAGCCTGAGCTCAGGAGTTTGAGACCAATCTGAGTAACACGGTGAAACCCCGTCTCTACTAAAATACAAAAGAAACTAGCCGGGCATGGC
>NW_012115189.1:1943606-1945819 GCF_000951035.1 Colobus angolensis palliatus
GTCTGGCTAATTTTGTGTTTTTGGTAGAGATGGGGTTTCACCATGTTGGCCAGGCTGGTCTCGAACTCCTGACCTCAGGTGATCTGCCCTGCTTTGGCCTCCCAAAGTGCTGGGATTACAGGCATGAGCCACTGTGCCCGGCCTTGAATTTTTTATGCAGTTAAAATGCATGTCCATTTTTGGGAAAAAATACCTAAAATACACACTATCGATGAAAAATATATCACTCATGATTTTTCCTTGCCCAGGGTCATGTTAACATTTTGTGAAATATCCTACAACACATTTAGATATATATTTCTGCTTTCTATAATTAAAAATGGACCACATGAGAAATTTTCTCAATAATATTTGGTGAAATTATTTGTGTTTCCATATAGCTCTGCTGCAAAGTATTTGGTGAGATCCAAGTATCTGGGTATGCTACTAGAAACCGTTTTTATAAATAATGTTGAAATGAACCGGTTTGTATATAGATCTTGAAGTACTCGGCTGATAACTTCCTTGAGATCAAAAGGAAATTCCCGGATCAACCAGCATGCATGTTTATGAGGCATGTAATTCACATTGCCAAATTGCTGTATGAGCCCATTTATATAAATTTCAAAACACTCAAGGCTAAAAGTACAGTATTTCTAGGTGAATAGTTAGGTTGCAGTAGTAATGGAAATGATGTACCAATTCACCCTGCCACTAGAATTGTACAAGAATGCCTCTTTTCCTACATCGTTGCTAACATTGGGTATTATTAATTTCATTCATGGAAAGTCTTTTAGTTTCTTCTTAAGGAGTGAAGCCCTTGTTCTCCCTGATTTTAATGTAATTGTTTCTTTGCTTCTTTTTTATGCTTTTGCTGCCTAATTATTCACCCTAGAAACATCATAATTTAGTCTTGTGTGTTTTGAAATTTATATAAATGAGATTATGTAGCATTTATTATTTTACTCCTGGCTTCATTCATCCATTATTATGGCTGTTAAATACGTCCATGTGGTCACATGGAGCTGTATCATGT
The DNA here is from genome assembly GCF_000951035.1 of Colobus angolensis palliatus. NCBI lineage: Eukaryota > Metazoa > Chordata > Mammalia > Primates > Cercopithecidae > Colobus > Colobus angolensis. The sequence goes on from NW_012115189.1 coordinate 1,944,622, forward strand.
CCATTTTCAGGGATATATATTATTCCATTGTTAGAACACCCAGCGATGTACTCCTTCTATTGTTGCTGGACATTTTAGCTGTTTCTAGCTTTTGACTCCTGTCAAGAATGCTGCTGATAACCTTCTTAAACAGGTCTCCTGTGCACAAGCTCTTTTTAAAAAGAAAGCTGTGATTCCACTTTATGTCACTGGGAACTGGAGCCTTTTGGTAACAATGAGATGCAGGGATCTAACTGTGTATTCAGGATGCTGCTCTAGCCCATTTCCTGCTTGCCGCGGGGTATGTGGATGGGGCTGGAGGTCATTCTTATTAAAATTCTCCCTAAAAACCAAGGCAGAAAGAAGCAAGAACTTTCTGGGCAAGATAAAGGGGACAACTTGAAAGGGTACTGAACTGGAGATCAAAGAGCCCTTCATGCTGCTGGCTTTTGATGTTAGCATTAACTGCACACACTGCGGTCATTAATTAACTCATGTTCAGAGCTTGCTGCATTCCCCCACCTACTGTCTCCTAATCAGCAACCCTCCACTCAAGGCCAACATCATCATTATCAAGTTCTGGGACTTGGAGTGAGAGTGCCTTTGGCTGCTGTGGGCACTCAGTGCTGCTGAGACAGCCCTGGGGAAGAGCTTTGAAGCACACTTACAGAGGCTGTAAAATCAGAAAGTTGGGACTAGAAGTCCTGCCTACTGGATCATGATAGGCAGACTCCATGGCTGTTTACAGTCTTATTGGAGAAAGTGGAGTTTCAATGAAACATAAGTGGTGCTTGTTTTCATTCCATGTAGCTGGTAACCAGGGCATGTTAAGGGAAGAGTCTCGTTCTTCTCCTACTCATACTCTCTTTTGTCTTCCTTGGCTCCATGCCTTTTGTTTTAGAAATTAATTTATCTATGTAGCTTTGAGGAATAGATATACATATCCCTCTAATGAGCCTTTGACAGAGGTGCCAGTACAGCCCTAAAGGTAACAAGGGAAAACAGAGGACTAAGAGGTGGAAAAAGGAAACATGGAAAAAATGGGTGACTACAGGTAACACTAATCTATGGTGATAGAGGTGAGACGAGTGGCATCAAACGGGAAGGGACACAAGGGAATGTTTTGGAGGAGTCAGAATATTTTAAATCTTGATCTCGGTGGTGGTTATACACATAAATTCATCAGGTGTGCACTTAGATCTTTGCACTTTACTAAATG
>NW_012115189.1:1947449-1985357 GCF_000951035.1 Colobus angolensis palliatus
ACTCACCACCATGCCTGGCTAATTTTGTATTTTTAGCAGAGATGGGGTTTCACCATGTTGGCCAGGCTGGTCTTGAACTCCTGACCACAGGTGATCTGCCCACCTCGGCCTCCCAAAATGTTGGAATTACAGGCATGAGCCACCAGCCCTGGACTTTTCTGTTTTTAGATTGGGTAATTCTTTTGATCTATCTTCACGTTTACTGACTCTTTCCTTTGTCGTTTCCAATTCATTGCCCATCAGTGAGTTTTTAAAATTGCAGATATTATATATTGTAATTCTAGGATTTTCATTTGGTTCTTTTGTATTCTATTTCTCTGTTGTGATTTTCTTTCTGCTCATTTGTTATGAGTATATTTCCTTTATGTATTTGAGCATAATTATAATGGCTGCTTTAAAACCTTTGTTTCTTAATTCCAACATATAAATCATCTTAGGGGTCTCCATTGATTGTCATTTTTCTTGTATATGAGTCATATTTTCCCATTTTTTCTTATGTCTTGTAATTTTGGATGGTGCGCATATTGCAAATGATACATTGTAGAGACTCTGGATTCTCTTATGTTACTCTAAAGAGTATTGATTTTGTGTTTTAGCAGGCAATTAACATAGTTCATTTCAGTATCTATATTCTTTTCTTCTGTGGTGTGTGGCAGCTGAAATCTGTTTAGTTCTTTCAGCTTGAGCTAGGTTTCTTGGTATCTATCCAACATATGTATGTTTTAGAGGCTGACCAGAGATTTGGGCAGAGTTTATATGTAGAATTTGAGCCTCCCATCCGTGGCTCTTTCCTTTCCACTATTTTCCTTTCACTTTTCTGCTGTTATTGCTCTGAATTTTGTCTTCTGATTTCTTAGCTAGTAAGGTTTCTGTGCAAGTTTTAGCCACCTTTTTGTGGGACCAATTGGGAGTACTCTCAGACAAAGAAACAGAAAAAATTAGCAACTATCCAGTGGTTTTTTGTTTGTTTGTTTGTTTTGAGACAGAGTCTCACTCTGTTGCCCAGGCTGGAAGTGCAGGGGCACGATCATAGCTCTCTGTAATCTTGAACTCCTGGGCTCAAGTGTTCCTCCTGCCTCAGCCTCCCAAGTAGCTAGGACTACAGGTACACGCCACCACACCTGGATAATATTTTTATTTTTATATATTTTTTGGAGAGATGGAGTCTTTCTATGTTTCCCAGGCTGATCTCAAAATTCTGACCTCAAGCCATCCTCCTGTCTTGGCCTTCCAATGCACTGGGATTATAAGCACACCGAGCCCGGCCATCCTCCTTTAAATATTGACCACCTCTAGTTTTGCCTGCTTTTAGACACTCTCAAATGGCTTCAGATTTGTGTGTGTGTGTGTGTTTTTTTTCCCAGAGTTTATAATTGTTACTTTGGGAGGATTGGTGTAATATGAGCTACTCTGCCATTTCTAGAATTGGAAACTTATCATTTAATCTTGTCCAGTGATCTTATGGCTTGCTTTTTAAATTTGTTTGGTTAAAATAATATGGTAAAGCCACTGATAAGAAATACATCAGGAGTGCTTCCAGTGTTCAAAAAATAGTTCATAGTAATAATAAAATAATTATTTAAAAATCATGATTATAAGAAATGTGTTCTAGTTACAAGGATCTATGGATAATGTTTCTTTGAAAATTGGATAGTTTCTATAGACAAGAAGCTTTAAAATAACTAAAACGTTAATAAACTTTTTCTAGTTATTTTTTCTATTTCCACAGAAAAATGAAAACTCTTATTCTTTTGCCCATTTCTAAACTTCATCCTCCAGAATCCTCCTTATATTAATTTGTTCAAAGTGTGGGTGCTGAAATAGATTATAAAGTTTGTAGAAACTGTGGCAGAAGAGTAGAGTTGAGTGGAAAAAACAGAGAATTTTCATTACTTTATGACATGATCTTGGAAGGATTCTCCTTGTCTTTATTTTTGGTGCAGACCAGAAATAAAATTTAAGAATTTTTTAAAAATCCCATTCTAGCTTTCTCCACATTATACAACATCATCCTGTAGAAACTGTAATGTTTCTTTCAGTCAATTTATCATTCCATTTGATTGATTAGTATTTAGATCCTCATGGAACACTAGCGTTAGTGATGTTGTTGGGAAGCAGGGAAAGAAGATGCTGAAATACTTCATGGCTCTGCTCAGTAATGAATCCTGATGTGCTAAGGGTCTCCAACTTTTTCTGTTTTTTGAAATATGTAAAATGAGCAGAGTCCTAGTATTTTAACTGTGGCTAAACTTGCTTGGGTGACAAAGATTTGTGGTCAACTCTAGACCTATATCCTGCCAAACCACTGGCCCAGGAGAAGCTACAATTTGTGGACTTCCCATTATGAAAATCATCTAACAAAAATGTGAATCTTTTGCCTTTATGAAAAAGATAAAAACCATAAATAAACATTTTATTCTTTGAGCTAAACATGAACATTTTAATTGGCTTATCAGTGTGTACTTTGTTAGGCTGCTGATTACAATTTTTTTCAAAATGTTCTGATTTATATAATTTTGGATTGATGTTTTATTGCATTCTCTTAGTAAAGTTAAGCAGAGGTACTGGATTTTAGTTGTTTGTTTTAAATATTTTAGACTCAAGAGGAATCTAAATATTTCCTATGAAGCTCATGGGAAAGAACTTTAGAGTGAGAAATAACTGAAGAAAAAAATAGTCTTCAAATTGAGTGATCATAACTTGCCGAATACCTGGGTTATTTCTTGGCCCTTTATCACGGCTTGTTAGAACTCAGACCCTTGGTCAAGCTTTGGCAGGATATAGAGGCAGTAGGATCTGTATAAAACTTACTGTGGCCACGTACGACGATGTCTTCTCTTCTCACTTAAGCAAACATATTGCCTCTTATAAAAGACTTGTTATATGTGGCCACCCAGCATGTGCTTTAAGGAAATGCTTTTTGGTTTCATTTTATGAGAAAATACTGGCATTGAATAAAGAAAATTAAATAGCTTATGTATTTTTGTATTCTCAGCAAAATATATGAAATGAGGGTAAAGAAAGTCATAGGTAAGCCAGAGAGCAGTGGTCAGGGTTCCATTTTCTTGAATATTTCTTATTTTTTATGAGAATTGATGGGCTACATAAGAAATTTTAATCCATGTCTTGATGATTTCCTCATTTTCTGTCAATTTGGAACAGACAAAGATGAAATTTAATAGCATAGAACTGGATTTACTAGTAACCAATTAGAAACATTTTTTTTTTTTTTTAATCAAAAGGGAAATTTCACTTAAGGCTTCAAGAAACAAATCTTTATGTTAAGGAACAAAACAAAAGTTTGGGAATGGGCCAGGCGCGATGGCTCATGCCTGTAATCCCAACACTTTGGGAGGCCGAGGCAGGCAGACCACCTGAGGTCAGGAGTTCAAGACCAGCCTGGCCAACATATAGTGAAACCCCATCTCTACTAAAAAATATAAAAAATAGCTGGGTGTGGTGGCTCACACCTGTAGTCCCAGCGACTTGGGAAGCTGAGGCATGAGAATCACCTGAACCTGGGAGGTGGAGGTTGCAGTGAGCTGAGATCACACCAGTGCACTCCAGTCTGGGTGACAGAGCACGACGCCGTCTCTCAAAAATAAATAAATAAATAAATAAATAAAAAATAAAAAGTTTGGGAATAGATCCAATGTTATTATAATTAGATCCAAATATATTTTAATTTTTCTAGCCAGACCCATTTAAAGGCATTCTCCATAACCTCTCAGTGAGACCAGTCACTTTCTAAATCATGACATGGACTGAGGGTAACCTGAGATTTCCTTCTCAGGCTGCACCCAGAACGCTTGTGTGCCCAGTAACTGTCCTAGTGGGGTAGTTACTTAGCACACTTTCCTGTGGGGTAGGGACACCTAGGATACAAAAATAAGTCATTACTTGTAGGGCTAATTCTTCAAGCGTAAGAAAAGATTCATCTTTAGTGACTGTGAGCACATATATGCTAAGTAATGAAAAATAATAAAAACAGCTAACATTTAGAACACTCACTGTATCAGGCATTATGCTAAGCATTTTATTATAGTGTTCCGTGAAACCCTCATACCCCGTGAGTAAGTATCATTATTATGCCTATTTAAAAGTGGGGACACTGATACTGATGCTTAAAGGACTTGCCTGAAGTCATGTAGCTAATTTTGGAGGAGCCAAGTATTAATTTCAGATCTATCCTTCTGCAAAGCTTTTCAATAACTGCTATATACTATTTATCAATCCAATTTATCAAATTTAATTGATTCATAGATTAATCAAATTAATCAAAATAATATGATTAATGTAGCAAGCTAAACTGGTTGAGTTAGTTAATATGGAGGCAGAAAGAAGCTACTCCTATAAAATCAAGATTGTTTAAGTATCTTCTTACATGCTGATGGTAGGCAATCTTTAATGTGAGAGTTCTCAAAATGTGGTCTGGAGACCGTTGGAGGAAAACTCTTTTAGGTTCAGGTGTGGACAAACCTATTTTTTTCTTCTTCTTCTTCCTCTTTTTTTTTTTTTTTGAGACAGAGTCTTGCTCTGCTGCCCAGGCTGGAATGCAGTGGTGCAATCTCAGCTCACTGCAATCTTCGCCTCCTGGGTTCAAGTGATTCTCCTGCCTCAGCCTCCCTGGAATCACAGGCATGTGCCACCATACCTGGCTAATTTTTGTATTTTTAGTAGAGATGGGGTTTCACCATGTTGCTCAGGTTGGTCTCGAACTCCTGACCTCAGGTGATCTGCCTGCCTTCAACTCCCAAAGTGCTGGAATTACAGGTGTGAGCCACTGCCCAGCCTATAACTTTATTTTGAAAGATACATTTCTCAGTGGGAGGTAGCTGTGGAATCTCTGTACACATTTTCCTGATATGGGAGACACATTTTGGATGACAATGCTTCTCACGGTGACAGACATTGGTGGACATGTTTGGCCCTGTCACTGTTGATTGGAGTAGAGTAAACCCAAAGTGAGCCAATTAGATTCTGACGCCCAGGAATTTGATGCTAGGATTCAGTGATGGCTAGGAGCTCTTTACAGCTGGAACTGAAATGGTGAAAACTCAAGCAGTGGGAGAACACTCACAAAAAGATGGTGTGAAGAGAAGAAGCATGTGCACTGAGAGAAACAAGGAAGAACAGAGAGGGAACACTGTCTGGGTTCCCAGGGGCTTTCCAGGTCATTTTTCTCAAGCTTGGCTGCCTTCTTGGGTTTTGTGAATTACCCCTGTGATCTTAGAGTAAGTTCCTCCTTCCAAATAAGCTAGCTCAAATTGATTTTTATTGTCAACCAAACAGATATTAACTGAGACACTCAGTTTCTGAAAAGCTGAAATTCTTGTGGAGGCTGGACATGTTTCTCTTGTTCAAAGGTGCAGTTGAAAATATCTTAGAAAAAAATTGAAAATGATTTGTTAAAAGAGAAGTAACAGGGACATTAATCAAGAGATCAAGTTATCCCTATTTGAAATTTTCACATTGTTTAGAGATATCACTGAGTTCAGAAGGACAAGCAAAACCTGGTAGGTGGGCAATTTGCCAGTGGAACATAGGAGAGTCTGTCTTTTATTGCCTTATCTAATTATGTAGAGTCACTGCTTTGTTACATTGGAGTGTGGGTGTGTGAATGCACATCATATACAGATCTTCTGGCCTAACCACTTCATTTTAGTATCATCATTTTAGTTTTTACTGAACTCTACATGGCTGTCCACATCCATCATGTTCACAGCTATATCCCCAAGGACTTTGAGCAATGTCTGGAACAGTGTGGACATTCAGTAAATATTTGCTGAACAAATAAATGATTGTTTTAAATAATCGTGGAAGAGGTTCACTAGATCAAATATTGTGTGAGTTAAAAACTTATTAAAGTTTTATTTTGATTTGTATTTATAAAGTTCAAATTTGAAATACAATTTTCACTGAGATAAAACAATTTTTTTCTCTCACCAGCAGCTCTTTCCTAGCAAGTTTCCCTCTCTCCTCTGTCTCTCTCTTACCCACCATCAGAAGTCTTGTTGCTGGAAGCAGTATCACCTCCTTCCTTGTCTCAGATTAATTCTTACAGAGTTTTCTTCTTTTTTAATGCCCAGATTCCATGTAGTTACCTTGTGATAAGATGCCATCATTGCTTACATGTGAAGTAGCAGAAAATTAAGGCAGAAGGGACAGTTGAAACCAGATCATGGAGAAATTTCAGGTCCTCATTGAAAAGTTTGGGCTTTATCTGGTGAAAGTTAGAATGCCCAGAAGAGTATTATAAGTTCTTCCTCTCTATGAGCTCTTCTTGTCTGGAGAAATGCAGCTTTCGGGAAGATAAATAAGGTTTCAGTGTACAGAATGGATTGGAAACCAAGAACCAGTGGCCAAGGAGGTGGAGCGATACAGACACTGAATAGTTTCATCTGACTGTGACTGTTATGAAAGGTTGTTGGCGATTCTTCATGTATCTTTAGAGTACAGAAAAAGAGGAAGTATTATGCTTCTCTCAGGACCCCTGTGGGCTGAGCATAGTGTAGGCAAGAAACTTAAGTGGGAATTAGGAGCTGATGTCATTATAGAGTTTCTGTGTTGGTGAGGGCTTCGTGCCTCCATGCTATCATTGCTGTTATTCTATCAAGCTGGAATGCCATCATCCTCATTCTCCCCCACCTGAAATCCTTCTTATTCTTTAGGCCCTTTTCCTCACAGTCACCTTCCCTAATCTGCTAATTCAAGTTAAGGTCCTCATCCTCTGGCCTGCCACAGAAATCGTTTCTCCAATAGGTCCTTACTCCGCTATGCCTTATATTATGTCTGTCTCCCACTAGAAACTGGTCTCCAAAAGTAAAGGAACTGTGGTGGACCCAACTTTGTGTGCCCCACAGTGCCCCACAGATCCATGGCTTTGCCCTTAGATGAGAATGAATTTTGTGTAGCATGTACTATGAGACATGTTTCTGAAATGAAGGCAGAGTTTTGCCTGTGTTCTTGGTAGCTGAGAAACCCTTAGATGTGGTATTTCATTTATGCACAGTGGTCACAACATTGCAAAAATATAAATTATTGCAGTTAAAGGTATGAAAATCATATACTCTGTGTTTAACACCTACCAGTTTCCAACCTACTGAGCAGCCTTGAATGACTTGCATGGCTATTCTCTTTTCTGAATGTTAACTAAACACCAAGATAATAGGGTAAACGTTTAAGGGAGTGGTTCGGAGCCGTATCCCACCTATTCAAGCTCCCTGCTTCTTGGGAGATAAAAAGACATGTAATTTCACTGTGTGGGACTAGCATGGTTTACAGTAAATGGTGTGCATGATTTCGAAAGGTTCATTAGTCAGATCTAATGACTTGACTACACCCTTCAAAGCATGACTGATTGACTCATTCAGGGAAATGAATTGGTACACAGGAGTGGGATCATGACTCAGATGGTATAAATACCTTTTACAGGTTTTTAGCAGAGGAAAGGGAGCAACAGAGGTAATTACTCTGGACTTGGGTTTACATAGTCTTTCATATAAGTATGGTGCTTTAAAGCACTTTGCTCCTCCAATACAATCACCTGCCACTTAAATACACCTGCCCCTTCTGGGTGGAGTGGAAATGAATGTAGACTCTAATATGAGGTTAGCTACACAGCAGAAGCCCGTTACTATACTCATTTTCCTCTTGGATTTAGAGATCCTAACTCTTTTTTTTTTCTTTTAATGAGATGGAGTTTCACTTTTGTTGCTCAGGCTGAAGTGCAATGGCATGATCTCAGCTCACTGCAACCTCTGCCTCCTGGGTTCAAGCGATTCTCCTGCATCAGCCTTCTAAGTAGCTGAGATTACAGGTGCCCACCACCATGCCTGGCTAATTTTTGTATTTTGTATTTTCAGTAGAGACGGGTTTCACCATGTTGGCTGGGCTGGTCTGGAACTCCTGGCCTCAGGTGATCCACCCTCCTTGGCCTCCAAAAGTGCTGGGATTACAGGCGTGAGCTACCGCACCCGGCCTGATCCTAACTCTTTCATATAAGATGAGGAAAATGGCATTGTGCAACACTATACAACTGTTTTTGGACTTGTTTCCCAGGGCTTGACAAATCTAAACCGGAAAAGACTCTTAAATTGCAAGGCTGAGACTGTGGAACACCCTGATGATTGGAGGCAGAGACTAGAGTTCAAAATTTCGTCCTCTGTCAAGGGAAGGGAGAGGAGGGGGCGGTCTACTTTCTGTTTCTCCTGTCTGCTGTGGGAGGACTGCTCCTCTTCCTTTGTTCTCAAATCTGGGTTGTCTGGGGAAGCAGGCTATATATGAGCCCAGAAAATCCCACTGTGGACTGTTTTTTGGAAGCAGTTAACGTCTGGTGTTCTCAACTATCTCACTATCATAAACACGATGGTTGTGGGCAGTTAGGTCATCTGTGGAAACAGAATAGGAGGTTGAGGGAACAGGTGCTGACCTTATCTCTGCAACTTGGCAAAGGTGGTGGTGCCTCATAGTGAGAAGACCCTCGACATTCATTTGGTTCACATCAGCCCAAACACCATTTTGTCCTCAATTTAACAGAATAAATGGAACAACTGCTACTGCTTTTGGAGAGCAATTACTGCCGGGATCCTGATTTAAAGTGTTATATGCAAATGATTTTCCCCGCCGGCTTTATTAAGGTAAAATTTACAAATAAAAATTGTATGTTTAAGGTGTGCAATGTGATGATTTGATACACATATACATTGTGAAACAATCACCACAATTAAGCTGATTAACAACACCTCACACAATTGCTGTTTTGTTGTGTGTGCAGAGAATACTTAAGGCCTACTCTCAGAAAATTTTAAGTATACCATACAGTATTATTAACTCTAGTCACCATGCCGTACATTAAATCTACATAACTTATTCATCTTATAAATGAAAGTTTGTAGTCTTTGGTATGTTCAAATTATTTATTCCAGAGTGCTGTAAATAATTTATGGAAGATATTAACAAATATGGTCATTGTCATATTCTAAGCATTATTAGTTCATCTATTCATGCATGTATTCATTCAAGAAGTATTTTTTAAGGACCTGTGTGTGCCCAACACTCTTCTAGGTGCTGGGGATATAGTAGAGAACACATAAGGACTTAGCCCATACGAACCTTGAAGTGTACAGATTAGAAATCAAAGGCAGATGAACGGTAGTCTAGTCTGACTTCTTATTTCACAAATGGGGAATCTGAGCCCTCCCATCCTTTGGGAATTGTAATTGTGGATAAGAAACAGTAAGGTGGGCAGCACGCAGGTGTCATGGGGAACCCAGCCAGTGACAAAGTACGGGAAGGAGTCAAACTGAAGAATCATTTCCTCTAGACTGAGTCAAGTTTATAATAAATAGGAAGCATCTCCTCTTACCTCTATTGCCATCAAGTCCTTTTTCACAGCAGAAAGGGGCAAATTGTATGTTGATGTTAATACTAATGCTCGAATTTATGTATATATATGTATTGTTTGTTTTGAGACACAGTTTCACTTTGCCCAGGCTGTAGTGCAGTGGTGCGATCTCGGCTCACTGCAACCTCCGCCTCCCAGATTCAAGCCTCAGCCTCCCAAGTAGTGGGATTACAGGCACGTGCCACCACGCCCAGCTAATTTTTGTGTTTTTGGTAGAGGTGGGGTTTCACCATGTTGGCTGGGCTTGTCTAGAACTCCTGACCTCAGGTGATCTGCCCACCTTGGCCTTCAAAAGTGCTTGGATTACGGGTGTGAGCCACCATGCCTGGCCTCAAATGATATTTGAATAGTGTTTATTAAGTTGTTATTAGAAATATAGTTAAGTGCTTTTATCTATATTATTTAATCTTCAACCATCCTGTGGAATTATAATCCTCATTTTACAGATGGGGCACTGAGTCTAAGAGACTTTAAATAATCTGGCAAATAAATTATGAAGTCATGCCTTGGAGGCAGTGTTTCTTTTTTTTTTTTTTTTGAGACGGAGTCTTGCTCTGCCACCCAGGCTGGAGTGCAGTGGCCGGATCTCAGCTCACTGCAAGCTCTGCCTCCTGCCTCAGCCTCCTGCGGAGCTGGGACTACAGGTGCCCGCCACCTCGCCTGGCTTGTTTTTTGTATTTTTTAGTAGAGATGGGGTTTCACCGTGTTCGCCAGGATGGTCTCGATCTCCTGACCTCGTGATCCGCCCGTCTCAGCCTCTCAAAGTGCTGGGATTACAGGCTTGAGCCACCGCGCCCGGCCTGGAGGCAGGGTTTCTGATGCCAAGCCCTGTGCTGTTGGCATCCTGTGGTACAGTACTCCTACCACCCAGGCATTGATAATTCATTTTCTTGCCAGTTCTTCAGGGCATGGCACTTTGATAGGTGCTATAACAACACAGATCTCAAAAAAACAGAACTTGCCTTCCAATAACCTGAGAATTGCAATAGAGTGTGATAAATGCCATGGCATAGGTGTGCCCAAGGTGTACGGGCCTCAGAGGAGGCTCATTACCTTGGTTCGGAGGTAGTCAGAGAAACTTCCTGAAGGAAGTGATGCCTGAAGCAGTTCAAACAGAACAGGGATCCTTCTTAGGGGCCTGTGGGCCCGTAAGCATGAAAATAGGGGGAAATCTTGAGTTCCTTCAAGGAAAATTTCAGGCACCGAGCTCGTCCTAAGAAGTAAATCAGCAACTTGATAACCAAGAAGGTAATGGTAGCTTAAAACAATAGACAAGAAAGTTAGAATCACAGATGTTTTGTTCCTTATAGAAACTGAAGATAACATCTTAACATATGTCCCTGAATTGTTTTTCAGAAACCCAGATCCCCACCCAGTGGGTCCACTGCCATGGAGACCTCAGATAAGGGAGAATGAGGACCGAACCCTGACTGCTATTAGTTCTTTGTTCTAAATTTCTTCTTGAGGTACCTGGAGGAGATCATGCCTTCCAGCCAGACCTAATTTCCTTCCTACCGATCCCAGATTTTCTGACAAACCTTCATCTCCCGAACCAACTGCAAATCTGAAAACTTTTGAATCCACGTTATGACCTGTGTGCTGCCCCACTTCAAGGTATCCTGCTGTTTTAGGTCAAACCAAAGTATAGCCTCCATATATTCATTTATGACTTTGCTTGTCACTTCTACCTCTCTGCCTTTAAAAACCCTTACTTGTATGCCATCGGGGAATTGAGGTCTTAAAGCATTAGCTGCCTGATTCTCCTTGCTTGGTGCCCTGCAGTAAATGCCTCATTTTCTCTCATTGCAACCCTGATGTCAGTGTCTGCCTTGGCTGCACCAGGCAAGTGGACCCCAATTTGGTTCCATAACACAGTTGCCAAGTGAGAAGTAGCCAGGTAAAGAAAGGAGGATGCAGGGTGGCACAGGCAGAGACCAGTGTTGGCAAAGGCATAGGGTTTTCAGCAAGTACAGTGCAATAAGGAAACTGTGAGTAGCACAGTGAGTGGGAAGACTGGGGTATGAAGAAGATCGATGCAGAATCGATTTTCAGTGAGTAGGCTGTTGGAGACCATGCTTTCAAATTAGTTTGATGGCCAAAAAGATTTTATTCTACAGAATTTTTTCATGGCAACGCAGCTGCCCTCAAGTCAGACTTTAGGATTGCCCATTTTCTGGCTCCTCTGAAAAATGTGTCTGAGAGTGTCTGGTTATGAGATTCCCCAGTAGGATCAGATTCATCAACAATCAATTGTTGCCAGAGCCTCAGTTATCTTCCGGGGGCTTTTCTGATCTTCTTTTGGAAAGTTTTGCTTTGGAGTTGCAAGAAAGAAAACTGAACCCTCTGTGCAGTGGCAGCAAGCTGATTTCTAACAGGAAGTTTATGATCAATGACTTGTTGACACATATGTCTTGAAAGCAACATTTGTTTGTTTGATGTTTTCTGTTACTCACCATGGCCTATTCCTTTAGGACTCACAATGTCTAAAATGTATTCTAAAATATGCATGATTGAGCTTTTCAAACCTTCTAAAGCAGCGGGGGATGCTGAATCTTTGCATCCAGCCGGGTGAATAAACCAGACTGTAGAAGCTGACTTTGCTGCATCTGAAAAGTGCATTCAGACTTAACCCTAGCAGTGGAAGCGCACTGTAACCTCAAACTCCTGGGCTCAAGCAATCCTCCTGCCTCAGCCACCCGAGTAGCACTTCCAGAGCTTCTCAGGAAGGTGGAAGGAAGACTAAAATGACTTCAGGGTCATCCACTCATTTCCTTTTATGACTGTAGAGGCACTTGCCTGATAAGTCTTCATAGAAAATAGCCTATCAAACAGGTGCCAGGAGGTAAATCATCTTAACTGGTCTTAGTCATATGGGAGGGGAGTAGCTGTTTTTGTTATGGCTTTCTTCTTATATTTTTGATACTTCCATTGGGTAACTATGGGGACTACATATATAGGCAAATATACTCTGCATTTTGGTTATGTTTCTGCCACATAGTTGCATAATTCTGGAAGTATTCCTTTAAACCCTTATTGCCTGGATTATCTCAACTGAAAGATGAGGATAATATAATGGAGTCATTTTACAAGATTAATTTTAAAAGGTCAAACAAAAGTCATTCTTTAGGTGAGGGACATTCTTGGGTTGGAGCAGCTTTGCTGTTAGTCCTGCATTCTTTTATTACTAAGATGCTGTTTTCTTTATCTTCTTGTCCTTAAAACATTTATTCAATATATCAGCAAGGATTAAGTGAACCTGCATATGACATAAAACCCCCAAGTGACAGAAGATTAAATAAGACAGGATTTAATTTCTCTGTCATGTAAGTGAAGTATCAGAGTAGGCATTGAGGTTCCACAGGCATCTGGAACATAGGCGTCTTCTATCTTTCTATCCCACTCTTCTGGTCCATGATTTTCATTCTTAAGATCACCTTAGAATCCAAGATTGCTGCTGGGAGACTGGGCATTACATCTGTGATGCAGGCGAGAAACAGGAGGAAAGACGGAATGGCAAAGAAGGATTCTACCCTACTGAGACAATTCCCAACAAAGCAGGATTCCCAGAAGCCCCAAATTATTCTTCCACTTTGTTTCATTGGGCAGAACTTAGACATGTGACCATACTCAGCAGCTAGAAGTCCTGGGAATGTGGCTTTTAGCTGTCTATTTTGCCTCCCAAAAATAATACTAAGGAGGAAGGGGAAAAATGTATGCAGGGATAGGGAACTAGCATTCTTTACTGTAGTCTGATCCTTTGATACCCAGACACTCATTTTTCCTACACACTCACTCTAGATAAACCTACAAGGAAATGAGAAATTTAGAGTTGAATACATACTAGGTTAGATTTTGAGGCCAATAACAATTGTTATTACTGTTACTATTATTTTTTGAGACAGAGTTTTGCTCTTTTTGCCCAGGTTGAAGTGCAGTGGCACAATCTTGGCTCACTGCAACCTCTACCTCCCAGGTTCAAGTGATTTTCCTGCCTCAGCTTCCTGAGTAACTGGGATTACAGGTGCCTGCCACCACACCTGGCTAATTTTTGCATTTTTAGTAGAGATGGGGTTTCACCATGTTGGTCAGGCTGGTCTTGAACTCCTGACCTCAGGTGATCTGCCTGCCTCGTCAGTTATTATTAAAATATGAGATATTGATAGTTCTTGTTACCTGTGGCAAAAGAGTTACTTAAATTATCACCTGTGTAAATCTTTGTAAGTGGCTATTTATTGCAAGAAATATTTATGGAGGGAACATGATTAATATAAGACCTGTGGGTTTGGCTTACTTCTTCAAAGTGTCCTGGAGAATGTAAGGAAAGAAAGTAACAGGCTCAACTTTAAATTCTCAGCTCAGTAGATGACAACAATACCAAGAAATTTCTAATATTATCCTAGAAGAATTTTAAAAATATTTTATAGTAAAGGATTTATGTAGCTGAAAATCATATCCAGAGTCTACTCCTGTGAGTTACTGAATTACGATATAGGTTGAATTCAGTCTTGCCAGGTCTCTCAAGTAAAGATAAGGGCACTGATAGGGAAGAGTAGGACCCTTAGGATTGGAATGTGGACAGTTGGGATGAACTGATGACTGAGAACCCCAAACTCATAAACTTTACTTTTAGTACTAATTGCTGTATTGTTCAAGATTCTTAGTTGTAGGCAACAGAATACACATTGGCTAATAAGCATGACCTGGAAGTTGCGCTACTTATGTTCACATCCCATTTGCCATAACCTAGTCACATGATCACACCTAGTTGCTAGGGATTGTGGGAAATGTGGTCTTTAGCTAAATAGTTGTGTACCCAGATAAAACTTTTATACTACAGAAAGAGAGAATGAATACTGGGGAGACAATCAGTGGTGTTTCTGTTAAATAAGATGAGGAATGCAAGAAGAGGAATGAGTTAAGTTGGGAGGCTGTGAGGAGGAAGAAAATAAGTTTGGCTTGGGAAGCGTTAAGTTAAAATGCTTGTGGGACATCTACTATGACATGTTCAGTAAGATAGTTAGGGAAAAGGAATCTTGCCTAGGGAGAGTTTAGAATAAGCAAAGAAGGCCAATGTTTGAGACTGAAGTGGAGGAAGAGGAGTCTCTGGAAGAAACCAGGAAAGAGCAGACAGAAAAGTTGGAGGAGACTTAGGAGAAGGCAGTGTCTCAGAAGTCTCTTGACTTCTTAATGAAGCTTAATGAAGTAGACTGTTATTAATTAATTAATTAGCTAATTTTTTTGAGACAGAGTTTCACTCTTGTTGACCAGGCTGGAGTACAATGGTACAATCTTGGCTCACTGCAACCTCTGCCTCCTGTGTTCAAACGATTCTCCTCCCTCAGCCTCCTGAGTAACTGGGATTTACAGGCATGTGCTACAATACCTGGCTAGTTTTGTATTTTTAATAGAGATGGGGTTTCACCATGTTGGTCAGGCTGGTCTCGAACTCCTGACCTCAGGTGATCTGCTCACCTCGGCCTCCCAAAGTGCTGGGATTATAGGTGTGAGCCACCACGCTGGCCCGATACTGTTGTAAAGAATGACATGCTGCTAAAAGGAGAAGTGAGAGACTGAGAAAAGGTCATTTGATTTGTCCATTGTTTACTCAGTGGAGTGGTGGGGAACTGAAGACAAATTATAGTGTGTTTAGTTGTGGATACAAGGTGAAGCGGTGGTGTGAAGGGTAGAGAGGCAGCCAAAATATGACAGCAGGTCAGTTGAAAGAAAGCTTATTTTGGGCACAGAAACTCTTGATCATGTCTGTAGGCGGATGGCATAGATCTAAGGTAGGAGAGATTAAAGTTCAGAGAAGAGAATGGAAACTATTGGCGTGATATTTGTGGTGTGGATGGGGTGAAATAAAGACACAGTGAGATGGGTCATTGAGAGGAGTAGGGCTGCCTCTTTGGGACAGGAAGGAAGATAACAACTGGTAAAGGAGATAAAAACTTGCAAACAAATTCAGTAAGTCTTTTCAAGTAATTTCTACTATGATTTGAATTGTGGAGCTTGGTGCTATGCATTTTCAGTGTTTATTAGGCACTCAGATATACATGGAGACCTAGGTTTAAGCAGCTCAATTCCCCAGCACAAGCTCCAGCTTTGAGCTAAGGATAATCTTCTGTCTTGAAGCTCTGCAAGCAGGATATTTATAAAAGGAGAAGCGAGGGACATCTCAGAACAAATTCCAGTATGTACAAAAGGGCAGAAGCAACAGCAATGAGTGTTTTTCAGGAGGCATCTTGGTTTATCAGACCATAGCAGCTGGCCCTCAAAGGGCTTTGAGTGCCAGGGACTTACTGACCCTGAGGCTCCTCATGGAGACACAGTAAGGAAAAAATTGAGACCCTCCCAACAAATAATCTCAGCAATGGATTAAATTTGTAAAATGGAACTTAAAAATTTTCTGGTGTGGATGGTAAAATAATTATTGGAGGCCATCAGAGAGTTCCTATGACTCACTGTTTAATGATTTCCAGTAGGATTACAAAGGATTTAGAAGTAAGCTTGAAGCTATTGAGAACAAATAGTGTGCCAAGAATATCAGAGTGGTTTGGGTTTGGACTCTATGAAAACTGTATTGTTAATTTAGAAAAAAATAAACCCACACTGGATTCCTAAGGCTCTGGAAGTCTGTTATTTTCCTAATGTTATTTGTCTTGTCTCAGCAAGATATTTGACATTCAGAAAAATGCTAAGCAGAGAGAGATAGCTGTCTAAAATCTTGTTGACCAGATCGTTTCAGAAGAGTTTTGCAGAGTTGAGAAGCAAAAACTTGTAGAGATTTGGGTGAGCTGCTGAGTATACAGGGGCGAGAAAAGCAGAATAAGGTGTAAGGAAAGGAACAGGAATGGTGGCCCTTTCCCCAAACACCTGATGGATAGTTTTTATTTAATTTTTTTTGCAAAAAGGGCCATAATTATTTCCCTCTCTAAATTCATAACCCTTTGCAATGTAGCTGCAGCTACTTCCATGCAAAGATGATGTCTATTTCCTTGACCCCTGAATTGGCTGAACCTGTAACATGCTTTGGCCAATAGAATGCTAGGGAAGTGAACTAAGCCACTTTTGACCTTAGTCTTCAAGGGGCCTTATGTACTTCTGCTCTTCCTCTTGGAACCATGCGAGGCGTCCAAGAACAAATCTAGGCTAGCCTGCAGGATGATGATGGGTCAGATATCCCTGTAGCCTCTGTTGACCACCTGAGCCTCAGAAATAGAGCCACCTAGCTAGGAAGCAGCATGAGTGGAACCCAGTGGAGCCCAACCCAAATTGCTGACCAATCCACAGAACTATGAACTAAATAAATGGCTGTTGTTTTAAGCCACTAGGATTTGGAGTGGTGATTACATACTGAAAGCTAACTAATACACAACTTTGGGCTGGGTAAGATGATGAAGTAGGGGAAGAGTACAGAAGATGAGAGATGGAACTTGGGAAAACATGCCATCATGAATTGTGCTCTGATATAAACATAGAAGCAAAATTAAAATTGACTGCAGCACTGCAGAACAATTCCTGTAACTGTGTGTGTGTCTCCAGGCTTCTCCCTCCTCCACCTTCTAGTATCAGTACCCTCTCTTCCTCCAGCACACATAATGAACTGTATATTGTTCAATCAATCTGTCTTTTCAGATGGGCCCATTTGGGTTTGTCTCAGAGATACTAAAAAAGAAAGAAAGAAAGAAAAAAAGACAAAAGGCTTCTGTTTCAAGCAATCTTTTTTTCTGGAAGGCTTTTTGAAGTTTGTGGTCAAATTATAACTCGGTAAGAAGCTGGTGGCTCAGCAGCCTCGGTGGAGGTAGGTACTTTTAATTATTCGTCAGTATTTATTTGGGAAATTTTGTTTCTTTTTTTCCAGTCTTCTATCAGAGACTCAATTTATGCCACTCAAATCCTTCCAAGGCAATTCATGATTCTTTGAAAGAAACAGGCTTTCTCTTACCCATTTTTCTGCTCAGCATGTTTTATAAAAATTATTGAGACACTTCTGTTAGCTTAAGGTCCATCTCCCTCCCTTTATTAACCAGGAGCTTTGCAGGAGACAGTGCTGATGTGACGTGCTTTCCAACTACCCCATCAGCCAAGGGTTCTGAAGGTTCCTCCCAAGAATGGGGCTCCCTGCTTCTCTTGATATCCTTATTAGAGGCCACTGTGGGAAACAGAAGCTCTGTGGAGCCTTTCATTCCATGAGTTAAGATGGGAGGCTGTGAGGAGGAAGAAAATACGTTTGGCTTGGGAAGTGTTAAGTTAAAATGCTTGTGGGACATCTAGTATGACATGTTCGGTAAGATGGATAGGGAAAAGGAAAC
Organism: Colobus angolensis palliatus; assembly: GCF_000951035.1. NCBI lineage: Eukaryota > Metazoa > Chordata > Mammalia > Primates > Cercopithecidae > Colobus > Colobus angolensis. The sequence continues at coordinate 1,965,168 of NW_012115189.1, forward strand.
TTGCCTAGGGAGAGTTTAGAATAAGCAAAGAAGGCCAGCATTTGAGAATGAAGTTGGGGAAGAGGAGGCCTCAAAGCCCCAACAAAGCCAGGCAGTCAGAGTGCAGCACTGGCATTTTCAAAGCACTCCACCATCATTAATTGGTTAAGTTATAACAGGGCTTTGGGAATTAGATATGCCTTTGCCCCACTTTTTCTCATTTGAAGATGTTTGTTAAGATAGATGGAGGGGGAATATCTGCCTCTCAGAAACAGCTTTTGTGGGTGAGGTGGCAAGCTATGGGTTTTCCAGTCGGACAGCCTGGGATGGAGTCCTGGCTGCTCCTCAGTGGGGATTTAACACTGGGCAAATTACTCAGCCTCTCTGAGATGCAGATTCCTGATGTATAAGTGGGTACTTATGCACTTTAGAGAGTTGTGTGAGATTTTAAAAATGAGATTATATGTGTATGTAAAGATGCCTGGTACATGATATACTGTATACATAACTCATGGCAACTGCTGTCATTGTGAAGAATAATGCAAGGGGCTTGGATCTTCTGTTAAGATGCGTCATAGTTTTCTGTATTACTGAGGCAAAACCAATTTGAGCCCTAGTCCTAGAGAGCTCACATTGCTGCCCCTCTTCCTGTCTCCCAGTCCCATCCACAGTTCTGATGAATGATCCCCTCCCATTTCCGACTTCTTTGCTTTGGGTAAGGGGTCTCTTCTCTCTCACCCTTGCCACGGAACCCTTTCTCCATTCCTGATTCAGGCAATCCATTATCATGGCCTCCATTAGTTTTCTTGGTTTCCATTTCACTGTGGACAGGCCTGACGTTTGGAACCGAAGAAAGTGAAGAAATCCTCTCCTCCTGGCCACTCTTTTTTTTCTTTTTCTTTTTCTTTGAGACAGGGTCTCACTGTCACCCAGGCTGGAGTACAGTAGAGGGATCTTGGCTTACTGCAATCTCTGCCTGCCAGGCTCAAGGGAACCTCCCACTTCAGCCTCCTGAGTAGTTGGGATTACAGGCGAATGCTACCATGTACAGCTAATTTTTGTATTTTTTGTAGAGATAGGGTTTCATGTGGTGTAACCCAGGCTGCTCGAACTCCTGGGCTTAAGCCATCCACCAGCCTCGGCCTCCCAAAGTGCTGGAATTAGAGGCATGAACCACTGCTTGCGGCCCTGAAAATCAGTGTTAATGCTATGAGCACATAACTTGCCTCACTGACATTGACAAGTTGTGCAAGCCTTCCCAATCTTTCCTACAGTGTGGAATGCTGAGAAAATGATAACATTTGTAGACAAACTTGGGTAACAGATGAGGTTACTTACGGATAGAGCTCTGTCCAGCTGCCCTGAGGACTGAACATTGTCCAGGGCACATTTCTAAGGTGGGCTGGGTGTTGCTGATCAATTGAATGAGTAGCTTCATTCAATAGATTTTTATTCATCACTGTGTTAGCCCTAGTTACATAATGATGGACAGGACTCATTTCCTATCCCCCCAGAAGCTGTATTCCCTTAGTACACATGTTAACAGAGATGTCGAGGTGGCAAAATATAGTAGAAAGAAATTGTTTTTTGTGGAATCAGTCAGTCTTGAGTTCAATTCTGGTTCACCCATTTGCTAGCTAATGTGAACTTGAGCAAATTACTGAACTTCTCTGATTTTTAGTTTCCTTTTCTTTTTCTTTCTTTCTTTTTTCTTTTTTTGAGACAGAGTCTTGCTCTGTCACCCAGGCTGGAGTGCAGTGGTTCAATGTTGGCTCACTGCAACCTCCACCTCCTGGATTCAAGTGATTCTCCTGCCTCAGCCTCCCAAGTAGCTGGGACTACAGACACAAGCCACCATGCCCAGCTAATTTTTGTATTTTTAGTAGAGACGGGGTTTTGCCATATTAGCCAGGCTGGTCTTGAACTCCTGACCTTAAGTGATCTGCCCGCCTTGGCCTCCCAAAGTGCTGGGATTACAGGCGTAAGCTACCGTGCTTGGCCAAATTTCTTATTTAGTGAAATGGAGGCTATAAATCTTCCTGCAGGCTTGAAGGTAGGAAAGAGGAGGAGTTTAATGAGAAATGTTAATTTTCATCCCTATTTATAAATAGGGACATTTATCTGCAAATGACCAGTTGAGTTCTCTCTAAAAATTACTGAACACATTCTGAAGGCCTAGGGCAATTTTTGTCTTGACTGTATTAGAATATAAATGGTATATCATCCCTGACTCCAATTCAGAGAAATATTTGTGATTACCTACCAGAATTATAGATTTCCTCATTCACTTATTAATATAAATAAGTACTGCATCCTCTTTATATGTCAAGATGATGTGCTCGGCTTTGAGAATGTCATAGTCTGTGTTACAGTAGGGTCTCCATGGATCAGCTCATCCGCTGGACAACCAAAAACTGGAACTCAGCTGTTTAATTTTCTTTGTGCTTTCCTCAAGTCATGCTGTGATACTATTCATTACAGGAGATAAAAGGATAAATAAGATACACCCCTGCACTTCTGCGAACTGAGAACCTGACTAAATTAAGGTATTAAACAACTACGCAACTACTTTGATGAATTAAGTCAGCAGCACTAACTTCTCTAGTATTAGGGAGGTTTTTTTGTTTTTTGTTTTTGTTTTTTTTACATATCTCAAGTTAAAATTAATAATATTATGAATTTAGAATGACCCTAAATATTTCCCCAAATTTTAAAATAAATCATCTGACTTCCAGTTGCAAATGGCCAGATTATCTCTCCCAGGGCTTGGTATTCTTACGTCCATCTGTTTCTCTATCTCTCTGCACGCACAGACATAAACACAGACACACACGGGCTAGTGCTAAAGGTCGTGTCTAAAACATTTGCAGTGAGAAGAGGAAAAAATAGATGAAATACATGTGTTTTGTTTTTTTAGACTACTATCTTGAGGGCCAGTTCTTTAAGAGAAGTCCACTGATTTGCTCAGTCAGAGAATTCCAAAAGTTTTGTAGGTTGCTCAAGATCTGTGTTAAACAAATCCTCTTTCTGTTCTGCTCAAGGCAGAGATTTTATTTACAGTAACAATTTGCCTGAAGTCAGATAGAACTAACAGAAGCATAAGGCTTTAACTTGCAAACTGTTCTTTTCTTTTACAAATAATAATTGGCATTTGGCCTTTATATATGAAAACTTGGGACTTTCTCTATATTTTCATACTCCAATAAACTGAATATATAATATCTCCCCAAGAAAAAATAAGCTGATTTGGGGTTTTTTATGGTTTCAGATGAAGCATAATCGCATGAGACCAAAAACTATAGATCTTATCTTTTCTATATTGATTTCTATATTGAACTGATGAAGACTCAAGTGAGATAATTCTTAATTTATATGAGGGCAACAAAGGTTTACATAGAAAATAATGTCTTGGTTTTCTCTTCTTTAAAATGTGGACAAGCTAATTAAATGTGTTGTGTAAGACATTTAAAACAATGTTGGACAGATAGTAAGTATTCAATAAATGTTAAGTATTTGTTATGAGAAAATATTTTCTTTTTTTTTTTTTGAGACGGAGTTTCTCTCTTGTTGCCCAGGCTGGAGTGCAATGGCGCAATCTTGGCTCACTGCAACCTCCACCTCCCGGGTTCAAGCGATTCTCCTGCCTCAGCCTCCAAGTAGCTGGAATTATAGGCATGGATTACCACACCTGGCTAATTTTGTATTTTTAGTAGAGACGGGGTTTCTCCATGTTGGTCAGGCTGGTCTCAAACTCCCGACCTCAGGTGATCCGCCCACCTCAGCCTCTCAAAGTGCTAAGATTACAGGCATGAGCCACTGTGCCCGGGCCAAGAAAATATTTTCAAAAGTATAAATCTTTTTTTTTTTTTTGAAACAGAATTTTGCTCTTGTTGCCCAGGCAGGAGTGCAGTGGCTCAATCTCGGCTCACTGCAACCTCCGCCTCCCAGGTTCAAGCGATTCTCCTGCCTCGGCCTCCCTAGTAGCTGGGATTATAGGCATGTGCCACCACGCCCAGCTAATTTTGTATTTTTAGGAGAGATGGGGTTTCTCCATGTAGGTCTGGTTTCGAACTCCTGACCTCAGGTGATCCCCCACCACTGCCTCAGTCTCCCAAATTGCTGGGATTACAGGCACGAGCACTGCGCCAGGCCCAAAAGTACAAATCTTTATACAAATAAAAGATACTGTTTTATGGATAACCGCTATTGAGGAAAGGTTTTATACATTTTATCATGTTTTATATCACACATCTTTCAGTGATTAATGAAGTGAAACTACAGTCATTCTGACTGCATTTGCAACAGAGATACTAGTTTCTCAGTTGGCTTCGAAGAACCAACATTACGTTTTTGAACATATGATAAGAAATACGTTTGGAACAAACAGCTGATGGTATTACCAGTGGTACATCATCTGAAAAGCACAGGTGTGGCAGGGTGTGGTGGCTCATGCCTGTAATCCCAGCACTTTGGGAGGCTGAGGCGGGCTGATCACCTGAGGTCAGGAGTTCAAGACCAGCATGGCCAACATGGTGAAACCCCTTCTCTACTAAAAATACAAAAATTAGCCGGGCGTGGTGGCACGTGCCTGTAGTCCCAGCTACTCAGGAGGTTGAGGCAGGAGAATCGCTTGAACGCAGGAGGTGGAGGTTGCAGTGAGCCAAGATCACACCACTGCACTCCAGCCTGGGCAACAGAGCGAGACTCCATCTAAAAAAAACAGCACAGGTGTAGAAAAACAAAATAGTTCAAAGTCAGCTTGGTTTCTAAGGTTTCTCTTGCTTTTGTCTTATCATCTGGTGTGTCCCCCTGCTTTAGCCCAAGGCCAAGCGTGCTGATAAAGGGAAGCAGGTTTATTGGCCCACATTCAGAGATGGGGCCATAAAGGAAAAACATCCAGTGTAGAGAAATTTGAATTATAAGTGCATGAGTGTTTTAGTATGTCATGCAACATAATTCTTGGATTTAAAAAAAATTCCAGAAGGTTGAGGCAGAATGGTATTCTGTGGTGTTTGTGTGCATTTAATGGTGGAGTGAGTGGGTGACAGAGAGTACAGAGACTCATGAATTTCAGACAACATATGAACAGGACTGCTTTTCCAGGGCTGATGGACATTTGACAGATTGGTAAATATCACTGTACTAAAATACATTCAATCCAAGCATTTGTGAAAAGGAAAATGCAGTAATTCCAGCAAATAAAAGAAGTACATATTTAATGCTTGGGAACTTCTAATTAACTTCAAGGAGTCTAAGGGATTTCTTAGGGGAAAAAAATAATTAGATAACTACAGTTTGTCATAGCTGTGTAAAATAACATTGAAACCGGGTGTGGTGGCTCAAGCCTGTCATTCCAGCAGTTTGGGCGGCCATGGTGGGTGAATCACTTGAGGTCAGGAGTTCGAGACCAGCCTGACTAACATGGTGAAACCCCGTCTCTACTAAAAATACAAAAATTAGTTGGGCGTGTTGGTGCATGCCTATAATCCCAGCTACTTGGGAGGCTGAGGCAGGAGAATCGCTTGAACCTGGGAGGCCGTGGTTGCAGTTAGCTGAGATTGCGCCATTGCACTCCAGCCTGGGTGACAGAGCGAGACTCCGTCTCAAACAAAAACAAAAGCAAAAACAAACCAATACTGAGTTTCAGCAATGGAAAGTCAAATTGGTACAAAATTCTTCTTCACCACCACCATCATCATCATCGTCATCATCATCATCATCATCATCATCATCATCAACTGTGTTATCACATCAAGGGTCAGGTTCTTCTCTAGGTTGTCTCTTGGCTGTTTCCAGTTCCTTCCCTTATTTGTTCTCTCCTTTAGAGGACATCTGTTTGGATGTCACAAAGTCACAGTGAGAGGAAACTAGAGAGAGAAGAGGAAGAGAGAAAGAGTGAGCTAAACAGTTTCTAGAGCCTTGAGAAAAGCTTTGGGAGCATGTTTCTGCCGGCCTTAATGTACTCTTGAGAGTTGAACAAGTTTTGTGATTATGTCTGTTACAGTGAGATCTGAACTACACTTAACCTCTGTTGTCTCCTCAGACACAGTGAGCTCTGCATAGATATTTTTTAGTGGATTAAGCAAGGAGTCACAATTGTTTGAATTCATCGTGTGAATAAAAATGAAACTTTGGCAATTCAGGGCAAGTTGAACTTGAAAGACCTGAAGAAGTTACCTCACTCTAAGATTCGATGAGTCTTTAGATTCCAGCCATCAGACAGCACTCCCTGAATTCTGTTTCCTGTGTTAGGAGTCAGAAAATGACTTCAAGTCCTGGTTTAGCCATGAAGTGGCCTTGTCACCTTGGCAAGTCTCTGCTTTCTACCTGTAAAACAAGGAGTGTAGATTAGATTGGTGCTCTTCCAGCTCTCGTATTCTGCATGACTGTATGAAGAGTGAGTTCCACCACCCTTGCCTGATGGAGAGAGAGCCATGGAAATAGATGCCTCTTCATTGATATTCAAAGGCATTCATGAAAGTGTATCGCTCCCTAGCTTGGATTGGACTATAAATACTAAAAATAGAGAGCAGATTTTTCTCTCTGCTATATGTACCTTGGTCCCTGACCCTGGGGACAACCTCATTAATCTTTATTATTTAAGAGCTTTGAGTGTCCCTCAGTGTATGTTGCCAGGCTCTTGTTCTCATGTTTTAAATGTGGTACTGTGCACTTTGTGAGACTAACAAATAGGGGAAATATATGCAGTGTATGGATAGGAAGTGGTTTCCTTAGCAATGGTTGCAGTAAACAAAATATGTCACAGAATGTGGATTTTCCCCTATTTTGATTACTCCAAAAGTTAGTCCCTAGCCTGTACTTTGTCTTTTCTTCTATATTGTAAGACAGTAGAATCATGCACTTTCTTTTTTTCTTTTTTAAAGATTAGTCACATGCAGTAGTGAGATAGGAGGAAAGAGTAGAACAAGGAGTTTGATCTATAACTAATTGTGAACAGCCAGTTGAGATAACTCACTACCTTTGGACCAGCCTCTCTGAAGAATCTATTGTAATTTGGAGGGTGAGCTGGAATTCTACATATGTGCATCACATAGTGGGGCCTTCACTGCTGTTTGGGTGCTGTATTAAAGCACATGTTTTTACCTGGCTTATTTCTTCCTTGGAACTGTTCAGAAATCTGAATGACCTGTAAAAGTTGTTTTTCTTTACCTTTCCTGGACTTCCATACCTTTATGCCTATTTCTTCTTAATGTCATTTTGAAATACAAACATCCAAAACCATAGAAACCACAGTGTGTAAATGTTGAGGGAAATCAGATGTTTACTTGGAGCCATAAGGACTGGGAGAGAATGTGAGTCTTACTGTCATTTTATAAAGTAATTGCTAGCCCCTGGCTGCCCCCTTTGATCTCTTTTTCAAGCCAAGCTTTTGCAATATGAGATAATTATTTTAATTTTTTATTTTTCTGGGATGGAGAGGAGACTTAGCACAACTTGCTAGAATTAGTTTGCCAAGTCTATAAAGATCCAATATAGGCCGGGTGAGGTGGTTCACGCCTGTAATCCCAGCACTTTGGGAGGCCCTGGCAGGTCAGTCACCTGAGGTCGAGAGTTTGGGGCCAGCCAGGCCAACATGGTGAAACCCTGTCTCTACTAAAAATACAAAAATTAGCTGGGCATGGTGGCGTACACCTGTAATCCTAGCTACTTGGGAGGCTGAGGAAGAATTTGCTTGAACCTGGGAGGTGGAGGTTGCAGTGAGCTCAGATCACGCCATTGCACTCCAGCCTGGGTGACAGTCTTAAAAAAAAAAAAATCCAATAACATAATATTCTAGTATGACTTGGCATTGCCTAAGCTTGCCCTTCTTCAAATTAATTTGGTAAGAAACCAGAAGAGTTCCCAAGAACATTTTGGTTGAAGTTTGAACGTTCTGATTGAAGATTCTAGGGATAGTCTCTCCTGCCTAATTGCTTCAGGAATAGAAGCACAGTAGACTGAGAAAAACAATATTGCTGGTATATTCTGGGCAGTTATCCACCAAATAATATTGATCCTGATCCTTTTCTTAATTTTTCCCTTCTAAACTGCATAAGAGACAGAAGTCATGAAACAATTTTTTTTTAAATTTTTAATTTTTTATTTTTTTAGTAGAGACAGGGTTTCACCACATTGGCCAGGCTGTTCTCAAACTCCTGACCTCAAGTGATCTGCATGTCTCGGCCTCCCAAAGTGCTGGGATTATAGGCATGACCCACCGCACCTGGCCCACGAAACAATTTTAATGGCATTTCCTTAACCATTATTTTCTTTTAAGACATCATTACTAATGAACTGCACATCACCTCCTTCTTTCTGGAGGACGACGCTTCCTGTCACCATCCCATGCTTCTCTGCAGGAGAAAACACACCTGACCTCCATTGACTATGCATGTGCTTGTTTGGTCCAGGGAACTGAGATGTGCAACTTGCTTTTGCACTTCTATAGAGTGCTCTGAATTTTTGCTTGTTGTTTTGTTTTGTTTTGTTGAGATAGTGTCTCTCTCTGTCATCTAGGCTGGAGTGCAGTGATGTGAACACAGCCCACTGCAGCCTCCTAGGTTCAAGTGGTCCTCCCACCTCAGCCTCTTGAGTAGCTGGGACTACAGGCATGCACGACCATGCCTGGCTAAGTTTTAAATTTTTTCTAGAGACAGGATTTCGGCATGTTTCTCAGGCTGGTCTCAAACTCCTGGGCTCAAGCAATCCTGCCACGACCTTCCAAAGTGCTGGGATTATGGTGGCTGAAATTTTTAATAACAATTAGTGGCCATAAAGCAAAAAAAGAGAAACAAGTTGGAGTAGAGAAATGGTCAGGTGAAACAGCAGCTCAACACCAGATGGAAACCAACTAAAGAGAGGCTTCCAATTTTGGGTCTCATGTGCACCCACGGCTGGGGCCCCTGGTGAGAGGAGACGGGTTGTGAAGGATGGTGTTGCCTGGTGGTAGAGGCCAGGGTAGAAATGAGAAGTGTGATCCATAAGACTGGCTGGAGGGTTCTGGCATCACCCCCACTTGACCATCATTTACTGGTGGTATCTTCGAGAGCCTCTAAGGTCTGTGGAATTAGCACAAACAAGCATTGACAGTGAAGCCCAGTAGTCTTCAACATCATATAATTACTGGACATTACATTGCATAAACTGCAATGTGGATTGAACTAAACTGCAGTGTGAATTGAACAAAGACCCCATTACAGGAGTGTGAAAGAGCAAGTAGTCATGCCCTGTTTCCTCACTAACTGCCTGCCTCACCTTTAATATGCTCCTCCTTTCCCTTGTTCCCCAGTCCTTGGCCTATGGTCTGAAGTGGAAATGTTTTCATATTTATTCTGTCTGGTACTGTTTCCTCTGAGATTGACAGTTCAAATTTCATTTTGAGGTATGCCTAAAGGATAAAATGTCTACCTCTACTTCTTTCCTTTCATATTTATATCTTCTTTCTTTCTCTTTTTTTCCCTCTCCTTCTCTCTTCCTTGTGTCTTTTTATATTTGCTAGGTTGAATTCCCCTTCCCTACTTATTTTATCCTGTATCTCAGTTTCCTTTTACTTCATTATCTATTCTGTGGGGAAGATGATTTACTTTGTGCAATGGTATATAACTTGATTTCTGACATCACGAATCCCTTTCCCTGCCCATTTTGACTTTAAAAGTGTTCAAAGAGGATGATTGCAGATAAACAGTTGAGTCAATCTAACTATCTATCAAAAGAAAAGTCTCCCAGATACTTTGCATCAATTACTAGTTCTTTACTGTCTTGCGTATTTGCACAGAGAAAGAATTCTATTGGCCCGTGTGCTGGGTTAGTGCCAGAATAAGACGGGCTCTGTCCCCATCACTCCATTGAAGAGGCCATTGTCAGGGTTATCTGTGACTTCTGCATTGCCAGCTTTGAAGCTTTGGTGTCTTCTGTGTCCTCCTCTTGCCAACCTCTCTCCAGGGTTGCCTCTTGTCTTCTGCTCTCCTTTCTGCTCCTGGCCACTTCTGCTTCCTGGCTAACCCTTCCTTCCCAGTTTCAAATGCTTGTGCCATAGGGTCAGACCCAGGCCTCTTCTCTCTCTTTTTTTTTTTTTTGAGACGGAGTCTCGCTCTGTCGCCGGAGCTGGAGTGCAGTGGCCGGATCTCAGCTCACTGCAAGCTCCGCCTCCCGGGTTTACGCCATTCTCCTGCCTCAGCCTCCCAAGTAGCTGGGACTACAGGAACCAGCCACCTCGCCCGGCTAGTTTTTTGTATTTTTTAGTGGAGACGGGGTTTCACCATGTTAGCCAGGATGGTCTCGAACTCCTGACCTCGTGATCCGCCCATCTCGGCCTCCCAAAGTGCTGGGATTACAGGCTTGAGCCACCGCGACCAGCCCGGCCTCTTCTCTCTATTCAAATTCTATCCTTGAGGATCTCATCTTTAAATATCACTGGTATCTTGAAGACTTCCTCCTTTTCTTCTCCTCTTCCTCCTCCTTCTCCTCCTTCTCCTTCTTGTTTTTCTTTTTCTTCTTCTGCTTCCTCCTCCTCCTCTTCTTCTTCCTCCTCCTCCTCCACCTTCTCCCCCTCCTGTTCCTTCTCCTTCTCTTCCTCCTCCTCCTTCTTTCTTCTTCCCCTCCTTCTCTTCCCCCTTCTCCTCCTCCTCCTTCCTTCTTCTCCTCCCTGCTTCTCCTCCTCCTCCTTCCTCCTTCTCCTCCCCGCTTCTCCTCCTCCTCCTTCCTTCTTTTCCTCTCCCCTTCTCCTCTGTCCTCCTCCTCCTTCTTCCTCCTTCTTCTCGCCCTTCTCCTCCTCCTCTGTCCTCCTCCTCCTCCTCCTTCTTCCTCCTCCTCCTCCCTCTCTTCTTTTGAGACAGGGTCTCACTCTGTCACCCAGGCTAGAGTGCAGTGGCACGATCACAGCTCACTGCAGCCTCAAACTCCAGGGCTCAGGTGATCTTCCCACTTTGGCCTCCCAAAGTGCTGAGATTATAGGCCTCATTCACTGCACCTGGCCTTGAAGACTTCTAAGTATAAATCAGTAGCCCTAACCTCTCCCCTAATCTCCAGATTTCTAACAAGAAGAGATCTTGTTTGTGCAGACATCTCCTCCTGAATGGACATAGCAAACTGAGCCATGAGCAACACAAACAGAAATTATTCTCACTGCCACCCCCTCCCAACATGCCTTCCTCACAGCCTTTCTAATTCTGGTAAGTGGTATTGCCATCCACTTAGTAGTTCAGTCAAAAGTCACACTCCACCCCCACCTCTAATCTGTTACCATTTATACTTCTAAAATAAACTGGAAATTCATTCCTTTATTTACTTATTTATTTTTGAGACAGAGTTTCACTCCCATCACCTAGGCTGGAGTGCAGTGGTGAGATCTTGGCTCCCTGCAGCCTCTGCCTTTTGGGCTCAAGCAATCCTCCTGCCTCACCCTCCTCAGTATCTGGGACTACAGGGGCCCACCACCATGCCTGGATCATTTTTTTGTGTTTTGTCGAGATGCGGTTTTGTTTGCTCTGTTGTCCAGGCTGGTCTTGAACTCCTGGGCTCAAGTGATCCACCTGCTTCAGCCTCCCAAAGTGCTGAGACTACCAGCTTGAGCCGCCGCACCTGGCCCCATTCCCATTTTACAACACTACTGTTATCACCCTTGTCCATGCAACTGTATTTTATTGCCTGTAAGACTGCAGTCATTTCCAAAGAAGTTTCCCTGTTTCTACTCTTGTGTTTATTATGGTACTTTCTCCACATAGCAGCCAGAATAATTTTCAAAAATGTAAATCAGATTGCATCACTCCCTTTCTTAATAACCTTATGCACTGCCCCATGTCTGCTCCCCCAGCCCATAAAACCCTCTTCTTTGCATTCTTTAGTGCATTATTTCCACTGTAGTATTTACCTCCTGAAAAGCTCAAGCCTCTTTATGCTATCTGGTTTCTTTCCCACAGATGAAATAAGACTAAAAATATTTATGGATCTGAAAATTCTTTAAAGTATTTATTACTGTGCAGGAGGTAGAAAACTTCCTAGGTAACCTCTTCTTTTTATTTGAAACAAAGACTGGAACTTCAGGGACCTGTGATGTTGTCTGGTTTTCTATGATCTGATGAAGGATACTGAAGAGAGTGAAAAAAATAATGTAGACTTGAGGAGAAAGAAATGGATTTGTGAGAGAATAAAATGGGAAAGTAAAACAGAGTGGGGCAGTGGGAGCTAAAAAGAGAAACACCCAGGATAAATCTTTTCCTTGCTTTATAATTTATATTATAGTAAAATTTTATAAATTTAGTTGCTGTAGAAAAAGGAATAATAAAATAATATTAATTAGCATCATATTCATAATTATACTGTTTCTCTCTGAATTTATATAATCTTTCTGCAAAGAGCTCAAAATGGCTTAAAGAGCTCTAATGATATTATATTATTGAGCAATATGTCTGTAACAGACATTAATGATGCAGTGTTAAACCAATCCATAGAGCTTTCTAAAGGTACAATAGGCTAATATAACACCAGAAACCTAATTACTACTCTCAGAATTTAGAATTGAAATTAGCTTAATGATACAAAATTTTTTAATAGGAAAAGCTATCCACAAATAGTTGCTATCATGTAGTTTTTCAGTGTAAGGAAAATTAAAAAAAATCAATAAAAACAAAATGATTACTCAGACCTTGTTACATAGATACCGCTGTTAGATATCCTCCTTTTCTAAGATAACCTATTGTGTGGTTTTCAGAGCCTTTTGTAAGTCAGCCACTAGAGAGCAAACTTCTTCTTTTTATCAGGCTGTAGTTTTATTTTTTTAAAAAATACACACCACATATATATTGGGAATCTCACAATGACACATTATCTCAGACTGTAAAATCTGATAATATAGCTTCTAGATGCCTGGGGCAGTGGGCGTAGGGGATGAAGTGGGAAATTTTAAGGCCGTTTATATTAAAAACCCAAGAAAGAACAAGATAAGATGTTGTGATGTTGAACTACCTTCCTGGAGTGAAAATGAAACCTTCTGCTAATGGAGCATAAAGTCTTACGTTTCATGCCATGTAATAAAATATGATAGACATTGTTTGGTCTGACAGGTATCTTGGGCCTTTTTCCAGACTAGGGTCTCCAGGGAGCTCAAAGACATGATACTGTTTCCAGGTGAAATGTAGATAAATTACATTGTCAGCTACCTCTGCTGCCTCCAGTTCCAGAGGCTCCAGTCACACAAAAGAAAGCTGCCAGTTCCAGAACACTGTCCTCTATTGGACTAACCCCCAACTATTGACATCCTTTCCGAAGGTCAGGATGGCACCCAAAACATCAATATACTGGCAGATCAATCTCCTAAACGGTGCCAGGGAACAGAAGGATTTACTGCACATAGAAATTCCAATTTTTCAGGCCCCATAATGTCTCAGCCTGTTTTTTGGCCAAGAGTGGGAGATTCTCAGCTAGGTAAACTACTTTCTCTTCTGGTGGCCTGTTGGCAGTTGGCCCTGTTCTCATGACCCTAGGGTCTCATGGCTCAACAAAGTTGTCAGAATCAAGTTTCATCTCTCTTATTTGTGCTTTGGGATATTTGAGGGTTTATAATTTAAAATTTGAACTTTTGGGGTATTTCAAAAAAAATAGTATGGGGTTGGTGCAAAAGTAATTGCGGGTTTTGCCATTACTTTAAACCAACCTAATATTAAGAGCTGTAGGTAGATTATAAAAGATATCCAAGAAGGGAGATTTCAAAACCTTCCGAGGGAACACTTTCCAGGGTTTATTGGCTATTCCAGTTAGGTTATCTTTTCTTTTTTTGTTGTTGAGACAGAGTCTTGTTTTGTCACCTAGGCTGGAGTGCAGTCGCATGATCTCAGCTCACTGCAACTTCTGCCTCCCAAGTGATTCTCCCAAGAAGTTCAAGTGATTCAATCTCCAAGAAGTTCAGGTGATTCTGTTGCCTCAGACTACCGAGTAGCTGGGATTACAGGTGTCCACCACCACACCTGACTACTTTTTGTATTTTTAGTAGAGACAGGGTTTCTCCACGTTGGTCAGGCTGGTCTCGAACTCCTGACCTCAGGTGATCCTTCTGCCTCGGCCTCCCAAAGTGCTGGGATTACAGGCATGAGCCACCATGCCCCGCCAGGTTATTTTTCTTATGTTGAATTGGCTCATGTGAAATTGTCAGTATTTGAACAATTTGGCTTATAAAAATGGCCATTTTACAGAGTTCAACCTAATACTTTATGCTACAGGGCCTTCTGTGAAGAGGTCTTTTACAGGCATTGTTCACCACTTCGTAATCAATCAACAATCATTGCCTGCCCACTAAGCGCTCAGCACAATGTCAATGCAACTCAACAAGGGTATATTATTGACTGACTGTAAGGTGCTTCAGTGAGTACTGCAGCAAACATTAAGGTCAGCTAGGTGAGATCCTGTCTTTACAGAGCTTATGTTCCAATGAGAGAAGGTAAAATTAATCACTTGGACAGTGTTATGTTTTCTACAGTTAAAATGCTGTGGGGGTATTTCGGAAAGAGGATAAGATTCCATCCTGCCTGGGGGACTCCAGGAAGGTTCATTGCTGGGATGACACTTGCATGGAAGGGCTGACACTTAACACAAAAGAGGTGCTAATTTAATTGGGACTTAAAGGAGGCATAAGATTATTTTTACAATTTCCCATCAAATATCTGTAGCTGTGGTTATTGTTATCAGTAGATGGTGAAATTTCTGAGGGCAGTGGTCTCTCTGTAGTCACACAGTGCCTGGCACAGAGTTAGAGCCTCCACTCTATGCTGCCAAGTCAGTGCAGTATAGTAGGTGAGAACACTTGTCCTGAATCCAGGCTGCTACTTCACCAGCTGTGTGACCTTGAGCAACTTATTCAACTTCTCTGTGCCACAGTGTCTTCATCTATAAAATGTGGGTACATAATAGCACCTGTCTATGTTCTGTGGAAATCAGACATGAGTGGGCATTTCCACAGTTCTGTAGGGGAGCCCAGTCAAATTAGTTTCATGGACACACCAAGGAGCCACCAAGGAAAGAAGTCGAGCTAAACTTAAGAAAGACGGAGTTAGGCTGGCATGTCTGGCTCTACCCTGAAGCCCCAGGGAAGAAGCAGAGGCGAGACGCAGCATCTGTCACTTTGGCCCAGTTCTGTGTCCTGATTCCTGCAGTGGGGTTTGTGTGTGTGTGTGTGTGTGTGTGTGTGAGAGAGAGAGAGAGATTTCACCTAAATATCTCTAAGACCCCAAGGTCTCAGCAGAATTGCTTTTATAGCCCCTAGATAGATTGTAGCCCAGGATGTGTGTAGGGCCGAGATTTTGGAGGGCCGACAGCTCCAAGGCCACAGGTCGATACCATCAGGACCCCAAGGCTTCTGGTGGGTGGCAGAGGTCCCTGGCAGACCCTCCAGAGAGGATTGTTCGTGAGGATATTGGAGGCAGCCCCTCAGAACACCCAGAAATTTTGGGTGGATGGGGCTTCTCTGCAGAAGAGGAGTCCTACTATAGCAGGCAGGGTGAAAATCAGCATAAGGAAGGTTACAACCTAATGCTACCCAATTTGTATCCTTCAGGTTGCTGTGGTCTGGGGCACATCAGAATCCTGACTTCAATTTGGCAATTTCCATTGTAATTGAAGGTCTGAAAAGTTCTTAAAAAGTTCACTTCTTGCCTAAGAAAATAATATATCTTATGGTGGGTAGTTAAAAAAAAATAGAAAAACATAAAAAATTAGATTAAAATAGCCATTAGTTTATCATACAATGATAGTTACTTTAGATGTATTTTTAAAATGTATTTTGATGTATTTCCATCTAGATTTTTTTTTTTTTTTTTTGAGAGTCTTGCTCTGTTGCCCAGGCTGGAGTGCAATGATGAGACCTCTGCTCAGTGCAACCTCTGCCTTCCTGGTTCAAATGGTTCTCCTACCTAAGCCTCCCGAATAGCAAGGACTACAGGCACATGCCACCACATCTGACTAATTTTAGTATTTTTAGTAGAGACAGGGTTTTGCTGTGTTAGCCAGCCTGGTCTCGAACTCCCGGCCTCAAGTGATCGGCCTGTCTCAGCCTCCTAAAGTGTTGGGTTTACAGGTGAAAGACACCATGCCCGGTTAGATTTTTTTCTTTTTTTGAGATGGAGCCTTGCTCTGTCACCCAGGCTGGAGTGCAGTGGCATAATCGCAGCTCACTGCAACCTCTGCCTCCCGGGTTCAAGCGATTCTCATTTCTCAGCCTCCCAAGTAGCTAGGATCACAGGCATGCACCACCATGCCCTGCCAATTTTTTTTTTTTTTTTTTTGAGACAGAGTCTTGCTCTGTCGCCCAGGCTGGAGTGCAGTGGCACGATCTCGGCTCACTACAAGCTCCGCCTCCCGGGTTTACGCCATTCTCCTGCCTCAGCCTCCCGAGTAGCTGGGACTACAGGCGCCCGCCATCTCGCCCGGCTAGTTTTTTTTTGTATTTTTAGTAGAGACGGGGTTTCACCATGTAGACCAGGATGGTCTCGATCTCCTGACCTCGTGATCCACCCGTCTCGGCCTCCCAAAGTGCTGGGATTACAGGCTTGAGCCACCGCGCCCGGCGCCCTGCCAATTTTTTAAGTATTTTTAGTAGAGACAGGGTCTCACTATCTTGGCCAAGCTGGTTTCGAATTCCTGACCTCAGGTAATCTGCCTGTCTTGGTCTCCCAAAGTGCTGGGATTACAGGTATGAGCCGCCGCGCCCTGCCACTGGTTAGATTTTAAACTAACAAGTGAGATGCATATTTGGAATTTGCTAAATTTATCTAAATACCTATATTTGCTATATAAATTTTACCCATTTTTATTCTCCCTGTTTTACTTAACCCCCTATTTTGAATATTTTCCTATATTATTATTATTGAAAATACTATTTAATATACATATTCCATATGGGTTACTCTAATTTTTAAAGTAATTTTTTTAAGGTATACTATGAAAATATTCTACATATGAAATAGTGCTAACTAGCATAAGAACAGAATGAACGATGCTTTCTCTACTCACCCTCACCTGCTTTGTCCTTGTCAAGAGGAGATACTTTCAGTTTTTACTAGCAGTTTATTTTGAAATTTGCTTCCATATTTAAAGACATGATTAATATCCTATTATTTCTTCATTTACCAAGTTTAGTACATATAGTGAGGACTTCTGTTCATTTTTACCTTCTTTTCTTTCTCGAATCTTCCTGATGTAATTATATTTTAATTTTTACCTAAGTACATATTCAGTATGTCCATGATTATTTGTGAATATTGTTCACTGTCAACCTCTAAGTGATATACTGTGATTATATTTTCTTGTGCATTTTTTATTTTTTCTTGGAGTTAATAATTGTCATTTTTGCTTGCGTAAATTTCTTTGACACATAATGTCTCCCTACTTTCTAACAGTTCTGTAAAATGACTCTATATCATTTTCTACACAGTCAAATCTGTCATTTAATTTATCAGTTCTATTTTATTGTGTGAAATTCCTTCTGAAGCCCTCTGACCTCCTGCTCCCTTCTGGATTTGTTCTCCCTAGGCCAGGTGTCTCTAGATTTATATTTTACACTATTATTATTATTATTATTGTTATTATTTTTATTTTGAGACAGAGTCTTGCTTTGTCATCCAGGCTGCAGTGCAATGGTGTGATCTTGGCTCACTGCAAACCTCCGCCCCCTGGGTTCAAGCGATTCTCCTGCCTCAGCCTCCCGAGTAGCTGGGATTACAGGCATGCACCACCATGCCCAGCTAATTTTTTGTATTTTTGGTAGAGATGGGGTTTCGCCATGTTGGCCAGGCTGGTCTTAAACTGCTGACTTCAGGTGATCCACCCACCTTGGCCTCCCAAAGTGCTGAGATTACAGGAATGAGCCACCGCGCCTGGTTAGATTTTTAAATAATAGGCTGTTATCAATTATTTTAAAAAGCACATGCCTCCAATATTTGTATTATTAATGTTTATAAAATATATCCTTTTTCTGTAATAAAGTAGAATGCACATTGTGAAACATGAACAAAATTAGAAATTTTTAAAGGCTAACATAAAAATAAATTTTAAAAGCTATTATTTCCTTCTTGTGCCCTAGTGGTTGTCTTTCACTCACTGGGGTGGGAGACCAATGCTCTAGGCTTACTCACAATGATTGTCTTGGGATTTTCCTTTGCCATCAATCTAGAAATTACTTTAGTCTATTTTTTGTATTATTTCTTAGATTTAATGTTTCCTTCTTAGTTCTCACCCTCATTTTGATGGAGCATACCCTGTAGTAGCTTCCTAAGAAAAAGTTTAAGGGATGCAAGTTTCTGAGGTATTGCTTGTCTAAAATGTCTTTATTTCTTAGAAGAATAAAAAATAAAAGTAACAGACTGGGAGAAAATAATTTACAACACACATATCTGATAAAGGACTGGTATTCAGAATATACAAAAACTCGTAAAACTCGACAATAAAAAACCCAAACAACCCAATTTAAAAATGGACAAAATATCTGAACAGATATCTCACCAAAGAAGATATTGTATACAGATGTCAAATAAGCATATGAAGCTTGACATTGCATGTCCTTGGGGAATTGCAAATTAAAACAAGAATGAAACTGGATGCAGTGACTCACACCTGTAAATCCCAGCACTTGGAGAGGCTGAGGCGGGCAGATCACTTGAGCCCAGGAGTTTGAGGCCAGCCTGGGCAACATGACAAAACCCTGTCATTACAAAACACAAAAAAATTTAGCCAGGCATGGTGGTGCGCCCCTGTAGTCCCAGCTACTTGGGAGGCTGAGGTGGGAGGATCACTTGAGCCTGGGAGGCAGAGGCTGCAGTGAGCTTACATTGTGCCACTGCACTCCAGCCTGGGTGACAGAGCAAGATTCTGTCTCAAACAAAAACAAAAAAAAGGAAAACAAAAAACTATAATGAGATATCACTACACAACTATTAGAACCTGAAAATTTGAAACACTGACACCACCAAATGCTGTTGACCAAGTGGAGCAACAGGAACTCTGATTCATTGCTGTTTGGAATGCAAAACAGTACAGCCACTTTGGAGAACAGTTTGGTAACTTCTTACAAAAGTAAATATAGTATTACTATACAATTCTGCAGTCAAGCTCATTATTTACTCAAATGAGTTGAAGATTTATATCCAACAAAAAAAACTGCATATGAATATTTACAGCAGCTTTATTCATAATTTCCAAAACTTGGAAGCAACCAAGATGCCCTTCAGTAGCTGAATGAATAAACATACTATGGAACATCCATACAATAAAATATTATTTAGCAATAAAAAGAGGTAAGCTATCAAGCCAAGAAAAGTCATGGAGGAAATGTCGATGCATATTGCTAAGTGATAAAAGCTAGTCTGAAAAGACAATATACTGTGTGCTTCCATCTATATGATATTCTGGAAAAGGCAAAACTATAGAGACAGTAAAAGGATCAGTGATTGTCAGGGGTTCAAGAGGAAGGGAGAGAGGGCTGAAGACGTGGAACATGGGATTTTTAGGCAGTGAAACTACTCTGTATGATACTCTGATAGTGGATCCATTTGATTATACATTTGTCAAAACCCATAGATGTATACAACACAAAGTGAACCCTTATATAAATTATGGACTTTAGTAAATAATAATAATGTATCAATATTCATTCATCAATTGTAACTAATGTATCATATCCAGGTGAGATGTCAATAACAGAAGAAACTGTGGCCTAAGGTGGGGGGAAAGGGTAGGAAAAGGGATGTATGGGTGCTCCTTAATTTCTGTTCAATTTTTCTATAAACCTAATAGTGCTCTAAAAAATAATATCTATTAATTTTATCTTCATGTTGCATGAATAATTTGATTGGGTAGAGAGTTTGAGACTGAAATAATTTTTATGCAGAAGTTTTGAGACATTGCTTCATTGCCTTCTAAGTTTCTGTGTTGCTGAGAGAAATCTTGTGCCATTTTAAGTTGTGATTCATAGTATAACCTGTTCTCTCTCGCATGCATCCCGTAGACCTTTTCAAAGTCTTTTCTATTTTTAGTGTTTTGAACTTTTGTAGTGATGCAGCTCTTTCTTTCATTAATTGGCTTTTTAATCTGAAGACTCATGACTAGTAGTCCTAGAAAGTATACGATTTCCTTAAAATCCTTTACAGATAAGCAAATGCTTAGAGATTTTGTCACCACCAGGCCTGCCTTACAAGAGACCCTGAAGGAAGCCCTAAACATGGAAAGGAA
>NW_012115189.1:1989507-2005415 GCF_000951035.1 Colobus angolensis palliatus
TGGCACAAGTATACATATGTAACAAACCTGCATTTTATGCACATGTACCCTAGAACTTAAAGTATAATAATAATAAAAAAATAAAAATAAAAAAATAAAGAAATAAAAAAAGAAAGTATATGATTTCTTTGATAATTTCCTTCTATTGTTTTCTACCTTCTCTCCTATTAATTTAGACCTTTGAATTTATTTTCTAATTAGCTTTTTTTAATGCCAGTCTCTTTATGTATTTGTTTGTTTTGTTTGCTTTTTTGTTGTTGTGGAATTCTTTGTCCTTTCCTAGACCTTATTTCCCAGTCCCCCAATTGAGTCTGTCCTTTTTGCTATCATCGTTTCTTCTCTGAAGCTATGAATGGTAGTATGTTTGAAATTTTCTTTTGCCCTGAGCATTGTTTCACTGTCCTATGTACTGCACCCCTCATCCCCTCATTGTTTATTTTTTTCTCTCATGTTGGAGGCTTTCCTCAAATTTCTAGTGCAAGAGAGTCTATCTATTTATAGTTAGGAATGGAGCACTAAAAAGCTGATTGGAAGCTGTGTGTGCATGTGTGGGGCTGGTTGCTGTGGAACAAGTGATGAGCAGAGAGCTTTTGAATTGAACTCCTTATATGTTAGCATATATTGGTGTTTTCAGAGGAGGATACTAACCATCTCCTGCCTGGGATGTAAGATGGGCTGCTTGTGCTCTAGAATTGACAGTGAAAAATCCAGGATGCAGATTTTCGTTTGGTCCCCCTGTTCTCAGCATAGTACTGTGTCTCTATCCTCCTTTTTGCCTGGTTTCTTAAGCCTGAAGACTTTCTGGTTTGATTTCTCCAGATACTATAGGGTAAAGAAGGGGTAGCTACCTGACCATACAGAATAAAAATGAGAACCTAATTTAGGAGTGGCTTAATTCTTCTTTATATATATTTACAACAAATCCTCATCTTCAGCTCATTGGTTCACACTTGTCCTCAAAGGTCTCTAGTTCTCCTATTTTCTGAGCTCTTCCAAGGTTCTGTGTACCAAATCACTATTCAATTAATGTTAGTTATTATTACTATAGTATTGCTGTTGTAATTTATTGCCATACACTGTGTGGATATTTTGGTTTGACCTTCTTTTCTCCCTGCATGTTCATTTATCATGCTCCTGTTTTTAATCTTCATATATAAGGGGCTGAGATCTAGTTGTTGTGGTAGTCAGAAAAATGATCCCCCAAAAGATATCTAGGTCAAAATCCTAGAATATGTGAATATTATCTTTTTAGGGAAAGAAGTCTTTGCAGATGTGAGTAAATTAATGATTTCGAGATTAGGAGATTACCTTGGATTATCTAGGTGGGCCCTAAATGCCACCACAAGTATCCTTATATAAGAGGGACACAGAGTAGAAGACAGATAGGAAGAGAAGGAGGCAATGTGTCCACAGAGGTAGAGATTGGAATGATGCAACCACAAGCCAAGGCAGGGCTGAAGCCACTAGATACTAGGAGAGGCACAGAGTGGTTCTCTCCTAGAGTCTACAGACAGAGGGCAGCCCTGCCAACATCCTTGTTTTGGACTTCTGGCTTCCAGAGTTGTGACAGAATACATTTTTTTTTTTTTTTCTGAGATGGAGTCTAGCTCTGTTGCCAGGCTGGAGTGCTGTGGCATGATCTTGGCTCACTGCAACCTCCGCCTCCTGGGTTCAAGCAATTCTCCCACTTCAGCCTCCTCAGTAGCTGGGATTACAAGCGTGAGCCACCATGCCTGGCTAATTTTTGTATTTTTAGTAGAGACAAGGTTTCCCCATGTTGGTTAGGCTGGTCTTGAACTTCTGGCCTGAAGTGATCTGCCCACCTTGGCCTCCCAAAGTGCTGGGATTGCTGGCGTGAGCCACTGCACTCAGCCCCATTTCTTTTTTAAGCCACTTAGTTTTGGTAATTTGGTGTAGAGCCCTAAGAAATGAATACAAATCACCATCTAGTTTTATCAAAGATGGGATTTATGTTTGTTTTATGTTCTTTTGGTGGTTATGAAAAGGGAGCACTTAATGTCTATCTTGAAACTAGAAGTAATATATCATACTTTTTCTCCAGTGTTTGAACGTTTTGGTTGTTTTTAGTCTTTACTACGATGACTCACAGAGAACATTCCAGTGATGGAGAACTTAGAAAAATACTAGTTATTTGTGTTTATTACTCAGCAGGTCTTTTTTTTTTTGTTTTGTGTTGTTTTTTTGAGATGTGGTCTCACTCTTGTTGCCCAGGCTGGAGTGCGGTGGCACAATCTTGACTCACTGCAGCCTCCACCTCTGGGGTTCAAGCAATTCTCCTGTCTCAGTCTCCTGAGTAGCTGGGATTATAGGTGTGCACCACCACACCCAGCTAATTATTGTATTTTTAGTAGAGACAGGGTTTTACCTTGTTGACCAGGCTGGTCTTGAACTCCTGACCTCAGGTGATCCACCTGCCTCATCACTCCTTATATCCTTTATTTAAGTTTCTGATTATTTCCTTTAAATGATTCATAGAAGGTACACAATAAATTTACAAATCAAAGGGTCCTAATCTTAGTTTCGATGTCTATTGATAAAAAGCTTGCCTGAAAGTCTTGTTGTTGTTGTTGCTTTAATGGGAGATGCTTATTATTACTCAAATCAGTCTCCAAAAATCTGGAAGCCTAGGGTTTTTCAGGACAGTTTAGCAGGTAGGGAGCCAGGGATTGGGGAGTGCTGATTGTTTGGGTTGGAGATGAAATATAGGGAGTCAAAGCTGTCCACTTGTGCTGTGTTGGTTCCTGGGTAGGGGCCACAGGACTGGTTGACAGGTCTGGGTAGAGCTATTCAGTCATGAGAAATACAAAAACCTGAAAAGACTATGAAAGTGATGTTATTTACAGGAATAATTGGGGGAAAATGTATTTATATACCCACTAGAGGTATGTCAATGCCAATTTAACCCAGATTCACCAACAATGAAAATTATTGAAATAACTGCTAATATAATACATAAGAAGAGCATCTTATTTTAATTTGTATTTTTTAATAGTTATGTTGAGTATTTGTACCTATGGTTATTGTTTGTATTTCTTTGTCTAAATATAGCTTGCTTGTGTCCTTTGTCCATTATTTGGCCAAGGTTTTAATATCTTCCTTGTTAATTTATAAATCAAGGACATCAACATTTTGTCGTATTAGTCTCAGGATATTTCATAGTTTATTATTTGCCTTGAAATTTTTTTGGTGACACTTTAGGACATGTAGAAATTTAATATTTTTACTTAGTCTAATCTATTAATATTTCCCTTTGTGATTGCTTCCATTGTTTTATCCTTAGAAAGTTTTGCCTTAAACAGGTGTAGAATTTTGTTTTAATGATCTAAATTATTACATTTATCTCTGGAATTTATTTTGGTATATGATACAAGTTGTCAATCTAACTCTGTTCCCATTATAGTAACCAATTGCCCTAAACCATTTATGGAATAAATCTTTCTTATTTCCAATGATTTGTGCTGTTATTATATGTTGAATTATAACATACACTGATATCAACTTGTAAAGAACAAAAGATAACATAGCAAATATAATTTTACTTACTATCCAATACTAAAAGCTGTAACATCTCATACAATTTATATTTAAAGATTTGAAAAAAATTACTTGTAAGGTTTAGGACATATATTCTTTTCTGTCCCCCAGAAGCCATGAGTTATATATATTTTATGGGTATCCAATCAATGTTTTACACTTTTGCTTATTGCAAATAGATGTATTTGTAAAGAACTGTGTTTTTGAAAATAACTTATATTACTGTTATAATTTTAGGAATATAACACAACTATTGCCTTTCCCCCATTAATTTGACCACTTGTACTAAGTTCCCATATATACATAGGTCTCTTTCTGTACTTTCTATTCAGTTTCCTTAACTGAATCCATCTTTGTGCCAATATTCCACTGTCTTAGTTACTATAGCTTTATAATAAATCTTGTTACCTGGCAGGGAAGAGCTCTTTCCTCAGAATTATCTTGGCTTTTCTTAGACGTCCAATTTTCTATATAAATTTAAGATTTACCTTGTCACCTGAAAAATCTTGCTGGGAGTTTGATTGGACTTGAATTATGTTTGTAGATTAATTTGGAGGATAATTATCTTTTCAATACTGACTCTTTCCATCATATATCTACCCATTTAGTTTTTCTATGTATCTGGTTTTTAAATATTATTTTCTTTTCAAAAGTGAATTAAAGCTAATTAATTTTAAATTATCTATATTGCAGAACTAAAATAAAATTTACTAACACTATACCCTTGTAATTTTGTTAACAAATAAAAATAAAACTTGTTAATTAAAAACAAAACTGAAAACAGAAAAAAAATTATTAAAAATATAGGTATCGGCAATAACAGTTAAAGAATTTTTTTGAATTTTTGTCTTACTGAACTTACTGAGTACTTATGAAATTAATTAACATTTGGAATCACTGGTGAGAAATATACCCAATGTACACAGGAGTCACTGGAGCCTTCACATTATCAATATCCATCAGGGTTCATACTTCTAATCATCTTTTTCTTTTTGGATTCGGATCCACATAAGTACACATATTATTATTATTGGCTGAAATCTCTCTCAAGTTTTTTTTTTTTTTTTTTTTAAGCTGTAGGTTTCCCCTCCAGCTTTCCTTTTTTTTCTTTATAATTTATTTGTTAAAGAAACCAGGTTTTTGGCTTGGCACGGTGGCTCACGCCTGTAATCCCAGCACTTTGGGAGGCTGAGGCGGGGGATCTCAAGGTCAGGAGATTGAGACCATCCTGGCTAACACAGTGAAACCCCGTCTCTACTAAAAATACAAAAACAAAATTAGCCGGGCGTGGTGGCGGGAGCCAGTAGTCCCAGCTACTCTGGAGGCTGAGGCGGGAGAATGGCGTGAACCCAGGAGGTGGAGCTTGCACTGAGCGGAGATTGCGCCACTGCACTCCAGCCTGGGCAACAGAGTGAGACTCCATCTCAAAGAAAAACAAAAAACAAAAAAGAAATCAGGTTTTTTGTCCTGTATAGTTTTCAGCCTGGATTTTGCTGATTGCGTCCCAAGCATGTTATTTACCATGCTCATCTGTCCCCTGTACATCCTGTTAGTAGTTAAATCAGGAGATTTGACACAATTCATCTTCAGCTATTTGGGCAAGGCACGTTTGTAGGTGGCATTGTGTTAGGAGTCCTATAATATCTACTGTGTCTCTTTGTGGCATTATTATTTGTTGGTATAAAATGTCTAGATCCATTAATTCATTAGGGATTGAAGAATGCTGGTATTCTAATTCTGTCATTTTTTTTTGTTAGCTAGAATATTTTGTTTGTTTGATTGGTAGCTAGAATACTTTCATAAAGACAGATTCATCCTCATCGACTTTTGGTTACCCATCGTTACAACTCATATAAGAAAGGGGATACATGCTTGATTTTTTTCCCTTTATTGACCAATTCTCTAAATACAATTTGGTTCCCTAGCACCCTCCAATAGTGACAATCTGTTTTCTTCTCTTTTTTTTTCCCCCACAGTATGTTAGTAAACTCATGGATTTAAGAATTTTTAATGTTTCAATATGTTGCCATTATTATCCTCATTAATACTCAAATTTTCCCTTCTTTGGCCAGTGGGAGTCTCTTCAGGCATATTCCTGGGTCCTTTTGACACTCCGGTAGTCTTTGATAACATTCTTACTATCTGTGTTGACAAGATGTTTCAGGACCAATTTCTATCTTTCTTATCCTAGATCTGGAATCAAACATTTATCCAAAGAGCCCTGGTTCACTTTAGTGTAAAATTATATTTGGAGATAAAAATACGGTGTTAGGATACTCATTGCTACTGAAGTCATCATTATTTTGGGCATTTTCAGTGGGCAGAGCTAGGAAATATAGAAAGAAAGCTGGGCATGGTGGCACGTGCCTGAAGTCTCAGCTATTGAGGAGGCTGAGGCAGTCAGGTTCCTTGAGCCCAGGAGTTCTGGGCTGTAATGCGCTATGCCAATTGGGGATCCACGCTAAATACGGCATTAATATGTATGGTGACCTCCTGGGAGCAGGGGCCGCCAGCTTGCTTAAGGAGGGGTGAACCGGCCCAGGTTGGAAACGGAGCAGGTCAAAACTCTGGTGCTGTCAGTAGTGGGATTGCGCCTGTGAAAAGCCACTGCACTCCACCCTGGGCAACATAGCAAGAACCCATCTCTAGAAAAAAAAAAAGGGAAGACAGAAAGAGATCAGATCTGAGAGAGATAAAATTAGGAGCTTGTAATGATATTTCCAATTCAAAATCAGGAAAACAGACCTGATCTAACATCTATACTGTAGATATATATCTATAGTGAAATATCCTTCGCTATATTTTATATTAACCCCTCCTTTTCCATTTCATTTGCATCACAACAACTAGACCCTTGACATCCTATGCTCAAATAATAAGACAGTTTTCTAACTGGTTTTCTTCTATTTTGACCTCCCTACCTCCAAGCCATGCTGCATTTCATAACTAGATAGACAATCTTAGCATACCTGTTTGACCCTGTTACTTCCCCTTTCATAAAAAATCTTTGGTATTTCTTACTGTCCAAATGTTAAAATCCGTATTTCTCATCCTGTTCAGTGACCCCTACCTACCACTTTGGTCGTATCACCATCCCTCTGACTCTTCTAGCAAACTGGTAGCTTCAGTTAACCTACCCTGTAAACACAGTTTTCATATTTTTCCTTCATGTCTTTGCATAAGCAATTTCACTCCCTAAAATGTCCTTTTCTTTTTGCATCTAAATTATATCAATTTTCAAGACTGTTATAAAAACAAACTGGTTGGATCCATTATCCAATATTTGGTTCCCATCCAAAATTTGGTTTGAATGTCAACATTGATGATACCACACACTTACCAAGAGGATAGAAAAGGTTCATTACTCACATAATGAGGCTTTGCATGGAAAGCAAGCAAGGCTCCCAAGCTAGTCCAAAAATGCATTGAGAGAGCAGGGAAAGTAGACTGGCTTGGATTTTATTGTGATTAGGGAGTGGGGTTCAGTTTAAGGTTCCCACATAGGCTGGGGCTTGTGTAGTTTGAATTTACTGCCAACAGCAAAGGAAGGGTTTCTCCGGACCAGCCAAGTTTCTTACTGGCAGGAGGCATATAGGTATAGTGGGGCCAAAAGCTCTCGGCAGTCAAACATTAACAATAGAGTCAGACTACTTGTTATTGAGACCCAATCCAAATCCCACTGACTTTCCTGGTCCTCGGTCATCATTCTTTCTTCTGAATTCCCAGCATTCAGCATTTGCTGCCTCATCCTATTATTTACCTTTCTCTATATTCAACTATGGAAATAAATTTAATTACTTTAGAGTCATATCTCCAAGTGGTGAATCCAACTTTTATAGGTCCTGAGACTTAAACATTTTGGAGTGTGGCATAAACACTCCACATTTTCATAAAGTCTCTCTTTATGACAAAGAGTATAAACCAGGTACCAGGCTTTGAAAGGAGATGTGCTTGTGAGAGCCCTGAAGCTTTAGCTTCATTAGCTTTATGGGAAATCTGCTTCTGCTTTCCTCTTAAGCACTAAAAATTAAATTTTTTTAAAAATATGCAGTAAAGTTGACTTTTATTGGTCACAGTTCTATGAGTTTTTGCACATACATATATAGGTTCTTGTAACCGCTATGACTGACAGGGTACAGAGTACGGTTCAACACACCAAAGAACCCCTTGTGTTTCCACTCTGTATCCAGATTCTCCCAGTACCCTCTTGTATATTTTGGCTCCTCCACTAGATTGTAGTAGGTTGGTGCAAAAGTAATTGTGGTTTTTGCCATTACTTTTAAATTGCAAAAACCACAGTTGCTTTTGCACCAACCTAAATAACATTGTGAAAGTAGCAGCTTTATCATACTGTATTTCTCTAGCACAGTGCCCTATAGGCAGTGGGCACCTTGTAAAAGTCGATTGTTGTTGATGATAATGAGGACAAAGATAGCATTTTGTTTTACAGTAAGATAAATTTCTTGTAATGAATAAAGATGTTAAGTATATTCTCTGCTAAAGATTAGATAAGAAGCCTTCAATTAAGCTAAGTCAGAATTCACAAAATTAAAAATATTATCATGTTTTGTTTGAGACCCTCAGTGATGAAGTTTGTGAAATTCAACTGATTTTAGATGCCTCCTTTTGCTTGACATTTGGCTTAATTGTCACAGCATAATGCCTTGAACATGTAGATGTTCAATAAATACTTGGTGATTTAAATTGGTCAACTACTGTAATTGGCTCAATCAGAAGTTACTAAGGCTAAACTCCCAGTAGCATTAAAAAAAATACCTTTTCAAATGAAGCAAGTTGAGAAGGTAGAAGAAAAGGTCTTTTGCTGAAATATCAATTGAGATATTAAATAACTCCTGGATAGCCTCAATGCCCCAGTTCTAAAATGATTTTGTAGAGTTCAGATTGGATTAATTTTCACCAAGCTCATCTGCAGTGGATGCATACCTGACTTACTGTTTTGACTACTACTACACCTTAAATTACCACTACTAGACCTTAAATTTTCACTTAATCTGAAATTGAAAATGATTTTCCAAACAAGGAAAGGAGGAATTGAAATGCTCTTCTCATTTCCTTAATGCCTAATGATGAATTGTTTTCAAATATCAGTGTATACCTGACCTTCACAGGAAATAATTGTACTGCGGCAGGTTCATTGCAGAGCAAGGAAAGGGTCATACAACTGAACATTCCAGATAAAAGTCCAATTAAGCTCAAAATAGTTCCTCACAGAGTAAAAAGAAAAGGCTAAGAAGGCATAGGCGTTAGCTCCCGATTGCATCTTCTTTCTCTGTGATTAATTGTATTAACCAAAAAGTGTTAATGTAGCCTGAGACCAAGATCAGGAGTTCTAGTTCCTTCTGTCTTCCTGCCACTCACCTGGAAGTCTTACCATCAGAGTCTTGTCAACAACCAGGTGGTTTGCTTGTTTAACAGGAAAACAAACAGAAGTGCTGGTGCAACTTTCAAGAAAAACCAGTCTTTGCATCAGTTGGCGGCTAGCCAACATAGAGTTCTCTGGAGAATCAAAGACATTTTTATCCCCGTCTGTAGGCCTAGGGATTTGAGGCAGTGTGATCATTCCCAGAAGGGGACCACAGGTTTACAAAATGCCGTCTTTGGTAATAGTGCCATATAATGTCTTTTAAAGCTGGTTAACGGTTGCTTCATTCACCTTTATGTGAAAGATTTATCAGCATAGACCAGACTTTCGGCTATGGAGTATTTCCAATTGTGTCTAAAAATGATAAGACTAGTTATTTCTTATGTTCAGCTCTTTTGAGGAATGAGGTGGCCATTCCTTTGCCTCTTTGATTTTACTCTCCTTAATTCCCAGGCATTTACAATCATCCAAATTGGATTTGATTAGCATAAGCTAGATTTCCCACAAGAGTCTCCTAATACATTTCTTCTGCAATCAAGTCCCAGTAGGACACAGTAAGCTCCTCTTGTTCATCCAGTGTGTCATTCAAATAGATACCAAAGAGAGAGGCATAAGATCGTTGGCACTTGATGATGACAAAGGAGTGAGGTTGCAGCATGAGGCTCAGAAACCAATGCAGTAACAGTAAAGATAAAGATAAGTCAGGGCAGCAGAGTTCTGCTACTGCTGCTGTTAAGATCCGTGCTCTCAGCCACTGTTTAGAAACAAAAGTTGATAACAAGGGAGTTGTGATTATTTTTTTAAGAACAAAATTTCTGTAAAATTTATCAAATAAGGGAAGGCTTTATTGCATCATTAAAATGGATCTCATGGCTGTCCAAGGACAGGGACTGCAGGGTGAAGAAGATTCTTTTTCAAGCTTTACATGGGTTTCTTTTCTCTCATGGTGTCTCTTTGTGGGGGTTTGTGTGTGTGTGTGTGTGTGTGTGTGTGTGTGTGTGATTTTTGCCTGAGAGCTGCTTATTCTTTTGGAACTTTATCTGTGGAATCCTTTGAGACCTAGGTTGAAGTTGAGACTACCAACCCAGGCACTCTAGGAATTATATTCTGTGCTTAAGGTATTTCAGACTACACAAATAGCATTTGGATTGCAAGCCATGTGAGGACTAGCTTGTGGTTCTGAACACACACAGGAGGTGGTTTAACCCTTCGCTCAGCACTGAGATCAAGAGGGACGTAATTCCTTGCTGCTACCTTCTATAGATCAGGGTCTCTTTCTCATTCACTTAAGCATTAGAGGTGTAGACTTCTGGGTTCCAATATTATGTGGGAGGTCATCATTTAGATTACCCATCTTGCGTGGGTCCCTATATCTCTGTGCAACCCCTCAGAGCAGAAGCTCAGATCCTCCAGGGATTGGCGGACACTTGCAGGATGGAAGCCAGCTTTGGTGTTCACTTACCAGCCAGGGTTCCTGATCTGATTATATTTTGGCAACTATAGAAGCCTTTATTTCATGCCAGCTCATTGATGCATTTAAATCATTTTTAAAAATATTAGCTAACATTTTAGTTGCCTCATTTGGGGAGTTTGGAAGCTTGAGAATTAATCTTCCAGTATCTCTACTTCAATATAAACATCTTTCTCTGCTCGTTCTCTACTAGGTCAGCTGATTCTGTTTAGTCAAAGTTCCCAGCCTTCCAGAATTCCAGCTTACTGTGGCTTTCCATGACTAAGGGCTCTTTGATTCTGACTCTACTTCAGTTTCTACTTTCACTGCCATTTGCCCCTGTCAGTCCAACTCCAGTTAAGAGAAAAATTGAATTTTCAAGTCAATCCATTCAGGTTCATAGGTCCTCGATTCCTGCTGTTGTGTCAGCGTCTACACTAGGTTCAGTCAAGTGTGGTCAGTGGGTGTATGTGTGTTTTGGGGTGGGGCAATGGTAGGGTCATGTGCTAAAAACATAGCCACCATTCCTTAACAGGGCTGTGAGCAGGTTGTTTCTCATAGAATAGGGTATGGGAAGGAACCAGAAAAC
This sequence comes from Colobus angolensis palliatus, assembly GCF_000951035.1. Taxonomy (NCBI): domain Eukaryota; kingdom Metazoa; phylum Chordata; class Mammalia; order Primates; family Cercopithecidae; genus Colobus; species Colobus angolensis. Next base: position 2,000,485 of record NW_012115189.1, read on the forward strand.
ATTTCTAGTACAAAAATCTGTAGGAACAATACTCCCTCTCCCCTGCCTTAAAACACACACAAACACACCAAAAATAGTTGGATGAGATCCAAGGTAGAGAGGGTTTCTATCAAATACTTCACGATGGTGAGATGAGTGGTTATTGTGAGGTGATAACATCATAGCCAAAGGAGAATCCTGCATTAGGACTTAGTATCAGTGGCTATGGCCCTTAAGCTTAATTCTCTGCTTATGCGGTGTAAAAGACCATGACATTATCACAGCTACTACATAAAAATCACAATAGACTTACCAAAACCAGCTTAGGAATGACACTAGCAAGTTTTATTAAAAACTCAATTTTAAATGTTACCAAAATGCCCAAGAGATCATCTAAAATACACATTTGTATTTCCTCAGTGCAATAATTGAGTAAAATTAGGTACAACATTGACCACTCCTTTTCCTCCAGCTACGGTTACTTTACAGCTAACCTTCTTGAAAACATTGTCCATAAGCACTGCCTCCACTTTTCTACCTCCTATTTTCTCCTTAATTTACTCTAACTTGTACCACAACCATTAACACTACACAGAAACTTCATGGGAAGAGAGAGCTTGTCTGTTTTATTCACTATAGTAGCTCTAGCATCAAAGAGAGTGTCTAACACATAGTAGGTTTTCAATAAATATTTGTTAAATAAATAAATGCAATGGAATGCTAACCACCTATTAAAATGATAATATTGATGGAGTTTTTAATAATACGGAGAAATATTTAGGATAAAATGCTAACAGGAAAAAGGATAGAAAAGTATATATTTCATATGATCTCAATTATTAAAATGCATGGAAAAAAGACTAGAAGGAAATATGCTAAAATGTTAATAGTGGATTTCTGGAGTGGGATTTCTGGAAGTGATGATCTTTTCTTTTTGTGTACTTTTTACCTCCACCAAACTTTAATATGGGTAGCTTTTATAATTAAGCAAAAACCATAATGAAGCACCAACATAAAGGACATGGCCTTGTATTTCAAAGTACCTTACTTTAAAGCTCAAAGAACAAATATTGTTGTACTTACTAAAGATAATGTACCATATGAGATCACATTTGATAAGTGTAGATTGTTCAGATGATAATAGGTATTGTTACTTACGATGTAATTGTTTCAGTCTCATCTCTGCAATCATGTAACAACCACCTTGCCACAAAAACCGCAAGTGCAAACCATTTATTGGGTGGTTACTACGTGAGGTACATGCATTGTCTCGTTAAACCATCACACTAATCCTCTGAGGGAAGTATGATTATTGCAGTATTACCAATTTTCTATGAGACATAGAGTGTGCATGGAACTTGCCTAGGGTGAGGCTGCTAGCAAACAGACCATATCAAGGGCAGTTCTTAATTGGGGATCTGGGAACCTTTGACTTTTATTGATTAACACTTTTCAGAGTGTTTTATCCTGTGCACAGAAGCAAGATGCTAGAAACACAGTCTACATATGTGAGCTAGGAACCTGCCATTGTAGCAATTTTCAGCGACTGCTGCACGCATTGGTTTAGGTGTGTTATTTTCCCACTGTGGTTGGCAGAAGTAAAACAAGAATTCATGGCTGGTTTGCATCAGGGTGGGTACTGGGATAAAATGAAAAGTGCCTAGTGAAAATAATTTGGAGATGTGTTGCCATTGCTGAAAAATGTATAAAAGCAACGTATGTTCCATCGAAAAAATATGCTTTAGAAAATCTGTACTTCACATAGATAAATGGAAGCCACATGGGCTGAACTGGGCCAGGACACCACATGTTGGCTGCTGAGAGGTCCAGGTGTGTGGGAGGACAGGTTGCATAGCAGCAGTAGCCATGGCCCTTGGCCTCAACAGTCTCTGGGTATGCTATCAGAAAATAAAAGGACTTTCCTTTTTTTTTTTTTTTGTCAATTGAGAAAGTTACATGCATATGGTAAAAAATGTACAAAAGAGAATAGAGTGAAAAGTCATCTCCCACCCACAACCCTCATTTTCTCTCCCCAGAGACAGCCATTGTTACCAGCTTCTTGTGTGTTCTTCCAGAAATATTTTAAAGATAAAAGTATATATTCAATATTTTTGTGTATTGCCTTTGAAACACACACATGGCATCAAATTATACCCACCTCCCTTCTTCCCCTTTAATAGGTCTTGGCAGAGTTGTCATATATAGTTGTGCACAGGCACTTGGTTGAGGGGAGAATGGAAGCTGAAATTCAGTAAACTGTGTTCTCTGGCAGGGCCTGGGCCTGCCTGGAAGAGGGCACCTTTTCTCAGTTTGCACAAAGGTGCCATCTTAGGCTCTGAAACATGTCCATATCAGCATATAGAGACCTATTCCACTCTTTTTTCATCATTGCAGAATATTTTATTGTAGTGGACAAGCAATATGTTAGCTAGTTTCTTATTGGTGCACATTTGGGTTCTTTCTAATCTTTTCCTCTTAGAAAAAAAAAATGTCCTTGTCTAAACATTTTTGTGCACCTGTGTGAGCCTGTCTGAGGAATAAGTTTGGGGGCACCATTTTTGAGATTCTGAAACAGGTGGTTTCAAATGAGAAACAAAATTCATTGATTTTTTAAAAGATTCGAACTGCGGAGTTATTTTTTTAATTTTTGTAAACATTGTTTTATTTATTTGTTTGTTTATTTATCTGAGACGGAGTCTCGCACTCTGTTGCCCAGGCTGGAGTGCAGTGGTGCGATCTCAGCTCACTGCAACCTCTGCCTCCTGGGTTCAAGCGATTCTCCTGCCTCAGCCTCCTGAGTAGCTGGGATTACAGGTGCTCATCACCACGTCTAGCTAATTTTTGTTTTTTTTGTATTTTTAGTAGAGATGGGGTTTCTCCATGCTGTCCAGGCTGGTCTGGAACTCTCGACCTCAAGTCATCCACCCACCTCAGCGCCCCAAAGTGTTGGCATTACAAGTGTGAGCCACTGTGCCCAGCCTAAACACTATTTTACTTATTTATTTATTTATTTATTTGAGATGGAGTTTTCACTGTTTCCCAGGCTGGAGTGCAATGGCATGATCTCGGCTCACTGCAACCTCCGCCTCTTGGGTTTGAGCGGTTCTCCTGCCTCAGCCTCCTGAGTGGCTAGGATTACAGGCGCCCACCACCACGCCTGGCTGATTTTTGTATTTTTAATAGAGACGAGGTTTCACCGTGTTGGCCAGGCTGGTCTCGAACCTTTGACCTCAGGTGATCCACTGCCTCGGCCACCCAAAGTGCTAGGATTACAGGCGTGAGCCACCGTGCTGGAAATGACTAGGGCCCAGGAGAAGAAAGCAAACACTTTCCATAGCAGCTGGAGGTCAACTGTCAAGGCTACCAATCCATTTCTTCTCCTGGGCCGTAGTCATTCACAATGATGCCATTCCTCTTTGAGCTGTCCTCCCTACTCCCAGAATTGTCTCCATCAGCAGGGCCTAGATTTGAGCAATGCTCTCCCTTTTTCTTGGGGAGATTCTTGCTCAATGAAATTCAGAAGACTAAAAAATTCCCACTTGATTTCCAGGAGAAAGTGTGGTTTGTTGTCACACCTCTGAAGGCCTTGGCTTTGCTGCTATTAAATGTCAATAAATCTCGGACTCTCCAAAATACAGAGAGTATAATGCTGAAGCGAAGGGATTTACATCAAAGAACTTTTATTCTTAGAGGCAATATAGTATTGTAAACAGGGCAGGGCCTATAGAATCAACAAAATAGGGACTAGAATGATCGATCAGCCATGCTTGATTATGTGTGAAAAGTGATTTGCACATAACAGGCAATCAGTAACTGAAATTGATAAAGATGATGATGATCATGATCATGATAGTGAGGCACTCAATATGAATGAATAAGGAAATAGATACATTGTGGGAATCATGCTGGGTGTTCCATAGATGTTAACGGATGTTCGCCCCAAATGGATGAGTATCATATCTCCATTTTAAAGACAATGCCATAGAAGTGAAAAAACTTGTTCAAGGATTTGCAGCTACTAGGAGAAGGGCTGGTATATAATCCATGCTCCTCCAAGTGCCAGTTGATGTTCCTTTCCTAGATATACATTTTTAAAATGTATATCTAATTTTTAAAAGGGGAAGTAAGCAATGTTTTAATGGGTTCTAAAGAGTGAGTTATATAGGTTCATTCTGTCTGCTTTCTGAAGACCATTTTTTTCCAACAACTTTTTTTTCTTTCTTTCTTTTTTTGAGACAGAGTTTCACTCTGTCACCCAGGCTGAAGTGCAGTGGCGCCATCTTGGTTCACTGCAACCTCAGCCTCCTGGGCTCCAGTGATCCTCTCACCTCAGCCTCTTGAGTAGCTGGGACTACAGGCATGCACCAATGAGCCCTGCCAATTTTTGTATTTTGTATTTTTTATAGAGATGGGACTTCATCATCTTGCCCAGGCTGGTCCTGAACTCCTGGGCTCAAGCGATCTGTCTTCCTCAGCCTCCCAAAGTGCTGGGAATACAGGTGTGAGCCACTATGCCCAGCCAACTTATATAAAACATTTGAATTTTAAAAGTAGCTTTTGCTCAGTAACAATACAAAAGATGGATTGTTAGGACAGCAGATTTACTAACAAGAAGGCTCAGGTATCTGAAAAATTAGTAAAGTCCTCATGAAGAAACTTTTGATCCACAATTCTAAAAAAATGTATTTTCACAACGAAGAGGTGTTTGCTGATCTCTGCAGCCTTGAATATTTTGCTTTGTATTATGTACTTTTTTCAGTGTGTATTTCAGCTTTAAAGAAACTTTTCTATATTCTTTATCCTCTGTATTCATCTTTCCACTTGTGAAATGTATCAGGTTCTTACTTCCTTTCTCCATTGCTAAACCAGAATCCAGACAGCTTATTTCTCTTATCTTGTTCCAACTCTATGGTGGTAGATTTTCCTGTTTCTTATCTTCCTTTTTTTTTTTT